>NC_142245.1:73836455-74156455 GCF_052056855.1 Sturnus vulgaris
GAAAAAACAGACTACAGTGGTACCTATTCTATTTCTTAAAAAACAATGCTGTTTGCTTTTTTTCACACACTGTAATCTTCTAAGCCAGCTATTACTATGTCTTTGCTTCAAAAAGACAAGTTTTGGGTTGGTTTTGTCCATTCAGGTTTTCTTGGTAGTGTGTATTAAGCAATAATGAAAAGCCTAAAGCAAATTAGAGTATTGTCATGATTTAAGAAATCATCTTTCAACTATATGATTGTTATATTAGCAATCTCTATAACATTTCTTGAGCATCCTTTCCCTCTTTGCTTTCTAATATAATATAAAATTTACAATTATGGTCAATTTCTTTACTTTTTTTACTTTTATATAAACTGATATCAACATCCTCCACTGAGACTGAATTATAAATCAGGTATTTTTTTCTGTAATTAAGAAAGTGAGCTGTTTTTAAAAAGAAAGTTGTTTCAGAAATACAAAAAGGTTATTATTTTATCTTTCTAATGCTTACAGAATCGTTTCAAACCCTCTTTTCAAAAGATGAGTAAAACTGAGACATAAATGTCATTACTATAATGAGCATTATTATTTTATTGTAGCAGTAAGGATAGATTTATTTGGGAGTAGAAAATTTAGCTATAATATAAAAATTCATTAATTAAAAAAAAAATCACCCATTCTTTTGTTTCAAAATTGCATACCTTCATATATCAGTCCTCTTTAAAACAAATAATATAAATTCTCTTTAAAATAAATAATAATAAATAAATAATGATTCTTTAATATTAATTTAAGTTACATTCTTAAGAATCTCTTATTTTATAATTGATTTGGAGGTTAAATATCCTGAGCAGTAATGGCTGAACAGAATGGTAGCAGTTACTCATACTTGTGTTTCATCAGACTTTATTAAGGTAGCATTTACACATACAAAGTACCTCTTTATGTAAAACCACAAGGATAGATTTTTAGGGTAATTTACTGAACACTTTGAGGCTATTGAGGGACACCGTGTCAATGAAAGTTATTATAATGTGAGTCATATAATTTACTCCCAGAAAAATGGGTTTCAGTGTAGGGTGATATGATATTTTGTACCAAACAACATATTATATTCTTTGGGGATAAAAATATTCCAAGATTTCTATTCCTGATATGACAACTGATTGCTTTCCAGCCATATTTAGAAATAGCTAGTTCCACCAAGTCAAAAGCTTGACTCTCCCTAACAAGAATGACATTTCTCCCCAGTATTCTGCTTTGGAGTATTTCTGCTCTACATTTCCCAAATTTACCTTGAAAATTTTCTGGTCTATTTTATTTTTACAGAATTCTCTAACTTTTTTTAAATCAACAAATAAAATTATAAGACAGTATATGATGTGATATAATTCTAAATGTCTTTCTAAGAATGTAGAAAGAAAAGACCATGCGGCTTCAGTGAGCATTTGAACTGCTTAGCTGAATCTCAAATTATTTTCAGCTTTATTCATCACTAATTGTTTCCTGAGGTTTGAACATATTATTTTAAGAGATGACACTACAGAAACTACTGTTAGTAAAATAAATACTGAGGACAATTGGATGGCTCCGATGTACTGCAACAATAAGCATAAATTTAAGTCTATATAGGAAATTATTTGTCTAAGGGGTTTATAGAGAATATAATGCCTTAATGGGGAAATAAAAAATAAGGAGAGAAGGATATTTCACTGACAATTGAGAACAAGGAAATAGGAGTAGAGAGACAGATATTCACATCCACTTAAACTCTTAAAAATGCATTTCAAAGGGTAAACTGATTCTTTAAATATATAAGGCACTTCTTTTTGAAGAAACACAAGGACTGATTTTGAGGTTAATTTACCAAATGCTTTGAGGTCAATGGAAGATAGCTGAAGTTCATTCCACAGAACCTGGCTTCAATCACTCCCTGTACAATGCTTACCATGGGAACAGTAATAGTAGTCATCTTAACACTGGCAAGAGATCCCTGAGGATCTTCTCTGTTCATGTAAATTGGAATGGTAACAAGGAAATTTAAGTTGACCCTGTAAACTGCTCTGTCCTCCTTAGGTTTTAGACAAACTGCCATGTATACAGAGTATTCAGACTCACCCACTACTACACCTGTGGAAAAATAACACAATACTTGAGGCCTCAAGAAAAAGCCATCTGACAAATAAGATTGTAAAAAAATCAGGATTCTTGAATGCAAATCACATACATAGCCATCACCTACATATATACACATATGTAGATATAAATATACAAGTATAGATTGCATATCTACAAACAAAAGAACAAAGACTACTAGCTGCCAAAAATGCATTTCAATTGCTACCTGGAAAAATATTTCCTAAGTTGGTTCAGGTAATAACTCTACAAATGCCCAGTGCACAATTTTAATTCCATTATGAGAAAAACAGTATATACTGTCTCAAAACCCAGACCCCAATTTAGAGCTCCTATACTTCACCTGAAAATTCATTTTTTACCACATGACATGAACACACTGAGACTTACTCAAAGTTGAACAGGAAAAATTATTAATATGAAAAATCAAAGCTACAATTATAATTAAGGAGCGTTAACTGGAAGTAAACAGAAAGAAAACCTAAAAGAGTTTTTAAATAAACTAAGAAAAAGAATATGCTTCAAGCAAAAGTAAGTTATCAAAAATTCTATATTCTCTTCTCAAACACAGTCCTGTATTTGGACTCTGTACCTCAGTTCTATAAGTACTATGAAAACGGATGAAAATGTAAAGTTGTATAAGTATCAAAATGGTTTTCTTTGGAAAGAGCAGTACAGTAGAGCAAAATACTACTTTTATAGAAGTTTGAGTATTGAGTTTTGGCGCATATTGCACAATGAATAAGTTTTCTCTATATTTTAAATTGTTCTATATATTTGAATGCAAATCTTCCAAGAAACCATGCTTTCTGTTTTCAATTGATCCCTTTTATTTTTATTTCATTACATGCTACTTATTCAGGCAAGAAAGAGTCTGATCTCTTGTTATTTGCTTCTTTGCTCTTGATCTCTTGTCTAGAGTGCAAATGAAAAGTGTAAGAAGGAGGCCACGTACTATTGTTAGGTGACTCACAGGGGCACTAGATGTAGCTGCCAGAAATAGGAGAACGAGTTACTTGCAGGCTGAACTGCCTTCTTGAATTCTATCAGCTGCATCAGAACTTCCTCCATTCAGACTGCAACACTGCCTGTAAATTTGTCCAGTCTATGTTGTGTGTAAGGAAGAACCTGGTCCTACTTGCTTTCAGATGTCTAAAGTCACAGAAGACACCCCAGCTCCTCACAGTAAGTGAAAGGAATCAATAGGGACAAGCCTACTGCAAAACACAAATATAAAGGCTGGATATTTCTATTACCACAGTGAAGACTTTTTTTAAATTTTTGATTACAAAAAGTATTTAATAATTGTTACTGCTGTTGTTTTTCTAGACTATAATTTCCTAATGCATATATCTGGGGAAAGAATGGGGGAAAAGCAGTGCCATGTATCTGGAAAAATGGCTCTTAAATTTCTCAGATTTTCAGATTTGTGTAGGTTATAGTTTCACATCTTGTATGAGTCTAAGCCTATCAAAGAAATCACTTCTAGTCAAGTGAAGCAGGATTTGAGTTCTAGTACACGTCTATCCTTTTAAACAATCTCACTGTTTTTATCATTCTCTAAAAATTTTTTCATATCTGCCAGTAAGTTAATTTCATTGTATCTTTTCATAAGTATATATTTCCTGAAAGTAAATTAGGAGACAAAAGTGTCAGCTGTTCTATATCCACTAGGTTCTGTCTTTACACTGCCATCAGTTAAGAGATATCGAATCCCCATGAATTCCTTTGTAAAGGTTTTAGAGAACTTAATTACGCCGGTTGGACATATTTTTTCAATTAATGGAGATGTAAGCCACAAAACAATGACAAAAATGCAGAAATGCACTTAAACGCACACTCTATCACTTTAATGAATGCATTTTCATAAATGTCTCTCTCTAGAAATTAAACATTTGGTAGCAATCTCTCAGAATTATGTGTAAAAATGACACTTGATCAATTCATTACACAGTTTAGTGAGGCTGTCGTTCTCAGAGCTCTTACTTAACTGCTTATTTATCCTGAATAGGCTAAGACCTGCGCTCTCCATTAGCATTCAACAGGAAAGCATGAGAAGTGCTAGGTATCTGTAAACAAAAGATTAAAATGCATGGATGCCTTACATGGTAGACTAAATGGATGCAATTATCACAGGATTATAGAGAAAGATGAGGCATTCAAAATCATCACCACTTGCTGATGAAAAGCAAATGAGAGCTGTTTCAGTGGAAAACTGTGATCTGTCCTTCAAAGAGATTTCTAATAAAATCTACACGGTTCAGTTTTAATCCCTTTGGGATGAGAGTCATTGGAAATTAACCCATTTTCCTCAGAAAAAGTAGGTTGTTTACTAATTTAATATTTAACATGAGTAGATATTCTTGAAATATTCTATATGAGTTTCTCTAGTATATAAATATGTTTAACAGTTATTACTATCAAACTGACCCATACATAATATTGTTATACACAAAATATAAAAAATCTTTCTGAAAGAACATGGTAAGAAAACCATATATAAAAATCACTTATGGAACAAAGACAACAGAATATTATCTGCATCATGGAAGAGTTCCAAAAAAAAAAAAAAAAGAATAATGAGGGTATGGATGTGGGTATGTTCGTTTGTTAATTTTCAGAGCAGACTCACTGTATTTTCTGGCAATGTATAGATTCCTTAGAAGTGTTTTGCTACTGACACATCCAAGAGTACAGGAAGAATAATCTTGCTGGATGGACTTTGTAATGGATTGTTACTCCAGAAACAAAGACTGAAGAAAAAATATCAAGTCAGTTGTAAGAAAAGGGAAACATCAGCAGGAATACACTGGAGCTTAGGAATTATTGCTGTAGGTTCTCTCTGGGTGGCTCAATTATATGTAAATAAGAATTTCAATTAAAATTACTACAAATTTGGAAGAGCCACAAATTATGCATGTATCTATTCAGAACATTCTGGTTTCATACTATTGGAATTGTTAACATTGTTTTTTTCAATTTAATTCAATTTCTGAAGTCGTAAAAATCATTAACAATAGCATTGTTATCATGTCAAACTCATATTACCTTCATTTTACTAGTAGTTGTGCTCGCAATGTCTGCTAGTTTTATTCACAACGCAAAAAATAAAAGAAAATTACAGTGCAGTTCATGTAGCCACTCATCCTGAAGAGGTGAACACATTTGGTAATTTGTTCTGACCCAGCTACATTTATTCAACTGGGGTGATCTAATCTCAAGCTACTACAAATGGCAATGATCCATTCCAGTTTTGAAAAGCAGACAGAAAATGAAACAGGACATAATCAGTTCTATTATTAAGTCAAGCAACAATCAATATCAGTAATGCATAATCACTAGATCTCTTGAGTAAACGGAAAAAATGAATCACTTCAGGTTCATGCTCTTAAGAATCCTGTTTAGTCATATCTAAATAGTCATTCAACTATGAAATTCCTCACAGTCTCAGGCAACGTGAGATTTTTTTCTGATATATTTATCTGATAATAGCTGTAAAATCAAGCAGTTCAAGAAATATTGCCTAGTCTTTTCAAATTTGCCTGAGTAATTATTGTCTAACTACATGAAATAGTACTAGTTTTCCATATTTTACAATCCAATAAGAGGATTATAAAAGTATATGCTTTCAAATACTTGTTTAAACATTTTGCTTTGACTCTGCACATTTTCTTTTCACTACAAACAAGGAAAAACTGGTCAGAATGATAAAATATAAAAAGCACTCTATTGTCACAAGCACTTCTCAAAAGATTCAACCTGATTTTTAATTTTTTAATTTTAGCCACAAAAAATTAAATCAAACAGTAAAGATAAATGCTAAAGAGATGGATAATATTTCTTCCTTATGCATTTTCATATGCTAAATATGCCTGCTTCTAAAATTGAAAGAAAAAGACCAAAAATCAAATAGTTGCTGCTTTGATTTGGATACATTAGTAAAGAGCACACCATCCTGAAAAAACTTGTAGAGTTCAACATAGTGCAGTTTCAGCCAAGTTCAAGTGCAATAACTCAATTTTCAAGTTATATTCTCCCTGTAGAAATATACATGCAATTCATTATGGCTTATCCTTAAAAAACAAAACAAAACAAAAACCCTCAAACATTCATTAAGCAATAAACAGAGAACAAAATAATTATGGAGAAACTTCTGTTATTTTTATCCGTGTTTCTGTGATTAAGGACTGACAGAATGGACCCAAAACTTGCTTTAACTCATTTGGATATCACAGTAAAATTAATCCATCCAAGTTAGAATTGCTTTATATTGTGACTGAATAATTTTTCCCCTGCTATAAGGCAATTTTTTATACATACATCGTTGATGGCAGAGTGGCTTTAAATTTGAGAATTAAGAGGGAAAAATTTATGCAAAAGAACAATATTGTTTTCTGTAAATGAAACAGCAGTAATACATTAGGCAATTCAGAAAAAATATTTTCATCTGACCATAAATCCTCTTTTCTTGCTGTTCTTTAAAACAAAACCAAAAATCAGTGGCTAAACTATTGTACGGATTCTTTTTTTACTTGGAAAAAAAGGTTGAATTTTAATCAATGGAAAATATATGTCAAAAATACTGTAAAGAACTAAATATTCCAATGGATTTTCTTGGGTTAATTAGGTGAAAATGCAAGCAGGATTATTTTAAGCATCAAACAACTAAGCCACATGTTGATTTTATGAAGTATTCTCAAAGGAAAGGATGTCACTACCAATTTAACTAAACATATTTGCTTTTATGTCATGATTTAATATAATGTAAAACTGAATAAGACACAGCAAATTCATATCTGGATTGCCCCTAGCAATATTTTAAATGTATATACAATACCTTTTACTGAATCTCCATTATCAAATACAATATATGAAAAAATATATTCTTAATTTAATGAAAAATACTACTTATCATTATAAAATATATACATTCACATTGCATTTTATGATTATTTATATGCACAAATTATTTATGTGCATTTTTATGTTTTTTTTAAAAATGGATATCAAAATACATGCAATAAATAAAAGTGAAATAATATTTGTCTGTGAGGTTTTTAATAATGACAGCATAGTAAACAGGTAGAGACACTTTCAAAGATACCGATGTATATAAATTTTTCTATCCTCTGACTTTAAATACAAAAGGTGACATTTATTATTACAGATAAAACTGCATAAACATCAGCAGTTATTAAGCATGCCTGGAAAAAGCCCAAACAACAACCTTCCTCTAAATTGAAAATTGTCTGTAGATCATTAAGAATCAAATTTTGTCTTTATTTTTTTCTTCCTACATTGTTGTCTTCAACTGACAAATGCATTAACTAATATTTTCATGATTCTTAAAATTTCTTTTTCACAAGAATAAAAACCTACCTGTTTACCACTCTGTCTGTCATGATTTATAGCTATTTTAATCAACCACAACTTTCAGTCTCAACAAATCATTTAACCTAATTGAACTGCTAGACAGAAATTCATAAATCAGGAATTATTAACAG
Organism: Sturnus vulgaris; assembly: GCF_052056855.1. Lineage (NCBI taxonomy): Eukaryota > Metazoa > Chordata > Aves > Passeriformes > Sturnidae > Sturnus > Sturnus vulgaris. The sequence goes on from NC_142245.1 coordinate 73,844,078, forward strand.
GGAAGTAGGGAAAAACTTACCTAATTGTCACTTACTATAGTAAAATAAATATTCAGGTGCATATTCTGAACCAACTTAGATGACAGTTGCAGCTTTTGTTTCATAATGGTCATGATGCCAGTAACATTCATAGAGACCCAAATTCAAGGCCATATTTTTCACCATTGCTTCAAATACTAACTCAAGAAACTCATGAGAACATTTTATGCTGTATGTGTTCACCTCACTGAAATATCTTTTTCTATTTAATTGCATTCCATGTTGTTTGCTGGTTTACATATTCAAATGGACCTTTACTAATGACTACAGAAGTTGATGAAAATATTTTCCATGATCTTTGGGGATGCTGTAATAGACCTATAGTCTAGAGTAAAATTTCCCAAATCTATGCATTGACCTGTGGATTTATCTGATGCACAAAGAATTTTCACAATAGACAGTGTAAACAGGTTAATGGAATGCACAGAACATGAAATAAAATGACATTACACAGCACCATCTATGAAGTAGATTTACTATTTTACTAAAATTTTCACAATAGGTACGACTGTTATCAGAGTAAATATTAGCATGAGAAAATCTATTTACCACACTGATGATTTTTTTTCTCAACGCTACTGCTCTCTGAAAAGAGATAATGAAAAGTTGCTACAAAAACACATTCTGTTTCTGACTATATTAGTACTAGCACTTCATAGGAAGATGCAAAAAAAGTGAAGTTGAAAAGTATGACAAAATTGAAATTGCCCACATGCTATGGAGAAAGCTTCTTCATAATCTCCACCCCTTTCTTCACACACGAAGAACTGCCTCAGATGCATTTCTATCTCTAATCACTATAGTTTTATTGCAAAGCACTCATTTTTTATTTTAGCCTAAGAAAAGTTTCAGAGGTTAATTATCAATCTACAAGAATAAAAGTAATTAAATACTCTTTTCTGTTTTAAATTTGTTATTTTCAATTTGATTTAGCATTCTTTCCTTTTCTGTACTCTGAAAAAGGGCATATAGCAAACCATAATTTATCTTCTCCACATAATTCTCTCTTTGCTATAATTCCATAATTTCTCCTTTGTGTTCCTGCTTTCTAATTGAAAACTTACTGTTTTAAAAGCACTTATTTTATATAGCTAAATTACTTTATTTTAGCACAGACTAAGGAATATTTGTATTTTTTAATTCTAGTAAAACTGCACATATTTGAATGAAAGTAATCTTTCTATCATGTGGCAACAAGAAAATAATGATACTCTGTGTTGTGAAGAGTGTTAGCTTCAAAAAATGCAATGCCTATGAATAACTAGTGAACCCTTTGACATCCTGAAACTGTGAAACAGTACTTTCATTTTTAAAAAATAAAATGCATCTATTTTTTCCTAAATTTTAAATTCTTTTAATATATATTAAATATTTGAATAACATATTGCTTATAATTGTTCCAATAAGTATATATTATATCCATTGCCTTTAAATTATTCCTGAATTAAGAATGACTCATTAAGCAACCCTAGAATGCTAATAAAACAATTCTGCTAAGTTTAATATGTAAAATAACTTGGCTGCTTCCATGTAAATTCATTGATCTGCTCCTGGAGCCTAGACCATCAAATCTAAAGAAAAATAATTTTAGCATGGATCCTCCTTTATATGCCCCAAAACAAACCTTCAAGAAGGTTTTAGTAAATCACAGAAACTGATGTCTTTATCTAGAACTCAGAAGTTATTGTCACATAAAATCAGCAAATCTGGTCTGTTAGCATTCAAAGACTATTCAAAGAACATGCACAGTGTGCATTAGCAAAATATTAGCAATATCTTAGATCAACTTTTTGAAATAACACATATTGCTATTTAGCCCATGCTCTAAGAAAAGGGGGGGAAATGCTTTCATGCTCCCAGGGAAGAAATCATATATGTTGCATAAGAAATAACAGATCTATGTAAACCCTAATGATTACATATATTTCTACAAATGATTACTTTATTTTGTCTGGAGAATGTTACTCCTTGTATATATGATAGTTTAAAATAGTGATAGTATTATCACTGTCATGGACTTCATTACGTTTTGTAATGTTCCTAAACTGAAAGGGTGGGATGAGTTCTCACAAAGTACTTTACATAAATTCTTATCAAGCTGGCACATCTTCAAAGACTATATTTAGCCAGTTTTCCTATTTTAAAGAAATCTCAATATTCTACATAAAGTATAGGAGCTGCATTGCACTCAGTCTTCATTTAATTATTTTTTTAAATAAAAACACATACCAACCACTGCCTCTGAAGGATTACCTGTAATTCTTAAACTTCATGATATAATATCCCATATTTGCCCTTACCTTGAAATACTTTTTTCTTAGGAAACCCAGTCTGCAAGTGTTTGGTGCATTTAGTCCAACAGTGTGTAATTTTCAATTTAAAGTTAAGTATGAGCCTTGCAAAGTTGCTCATGCTGTTGACTGGCATGTTTGCAATAATAAGGGATTCATATGCACTACTGTTTAAGAGATCTTTAAAAGATCTTTATCTAAATAATTTTTTTGTGATGGTTGTTCTATATCTATGAATAAGATTGTAAATTTGTAATATAAAACAGTGATAGTCTATTCTGTACTAGCAATATAAAGTAATAAATTAATTATTTCTCTTTAAGAGAATAAAACACAGTATAAGAGAGGTACTTGAGAAATTCAAATACTCCCTCTTTTAAAAGTGAAACATTTATTAATTTCTTCAGTTTATTCAAGAGTTTGTCACAAGTTGCAGGGAAGAGTTAGATACTGCAGAGAAGTCCCCTAAAGGTACATAATGAAGTGTGAATAATATTTTGCAATGTAAAATACATGGACTTCTTAAAAAAAGTTTGGTCATTCAAAGGTTTTATAACAAATCTGGCCTTTCTATTCAATTTGCAACAATCTTCTTGTTTAACATTTAACATCGTAGCGAAGGAAATATCTAGTTTAGAGTGCATAACAATTCACTGCTGTACTTCACCATACATTAAATGTCACTCATCAGAATGACATGAATAAAAAAATATTATTACACTAGAGTCACCTCATAATAGAATATCTATTAATATAAGCACACTGAATATAATTTGTACTTAGAGAATAAGCCATTAAAACCTTTTCAAGACCAACATGATGTTTCCTTCAGCTTTTAAAATTGTCAAAATAGAACATCCTTTAAATAAAACCAGTAAAGTAACAACTTTAATTGTGATATATTAGGGTCACGTGGAGCATTTTGAAGTATTTATTTGTGAGCATTTTTTGCACTTCTATGTCACTCTGAGATTATGAAAATTTTGTCATCAAAAATTAAGACCTGGAAAATTGTTGTTTTATGGTTTGGTTTAGGGGGTTTTGGTTGCCTTTTTTTTGGGGGGGTGGTGCTGTTCTTTGATTTTCCACCCACTCAAAAAAAAAAAAAAAGAGCATAATATTTTTGTTTAATACTTGTACAAAATATGAATATATAAATAATGTTCCTTTAAAGTACTTCATTAATTTCTCATTAAAAATTTGCAATAAATAGGAATTCATGTGTTCTATGAACTGTCAAGGTTATATCTGCTACAGTAAGTGTAGGGAAGGACTCAGGCTTCAGCAATCGGCATGTGATCATCCATATAATTTATTTGTTAGGGCATTCCTGTTCACAGCTTTGGCCTATGCTACACTCAGATAATACCCAGGTGTGATTTCAAGAGTCAGGAAATCCTGGTAAGAACTGTGGATGGGATAACTGGGATGATGGAGCATTTAATCATATGGGACTGCCCTCTGTGGCAGCAAGCAATCCCTGAACTCCAGCCCTTGCAAAGTATACACAAAGTTTTTAGAATGCACTGTGCCACTGTCAAACCAGTGAGAGGTTGAACGTGATAGAACAATCATGTACTAGAGACAGTTGATCACAAAATTTTTCCTCCTTTCTGATAATACCATTGCAATTTTCAACTGTACTAATAATTGTGTAAATATATCAGTTTCTGCTAATGGAACACAGGCTTTCTTCAGGAATGGCCATGGTTAAAGGAATTCAAACACAAGACACATTTTAAATTTGATAATAACTGCAGCTGAACTACAAGGGTTTTCTTCAGGGACTCCGCTGAACTGCAGATCAATATCCCGATCATGGATAAATACTTAAATTGTTTTGGGTTTGGATTTTTTTATTTGTTTAGAGTTTTTTCATTATCTAGAAACCTTCCTCTCACCTTGAAATAACACCCTGCGGCCTGGATATGAGCTACCTATAATATATTCAGCTCAATATTAATGAAATATTAGTGCTTCCTTGATTGACAGCACTGATAATCAGGCACTCACATCCTCACATGACCACCAATGGGATGTCTCCTTCATAGAGCTATCAGTTAGCTGAAATTCACTCCTCCAGCTCTCCAGTTTAATAAAACTCTGTCAGGGTACTAAGTATTTCAAGTCTTGACTCAGCAGAATATTTATTTTATATTTTCTCCAAGAAACTTTGATTCTAGAAGTAGTATTTCAACAATGTAGAGACTAGATCCAAACTGTTCCTGGGCATATGCAGCAACATTCTTTCCAACAGAAATGAGCTATGCATAGGCCTTTATTTTTCTTCTTTTCTGAGGAAGGTCAATTACACCAACATTTTTATTACTAAGGACAACTCATGTGACTTCATTCTGTATTTACCCTGTCACTGGACTCAAAACATGCTGCTTCTAATACCACATGGCCTACCTGAATTTAATCTATTATCTCTGACCAAACTGCTAAAACAAATATATGTGAGTTAAAGAGCATGGAAGAGATTCAGCTGCTATAATAGCAATGTCTCAGAGATAAAGGCCCTAGAGGCAGCTTGTATGTTTCTGCAAAGGCAGCAAATGCACACTCCTGTCCCGTATATCTGCACATCTTTCCGTCAAGTTTCAATACTTTCAAACACATTCCTTTCCACATAAACTAATCTGAAATGTAACTTTTCAGATTTTATTCTTTTTTTTCTGTTCCTTGTATCCACTGCTCTTCCCCAATAAAAAGGCAAACTCGGAAGTGATTTTAATGCCACTGCCATAGGATAACCTGTGTAGCTATTCCACCAGTGCCAGTTGAATCTTATCCAGACTACATGTGAGAATAGCCTTAAGGTGGAAATCAATACTTCTCTTTCAAAATCCTCCTCAAAATTTTCATGCTTTACAATGTAAACAGCAAACTGAAATGTGCTCCTGCCTACATAGCTGAAAAACAATAACTGCTGAACCTAACTTCTTAAGAAATTTACTCATTTTTCACTTCAATTTCTTCATAGCTCATAGAATTTTTATTCCTATTTAACTGTTTAAATTATTTAAATACCCCTTCTGAACTGTGAATTGTTTAAAGGAACTATTTGGTGGTGGCTATGTAACAACATGACATGACCCTGTCCAGCGATGCTCTGAAAGCTGTGCTGTGTTACAGGAAAGCCCAATCAAGCTTCCCCTACGACCCAGAAATCTTCACTGTTTTCAGATGTGGAGTCATTTATTTGTGCATAGAGGCACAGCACCATCATTCTTACAGGTGTTGGCATTTGCTTTCGTTCAAGCACAAATGACTATACAGTATAAAAGGCAGGATGATGAGGAATGTGTTATGAACATTAAAAATCCCCATCGACCTTTAGGCTGAAGTCAGAACTGAGCTTCTAACAGCAGCTGAGCAGAAAGTTATAAGGAGCCTCTGGTATGCATCTACCTAGTAATTTTGTCCAATTACAGTTACATTTGAAGCAAGGTGAAAATTCCTTTCATTGCAATAAATGAAGGGCACACTGACCAGATTTTGACAAGATTAAGTACTGACTCTCCTCTAACATGCCCATTAGAAGAAGAGGAGAACAAGAGAGAGAAAGAGAGAGAAGTGTGTGGAGGATAAATATGACAAATTTGAAGCCCCTTTCAGGTATTTTTGCAACTTGACTTTAAATTTTCCACGTTCCATGAACACAGCAAAACAGTGCAATGCAAAAAATTTCGCAGCCTGCTTCCATTTTTCTTCTGAACAGGGCTCATTGGTTACATTGTGTCAGCCACAAAACCAGAGAATTTTCTAAGCAGTGGAATTCCTTCCAAAGGAACTCTGAAACTTCATTACACTATACGTCTTTTGATTTTCCATCCGAAATATCTACCAAGAAAATTTCTCCAGAATATGAACTAATTGTACTTCCTGTTAGCTGAAAACTATCTGATATCCCTGGTAAGGGTTCTCTAGTGCAGAACACTATAACTTTACTTCTAAAAATGAAATAAGTTAAAAGCAAATAGCTACCCTGTTCTGTGTAAAGGTAAGCTTTCCCCTAAGAAAGGACAAGAATATCTGGGAGAAAGAAATTGTATAACCTTCTTTTGCTATCTACCACTTCACTGTTCACCTCATAAAAAGTTTTCCATGCAGCATTCCTGCCCCATACAGTTGAGGAAAGAAGAAAATAAAACTGAAAAAGGCAGTAGATCTGGGTGGTTTGCTATCTTTAGTGTTCTGAAATTATATGAATTATCTCATCAAACTGAAGTAACATTGTTTTCATGTTTCTTTCTCACAGCTCGTGGCTATCTGTTGTAAAGAGTTTAGAAAAATCCTAAATGGCAACTGAAGGTGCCACATGTTTGATGGCACAACACAAAACAAAACAGTATAATGAGACTGTAACAGTATAATGTGCCAGAACAACCCTATTTAATAAAAATTACTTATATTTAAACTTGTCTCTGATGTGCTGTAATTATTATTAATGGCAAACTTTTTGATATTTTAAACCGTTATAATTTTCTAATAAAATAATCTATATCCCTTAGCTGATGTGGGATTTTTAACCATGGTGCCCAAAACTTTTAATATTGTTAAATAATTTTCCTGTAAGAAAGATACCTTTGTTGCTTAAGACAAATTTTTTTATAAGAATATAATAAATTACCACAAACAAACAAAGAAACAAAACAGCACAACAAAAAGCCACCCACTATCCTTAAGCCTAAAAACGCATGACTGGATTTACACAAAAGCAATTTCACCATCATTTGAGTTGACATTGAGTGACTTCCATACACATAAAACAGAAACGCTGGAAGGACACACTACAGATTTCATTTCAGTATCAAAACTAATTATCATACTTATTTTTTCAGACTGATTTCTGATCAAGCCCTGTCAGTGCTTAAATGACTAATACTCTCTAATGAGTTAGAGGCAGAAGTCTTGCATAAGAAAGGTAAACTGGAAACAACTAAGTCAGAAAGATCCGGAGATAAATGATTCCCATATGTCTATCTACAGGAACTTGTACAGAACAATCTCATTTTTCTCAAGATAGTGAATAGGACTTAAAGTCAAGAAATATTCACTTTTTATTTCCTTACTTCTTTTAAAGACATGCCTCTGGTTTGAAGTACAATGTTTAACTATGACCTAGGTCTAATAATTTTTTTCCTCCAAGAAATATATGCTCTATCTTTCAAAGAGATAAAGTTCTGTTAAGTTTATTTTGGTTTGGGGTTTTTCTTTTTCTGTTTTTTTTCCCCTTTAATTTAGCTCTATTTAAAAATCTACTTCAATTTATTTCTCCAAAGATAATGGATAATGATGATTGAGAGAAAAGAGGTTTAGAAAATTTGGGTTTAGCTAAATTTGCAAAAACTAAATTAACTCTGGTTCTGAAGTCAGAAATCTATGCTTATTACAATAAAATAGAATTTAAAAAAAAGAAAAAAACCGAAAAAAATAAAAACAAACAAACCAAGTCAAACAAACAAAAACACCTTAGATTCCAACAGGCAAGTTCCACTACTCCAAACAATTGTAAAAATGACTATGCAGTTACAAATATCTTAAAGTACTTGAGAACTGCATGTGCATTTTTAGCATTATGTAACAGTTCAAGGTTTATTTTAGAGAATAAAGGAGTAAAATTCATAAAATACCTTTATCACCCAAGTTTTCCTATCCTTCAAGTAATCCTGAAACCAAATAATCCAACAGAGAACTCTGAAATACTATCCTACATAAACTGCTATTTCATTCCTCTTAACATCTGTTCCTAGAATTTTCTACAAGGTTAATAGACATCAGATCATCTTGGCTTTTCTTCCAATGGTTTACCTCTTAATTTAGATTAAATAAAGAAATTTACTGGATATGGATCCACATATTTGGCAAAAATATAATGATATTTTTTATATGTTTGGCTTATTTAGCATAAAAAGTGTTCTTCAATTCTTCAGTCATTTTTGCTCAATATTATTTTTCTGGGTCCTCTAGAAGAAGGATAAATAGAACCCATGAGTCCTAACATTCAACTTTCCATCACTTCATCATAACCTCTACTTTTTTTTATGAGGAGACCATTTACTGTTAGTCAAGTGTTCCAAGCAGGATGCATACATGAAATTACTTCAATAAGTAAAATGTCTCCTAAATTAGTTTTCTGTTTTGCCTTTGGAGGAAAAAACATACAAACCAAACCAACAACAAATAAAACCAAACCAACCAAACAAACAAAATACTACCCAACAGTTCAGCTGCTGGTTGAATTAATTTTCCGATATATCAGGCACTCTGTAAATTCAGACACTGGTGTTAATGGAAAAGGAATCAACCAGCTAACTTGCACATTTTCAAATTACCAGTCACACCCAATTATTAACAAAATCTTTTGAAAACACTGAGGTACCTTCTTGGTTTCGTGACTCTATTTCCATTCCAGTAGATCCTTGTGTTCTATTCACTAGGTTGGGGGACTACATATCTCACGAGAATGAGGTTTTGCATATCTCATGAGAAAACTGCTGCTATGCATTATGGTGAGAGTTACAGTTTCCTTCTCCCCACAAATGCTAGACATGCCATAAATAAATCAAACCAAAATTAAAGCAAATAAACTTTCTGTCCCCTAACTCCAAAAACCTAAGAGGCACTGACCTTTCTCAAAAGGATCTCTTTATCTTTAAAAACATTCAGCTTCATGTATAGAGGCATATCTGCCTTCTCTTTAGGCAATTTAGTGTTGCATGCTATCATCTGCTAAATAAATATACAAAGTGCCAAATCTAAACTTGTGTATTCTTGTCACATATAGAAAACGAAGCTTCTGACAAAATAGAATTAAATGATCCAATTTCAAAAAAACTGACTGTGTAGCACTTTTTCTGGAGACTCAACTTATTTTCAAGCAAACTACTTCATAAAGGCAATCCAATATTCTTCCCGTGTACTAGATATGCTGGTAATTAGCAAAGGTTGTTAAAAATAAGGATGAACCCCTGCACTGTAAAGAATCTTTCAAAACTAAAAAAAAATTGTTCCTCAGACAGTTTTTTACAAGCATGACAAGCATGGACTATGGCATTATTTGTTAATGGATGTTAATGCAGCACAGAGAAATTAACAAATCACTACCCATGGTAGATATGAAACATTATTTTGTCAGATGCCATAGAACTCTTGACAAAACAGTCTTCACATATTGACTCATTTATGGGAATTGTTTATCCAAGACATTTGAAAACACAAAATTAGGTAGATGGCATCTACTTTGCTTTCAGTTAAACCAAATTAGCTAAAGACAGTTACAAGTCTTTTATGAGAAATATCACTGTTTTGATTACAGAGACATTTTCAAAAATAATTTTTAGTATATATATATGTTTATAACATTTTAACTTGGCCAGAGTGTGCAAAAATAAAGTCACAAGAAACTGGGCATGTAAACTCAATTATGAGTGTGTAGGACAGGGTTATGTATGTCAGAAAAGAAATGAAAATATAGTGGGGCATAATATCTTCCAGCATCTCTGAGCTTGTTCTAAAGATGAAGGAATTGCAAATGTAATTATTAAACTGTCACAGGCAGTTAGAAATAATGATTTAGATAAAAAGTGAATGGCATTCAGACATATGTCTAGAAACGAACTCTGTGAAACACAATGAATCAAATAGAACAATTCTAGTCAGTCAAAAATCAAAATAGAAGGCCACGAAGTACACTCAATTTCATCAGCTATTCACCAATGAAAAATTAGAAGACTTTACTAGTAAAGACAGTTTATCCAACTGAATCCTCTCCAAGAGCTTTAGTGAAGCTAAAGGGCTTGAGATCTTAAGATTCAAGGTACTGTTGAGATTCAAAAGTATATTTAGGATCCTGACATGTTTGGGCAGTGAAATACTCAGTGAAATATGTAAATGAGTAACTGAAACAAAGAAGAGATCACAGAATGAAAAGTAGTTCAACATGACTTTTGAAACAACTTTGCATGAATACCCTCAGATTCCATGCAAAACTGCATAGCAATGTTCCATCAATAGAGAGAGGAAATATATGTTTTAAAATATGTAACACTTGTATGTAGGAAGTCATAAAAGTCAGAATGGGTTCTTAAGTAAGTAAGAATGAAGAGATTGAGTTGCTTGTAGTAAGAGACACAAAATTCCTTAAGGATGAACAGTTACCATTCAGCACAGCCATTAAAAATACCTAGGTTATTGGATAATTAGTAATGAATTGTAGAGCCTTGCAATGTCTTCCAAAACAATGAGGAAAAAAAAATAACAGAAAGGATGGAGTTTCTAGGCCATCTTCAATTCTATACAGCATTATTAAGATACTTCTATACTCTTCAATAACAAACAAAATCTGATTAGGGTAACCCACAATGGAACAAGAATTAACATAAAACATACTGATGAAGAAGCTGGACAAAAAAGGTGTATTACAAGGTGATTTCCTTGAGGCAGAAGTCATCAAATCTACTGCTTTCCTAAAATACCTACATCACGAGAAGTGGAAAAAAAAAATCAATTTCTTGAAATAGGAATCCAGAACTGACTCTCTTCAAGTTAATATATTTTTCTTCTTCAGCATACATACAGAGATTTAGCCAATGGGGAGTACTATATTTTCTGCTGGACTGCTAAAGTAGTTGGTTACGATTTTTTCAGCCAGCCTCAGTCATTTCAGTTATTTTATTGGCAGCAGTTTCTTCACTGTTTTGATGCATGACAAGTAGTATCTGCGATTTCAGACTGATCTACCACAGATATAGCAAGGTTTTAGAGGGATTTTTAACCCTAAAATGTAAGGAGGATATATATGTTAAGAAGTTTAAAAGATAAGTTTTCTCTTACTGTGATCTGTAGCAATATTATAATAGAGATTATTATGCAGATATTATTATGCTTGTAGGTAGACTCATAGACCTCGTGAAGTCTTGCTCCTTCTTGAACAGTTGAAGGATATGGGAAAAATTCAGAAGTGGTTCAAGCAAACCTTGAGGGATTAGGATGAGGAGTCCATACTGAGTTGCTTGTTTATAAACTACAAATTTCATAAACTAACATTAAATTTCTTCTGGAGGAATCAGAGAGTTCAAATCATTCTTCTAAGTGTCAAAATGCAAAGTAAGAGATTGTTGCTCAACTCATTGCTACACATGTCCTTCTTTAAGCCATATGTCCTCATCCAAAACATTTAGATTTTATGGCATTGATTGTGATCTAAATCATAACTTCTCATAATAATTACACAACCTAGATAATGACTATGAGAAGGAATTATATTTCCAAGGTATTTTGCATTTTTATATAGAAAATAGACCGATCATCAGATCTGTGTGCTATCCACATAAAATTACTTGATTACTGTTACTAATTATAGATTTATATGAACATAAATGGCATAAGCACAGTAAACTATTTAACCAATTTAAAGCTTACTTAGAAATATATGAGCATATTTGAAATAGCATGGACAAATCTTGCTCACAAAATTTCCAGTGACTGCTGTCCAGACAAGATTACTGTACATTTTCATATTATAACATTTAGCAGGATAGACTAAGTAAAAAAGCAGTTCTTAATAATTTGCTTATGAGTAAAAAAAAAAAAGATGTAAGATATAACTGCTGTGTCTTCTTTATATTACCTCATTTATTGAAACTTCATTTGAAAGTTAGAATTTAAAAATTAAAATTTCTTAGTTCACACAGAAAGGAGAAGAAATTTAGTTCAGCAAGTATGTTTTCTAGAACATTCTCCCAAAGGATATCTTGGTATAGCTACGCAAATATATGAATAAAAAAAGTTTAAAAAGTCATCAAAGAGAGAGAAAAATTCTTGTCATGCAATCTGTCAGGTACGCTTGATAAAAAAACTCAGTATTCTGTTCCAGAGGCTGGCACAGTTAATTTCTTTTTCGACAGTAAGGATGATCGCTAGCATTAGCAAGGATTTGCTTTTCAACCATCAAAAAATTATATGGAAAGAAGTAGACTATACACAGTATTTTGGAAGCAATCAGCTAAGGGTCATAAGATACAACTTGATTTCAAAGAAAAAATTTTCTGATTTTGAAATAATTGTTATGGAACAATTTAGGTAAGTGTGTAATTTTTGGCGTGCTTTTAGCCTTGTCTACTTGCACAGCATTTTCTAGCAGAGTGACAAATGTATTACACTTGTATTACAACAGAGGAAAAATTAATACTTTGCATTACAATTGAGCCAAAACTATCTTAAAGCTCTAAGATAATAAAAGAAGCAGATTACAGTATTGACATCTGGATTGCCCTATAAGATAATGAATTTCTTCCTGAAAACACTCCATAGGGTATGCTGTAGTTCTCCAGGGAGATTTCAGGAGAGAAAATTCTCTTAGAAAGAATGCTTGTTAAAAATAAAGGGCAAATATGCTAACTTCCACTTGGTTAATTATTAACATAGTAATTTAGGAACCAGAGCTCCATAGTCACTGGAAAAGTAGTTTCCTCTCATTCCTTTATTCATTCCTTTCCATCAAGGTAGTTTTCAAGAGCAGTTTCAGAATCAATCACACAAGATAAAGGACAGAAACCAGTTGATCAAAAATATAAAATACAAATGAAGACTGATGAGATGTCAAAGGATATGCATGCATTCTAGAAAGACTTAATGCCCAGGCATCTGTTACAGTCTGAAGCAGCAGGCTATTCCTAAGATTCTTCTCATAGAAAAGATTAAGATAAATGTGTGAAGACTTCTAGAGACCTGTCTTATTTAATTATGTTTTATTCTAACTGGTAAGAGAAAAATATAATTTGTTGATGAGGCAACGTTCATTGTGCTCTAATCAGTGCTTACAAGGAAATGAAAACATTGGTGATAACAAATGCTTTGGCATCTGTAAGCAGCAAAAGGGCTTGACTTAGAAGATATAGAAAAGCATAATTTCAAAGGGATGATAAGGCAGGAAAGCCTAGCATAAAAATGTGTTACAAGTAAAGGCAATAAGCCCTTTAAAATGACAACCCATGATTCAAAATTAGCAATTATGGCAGTGACCATAGTTGTGTATTTGGACAATATTCACTGATACTTCAGACAGGTCAGTGAAAGAAGCACAAGAGGTCAAGAGAGGACAATTTTATCCAGGATAGTTTATCTGCTTCACATTTGATCTGTAAAAGTGAAGCACCTTACTAAGGCAGCTGTATCTCTTCCAGTTTTGAAGATATATCACTTAAGAGTAAACTTCTTTATGACAGATAGATAAGTTCTCAGCAAAAAAAGACCTTACCACACAGAAAAAATCATCAGTGTTCAGGGAGTAACTTGAAATCTGGTAAATTAGGCATAAAATTATTTGATAAAAATATTTAAGGAGTTTAGTCTCCAATCTCTGTTGTCAGAAAAGATACAAAAAGACATGGATATTTATATTTATGCATAAGAGGCTCAAAAATACAATCTAATCATAAGAAAATCGAGCTGAAGATTAATTTTGAAAGTAATTTATAGGAAGACCTATGTAAATAAAACACATTAAGCATTTTTCAAAGCATAAAACTGGTTTTCTTCATACTTCCTACATAGAAAGGGAAGAATCCTCCAGTAACCAACATGTTAGATTTTGCGGGCCAAGAATAGGAAGCATTTTTTCTTGTATTCAGACTGATGGAAAAGAAGGGACAATATGTGTCTACGAAGTTGATATACAACACTGTAAGAAAACAGCATGTTGCTTAGAAATGGAACAATGGTTTGCAGAAACAGACAGAAATAAAAAGAAATTCCACTAATTTAGATTTTTGATTATACAGATCAGAAAATGTTGTGTAATTGACAGAAGTCCAAAACACAGTTGGTGTGCTTTGTTGAGATCTTAGTTTTCCTTCTAATCATATCTAAACTGTGAATTTAACTGGTATTCTAATCAAATAAACTAGTAAAGGCAGGGGCATAAAGTTAAGGTATTGGAATGCAACAGGGTTTCAGACGACAGAAGGCACTGCTAGCAGACACAAAAAGACAATGCTATCTTGCACCAGAAAGATCTATTACTATTGCCCCAAGAGGAAAAAATACTATATGAATTTCTCAGTTCACAGAAAATGAATAGACTTAGTGTCAAGAAGACTGGGTTTATATATCAGTCTTCAGTCTGTACAACAAAGCAATGAACTTCCAGACTAACCACCCTAACTACTGAGATTCAACAACAGCAACAAACAAGATTAAGAGGTTTTGTATCTATGGAGCAAGCACAGTCAAAGGATGACAATTAAAGAAAACACTATGTACAACACATGTAGGTTCATCCCACCCACAGCGCAAAATCTGTCTGTTCAAAAGTAAAATCGTCTTTGGGGGGGAAGTACAAGAGGAAAATAAAATAGAAAAGCCCTCCAGCTAAGACATAAATCTTTCCTAGCTTGTTGTCTTGTTGAGTGTGCAAGGCTCTTTATATATGGTTCTCAAATTGGAAGGAAAATCCAATGCTCTTGCAAATTAAGAAAAGGACTGATATAGATTTATGTTATATTTCTCTTTCTACTGAAGTATTTTCAGCAATTCATTCTTAAAAATTCTTGAACCTTTTACTGATTTCTTCATCTTTCCTTAAATATCACCACACCACTAACTAATGAGTGAGATCCAAGTGGTACAATAGAATGGTACTTTCTATTTTCAATGTACCAAGCTCTTACATGCCGACATTGTTTGGAAGATGTGGTGAAACAATGACATCACAAAACATCTGACACAAAAATGGGAGGTTTCAATTTTAAGCTAAATATTCTATACTGAACACTCTGATGAGCTATAATTACAAAACATTATATCATAAAAGACATACTAAGCACTGCTCCAAACAAAGGCACACCTTATTATGAAACACAAAGTAATTATTATGAAACACCGGTAGTTGAACATCCACTATGGAAGAATTGTTATGGAATAGAAATCTTCGTAATAAGAAACTCTGGGTAGAACCTATTAAACTAGTGGCATGCAGGAGTTTCACAACACCAGGACTGAAAAGCACATCATCAACTGTGCAATACCTAACCTGTAATCTGTACTGAAAATACATACCACTATGCCACAAAGTCCTCTTCACTTCCACACTTTAAAGTATCTCTCTTTACATGATAGATAATTTTTTTAAATTGTATTTGCAAATAGGTCTCTAACTTTTAAATAATGTTCTTTCTTTCTGCTTAGTATTCAGCAGGAAATTCAACTTTTAATTTAAACTTGTTTCTTTTTATGAGCAATAGTGCTAGAAAATGCTATCACATACTATTAAGTCATTCCATTCAGTGATTATTAATAAAATCTGTAGATTGTCTTACATAACCCTACATTTTTTTATTTCTAAATGTGTTATCAATATTTGATTGTATCAGTTAAGAAATATTAAAAATCTCTAGTTATGAAGGCTGGTATAAATTTATGTGTAAAATAATATCTTATAAAACTCTACAAAAACTAAACTTCTCTGCTCACTGTAAAACATATTCCATGTTGCTTTACAATGAAGATAATGTTTCCAATTACATTAGGCATTTGTGGTGCTCCTCACAAAAACAGACAAGTGAAAAAAAGTCAGCATTATTGGTCTATTATCTAGTGTTTCTATATAAAAATAAATATTCCTTCCCGTTCTGCTAGTGAGCTCAAGTGGCCAATTAGCCTAACTTAAAAAAAAAAAAAAAAAAAAAAAAAAAAGCCTCCAAGAAAATCTATCTTTCCTAAAAAGCACATCAAGGCACATTTTCAAAGCATAAGTAGGAACTCAGCCATACAAGTCCTACTAACATTAGTGGGAACTACCTGTCAAAAGCACTGTGCATCACACTGAAAATGTCCTTCAGTGATAATAGTAGGGTTAAAACTTTCGGGCATATGAATAAATATTTTCCTTGAGGCATTTAACAATATAATAGTTGTGATTTATTTTCTGCTCTGCTTTCAGAGGTATCTGTATGGCAGGAACACCTCAGAAGCTATTGTACTCTCTGGTTATATAGTCCACTAAAATATAGGGGTCTTTCAAGACACTTTTAACATAGCTCTGGCTCTTTAAAGCAGACTTTTCTAAAAGGTATATGGTAAAGTCTTTCATTACAAAATATGTTTCAGTGTTATCTATATTACTTCAATAACACATGTACTTCATCTATAGGTGCTAAATTACTTTTATACTGGTTTCTAAAAATATTGTTTCTCCAAATATAGGAATTATACAGCTCCTCCAAAATGAAACAGACAATATCAAAGAAAGATGGAGAATCCTGATACTAAATACAGAACAATAGAAAAAGAAATATATGAAGATTCTACTGTGAACCACAGCATGAAATCACAGAAATCTCAGTACTAAAGTGAGATTTCATTATCAACTCAAATAAAAAAACTTTATCTTATTAAAGAGATAAAAGCCAATATAGTTTATATAAATTTGATTTTTTAAAAATTGCAAATGAATACAAGGGGAAAAGAGATTACATACACTGTTCTGAGTTTTTTTCTTTTGTTGTCATGACAAAAGCCAAAGTCACATGTAAGTCTGTATTTATGTGAGCATCTGAACTCAGCTGTAATGAGTTAAGAAGGAAAGGTAAAAATATTGGGATTTTTTGACGAAATATGTTTTTCTGCTCATTTCAGTTGAAAAGAACAGATTAAAAAGTGAGCCCTGTATATCAAATCAATTTATAATTTAACAATTGATGTATTGAGTTCCTTAATTCCAAAAGCTCAACTAAGCTTCTGAAAACATTCCACTCCGAGACTTTAAATTCTGTGAAGTATCTCAGGGGTTTCAGCTAGCACAAAATTTAAAAATAAATCTTGTTACCCTACTTCAAAGATACTAACCTACACAAACTTTTTCAAATGGTAGAGGCACAGTTTGGACATCTAGAATTAGTGTGGGCAGCTAAGTGCTCAAATTGAGTCTGAGCACCACAGCATAAAAACAAGTCAGGGTAACAAAATAAAACATGCAAAACCTATGTTTCTAAATGCAGACTTACTGGGAAAAGCTATTCTAAAAACTTTTTAGTATCTATATTTTTAAATAAAAGAAGAAGTCTAGCTAGCATACTCAAGACTTAGGGAAAAAGTCCAGTAACAAACTGGATACTTAGTATGGCAGTGGAGAATATTAATAGTGAGAACCCTCATCATCATTCTTCTGTAAATCATGAAGTTTAAATATAAGAGTATGAAAGTAAGAAAAGTTTTGTGACTTTTGACAATTATTAGTAAGAAAAAATGGTAACAATTGCCAAAAAAATCACAAAAGTTGACATGTTACCTGGCTATGACAAAGAGCACACAACTGACACCCAAGTAAGCCAGCAGAATATACATCCAGATATCAGGGGAGAGAGGATTCAGGAAGGAGAAGACGCCCGGGTTTGTACCATTGGGCTTGCGGTACAAAATACTTATTCCAAGAGTCATAAAGGGCTTGGAAAAGTCGATGACCTTCTCACGAACATAGGTAATTGCCAATGGTGCAACTGCAAGGTCAGCTTTCTGTTAATAGAAATACAAAAAGAGAAAAAGGCCGTAAGTCAGAAGAAACAGGCTGAAGCAGACAATCATATTATGCAAAACACAAACTTTGTATGGAGGTTGTTTGTTCTTGTACTAGGTTGCCTGAAATTTAAAACTTTATTCTCCCTATAAGTAAGGTAACAGATTTATTCTACTTCCTCTTTGTTAAAATGACATAGCATTTAGAAAAAATTAAAAGTTCTAGTACAGAGATACAAAGAAGAAAAATATTTCATCTCGCAGAAAACATGAACATCCATTATCACATACTTTAAAACTTTATTAATTCCACATTTCAACATATGTCTTCTCGTTGTCACTCCCTCACCGTGTTCTTTAGAAGTAAGTATATTCGGGAAGCAGATGTGAATATGCTAGTACAAGTGCAGGGAAGGGGCCAGGAGGCAATTCTTCATATTTTAGGATAAAAATGGTACAAAAATGAAGACCAGTTTAAAATTGAAAGTGCTACGCCTGCAAGGCTGCTGAAGATGTTCTAACAAAGTACAACTGTCCTTACTTATTTGTGGGAATCACTACAAAACTTGAAGATAGTTATTAATCAATTGGACTATTTAAAATTAAATCATCAGTTGAATGCATTTTATCAATTAACATTTAGTTTTAGTTATTATAGGAATAATTAATAGGAGATTAGTAAATGGTCTATGCTATTCTTTTAATCAAAACTTATTGGAAATCAGAGTGACAAAAAATCTACAGAATCTACTTCTTAATCTCTGTCAACAGCTCTTGAAACACCCCTGTGCATGTATTTATGTCTGTGTGTGTGCATGCACACATATGAAAGAAGAAAGTTCAGAGCGCGAAAGTTTACAGTACAAGACCTGGAAAGCTGTGAACTAAGAATTCCTTATAAACCATGTGTAAATATAGGTATGCAATGACAGAAATGGTATAGCTACCATGAAATGCTGTTACTCAAGTGATATATCCAAGTAACATAGTTGCAAATGATAGCATTTTCAGAATCTCTGTTGTAAGATACAGAGATATGATTCCAAATTAAATAAATTCATATATTTATGTACTTTTTGCTCATTTGGTATTGTGTATACTGTATAACACTCAAAATCCCATGTAATGTAGCATTTCAGTGTTTCCTTTAATTTCTATTGTCTCACCTTACACAAAGTTCTTCTATGGTCTATTCTTGTTATGAGCATATATATAATTAGATCTACTGTAGTCAGTTATAATGTGAAACTCTGTTGGCACTGCTCATTTTATTTGGTAAGGGTTTACTGGTCAAAAAATAACATGCACTTAATTTCCATTGGTATTAAGAACTTCTAGATATTAATCAAATCAGCAAGGCTTAATTCCACAGTGGATGACTTTTTATAGATTGCATATTATTGATGATATTCCAGCTGATGTAGAAAGAAAATGGTAAAATAAGAAACTAAAACTAATTTGCATTAAAAGTTATAGGTCAACACGTAGAAGTTTGCAAAACATAACAATCCAAGCTATTAGTTTGTGAGATACAAACCTTAGCCTAAGAGTCTGAAGACAACTGACTAGAAAATGTCAGAAGAGGCAGCTTCCAGATATGATAAATTAGATATTTTGGAAGGCTATTGCTCTTATTACATTAACAGAACCTTAATGAATAACAAATACTTTATTTCAATAAATACCATAGAAAATCCAGCCCTTGGTCATTAGATGGAAACAAAACCATATATAAATGGAGGTTGTAACTATCTCTAGTAGAGCCAAGTTGCAGATGAAATTAGAAAAATAACTGATCAAGAAATAATATACCTCCTGTGACAGAATAGAATAGATATCCCAACCTGAGAGAACAGATATAGAATTTATGTACATTACTTGACATCTCAAGATTCTCTTCAGAGCTGAGTAACTGTTTCAATATTCTTGAACTAGAATATCATAAGAAAAATTAAGCATAAAAAACCCCCCAAAACAAACAAACAAATAAAACAAACAAAAAAAAACCCACAAAAACCCCAAACAAACAAACAAAAAACCCCAGGGTCTTTAATAACTGAGGAAATTGCTAACTTAAAAATGTAACACTACCACATGCTACTTTTGTTAATATCTTTTATCTCCAAAATACTCAATTCTCCCAGAAATTCTTTCATTCTGAAAAGAGCACTATTTTTAAGTATGAGAAAGCAGGGGCCAAGTTTCCAGAAGTTCAGTACTAGTTTCCCCTACACTCAGCTATAATGATGATATACAAGGAAGAGAATCCTCTTTAGTTTACTTCTAGGGAAGAATAGGGGAGGAATGATGTAAAATTAGTATTTTATCAGTCGACATTTAACAACATTAACAAATTAGTATATCCTAATAAAATGGCTTTTTGATAAGTTCCATTACAAAGAATATTTGTCTCACTTGGCAGTGATTGATGATTCTAGTTTTTATAATGAATGTATGCATGCTTCTATTCTTTAAATGAATAGAAAGATATATCTATCTGAAAGCACAATCCATAATAACACTTACTCTTTCTTGAGATGAAAGAATTTTTTATGACAGCATTCAAGGGTTGGTGAGGTAAGTTAGTTGCTACAAAAAAAAACTTTTGCACCAACTGAAGGTTACAATAGTGATTAGAAACGGTCTGACAAGGACATGCCAACACAAGGCATGGTCCTGACTAAAATGGAGGGGCTGCCCAGCCCACTGTACTGTGTGCAGATAATAAGGTGTGGTTGTGCATCCTCTCCATTCCTGCCCCAGCCACCCCTCGGAACTCAGGAGCTCCTGATCAACCTGGACCAAACCAGCCGAGCAGTGAAGCACTCCCTTGATCATAACAGTAAGGCAGTAAAGCACCCCTTGAAAGCGCCAGAAGCACACCCATGGCACAGGTAGGAACAGCCCTGACCATAACACCTACATGACCAAGATGAGGACAAAGGAAAAGCATGCACACATGTATAAAGCTTTCCTGTCTTGCTACCACGTGCAGCTGTAGGATGCTCATTCACCAACAACTCAAGGTATCTCTGGTTTGTTGCAGAAGTGCCTAAGGCTGGCTAAAGTCATCCCCCTTTGCTCTTCACTTACATTTTACTTCCAAGCAGCTTGTTCACTGACTGTTTTACATAAAGTAGTATTCAAAGAAAAAAAAGGAAGGACATATTTTTCATTTGTGCAGGGCTGAAATTTGGTACATAACCTCTGAGAAGAGAGATTCTTAAATTATGCTGAATTCAATCTATGCTTGCAGCTACAAATAGCTTCAGGAAGAAATCTGAACATTAATGTTGAGTAGCATACGGCCATAGCATGCATATAAAGTTGGTATCTGCAGAAATGGATGCATTTTCTGTGAAAATTAATTCTATAAAACTCAGAGAAGCAATCACAATAATTTTGGGGGAAATAGAATTTTGAAAGGATTTCATAGCTTCTACTAATAACACAAGCAAAGGGAAACAAACATAGATAGAATTTTCTTTAGCGGATAATTTTCTGAAAAACTTTTGTCTCACCTATTTTGTTCAAAAGAATGAAGAATTTAAATACAATCTAGACACAGAAACAATAAAATTGCTAATAGCTATTCTAAATTAGGCTACAATTACACAATATTCCACCATAATGATTGAGTTTTTTAGCCAATGTAAATGGAGTCTTCTGGTAAGAATTTTGCTCCTAAGCATTTAGCAACCATTAATGTTTATGCTAAAAATGCAAAAGGAATCATACACTATCGATTCTCAGCTGTTTATTCAGTCAATTGGTACAATCATATTGTAATTGTATAATATACACAAAACTACACATACACCGAAAATACATTTAAGTAATTTTACTTTTCTACAGGTAGCAGTGCATTTATTGGCTGTAACTATTCTTGAAAATAAAGGAACCTGCCTTTTTTTAAAAGAAAAAATTTATAAAGCTTTTGTTTAATCCACCATTTTCTATCAGCCTAAGACCCTAAGTCAATATGTAAACTTCTTCAGCCACCCCAAATTTTTGAGACTGTTAACCTGAGTTGAATTTCAGCAGCATTCCCTTTGGAGAAAATGCATCCCCAAGATAAAAGAGGAAGGCTAAAGCACAGTTTCAATTCTTTAATCCCGTCTAACACACTCTTAATGCACAGAGACTTTATGCATTATTCCTGTTCACAGAAGTGCATTTCCCTGCCACAGCTTTGAAAAGATAAGATCTGTAATTTGCTTTTAAGCTTACAGTCTATCCTAAACTGCCTTGTTCATGGTGCTACATTATAGAAAATTTTATACCCCACAAGAAAATTCTGGTCTTATCACAAGATCTTCATTTCCTTTGAAACAACTAGGAATTTATTCGGGCTTTATTGCTATTTTTATTTTAACTATCCACTTACATTACTTTGACAGAAATTGTTTCTCTACTGCCTTTCATAGGATCATAGCACAATTCAAGTGGGGAGAGATCAGGAGGTCTCTAGTGCAATTTTCTGTTCAAAGCATCTACCTGGACGAGACCAGTTTGCTCTGCACTTTACTCAGCCAGTGTTGAAAACCTCCAAGGAAGGTGTCTACATGATATTTCTGGATAAGTCGGTCCACTGCGTGTCTATCCACATTGTGAAAAAGTTTCTACAGACAATCAGTGGAGCAGGCTGTTTAGAGAGGCTCTGCAATTTCCACCCTTGGAGGTTTTCAGTTTATGCTTGTTGCCTTTTGTCTTCCTGCCGGGCTTCTCTGTGAAAAGCCCAGATGAAGTTTCTTGATTAACCTCCTCACGGGTCCTGGAAAGCTGCTACTAGAAATTATTGCCTTTGCCAAATGTGAGTAACATACCATAAAGTAAAAAAAAAATCCAGATTTGATAGCTGAATTTAGATGTCATAGCATCTTATGTGTGGGATCCCGATTCATATAGTTTAAACTTAATTTCTAACAATATCCTATATAGATGGAACAGTAGCAGTTGCTATTTTATTAACATAATAAAGTACTTTAACATAAGAAAGTGACATATGATGGCAGTTTCAATAGATACTGGCTCACCCAACATATATGTTTGTAACTGCTGAGATGCTTCTCAGTATTTGTTGAGCAACAAAAAGTCACTGGAAGACGAGTAGTTTACTCAGGTTAATTCAATTGACAGTAATATTATGCAGTGGTTGTATTTCTTTAGATCCTCTTGTGTCAGGCTAATTCTTTTCCTGAACAGCAGTGGTAATTAATGGTTTTTTCATGTACTCTCCCTTTAGAGAGGATCCTGATCTAGAAATCAACAAGATCATCTACCTAGAGGTAGATTTCTTTTTAAAGGCAAAAGGTTTTTTAGAGGAAATTTGCATTCTGTCCACTACCATAGAAATAACTTTTTATGAGAATTCAACTAGACAAAAATTGAATGTATGAAATGCATGGGATCTTTCCTTCAGTGGCTTTCAAATAGGATAAAGCATATAACTTGATCAACACAGGTTTGTCTAGAACTAACTTTTGGTATTGTTTTCACTTTGCTCCTTTGTTATTACGTGAATGTTTAATCAAGGAAAAACGATAGTAGTAAACCAGTGGAAACTCTCTCATTAGTTAATTTATGTTGTTTCCTCTTATTCAGGATTATATTAGTCAATTCTCATTTACCTGTGCCAGTATAGATAAGATTTTACAGCTGAATAGATGTGAAATGAGTACTCATTAAAAATAGATATAGTTTCTGTCTGTTGATTTATAATACACTTTCACTAAAGTATTTCTCACTAACTTCAGTCAAATAAACAGGTAAGCAAATTGTATGTCAAAGGACTAGAGGCAGTAGACAATGAAACTATATGCAGCAGGAAGATGGGTGACTATTAATTTCAACAGCAAACATTAAAATTATTAGACACCATACTGAATCACACCTTGAAATAAAGTTCACAGGTAACATTGATTCCTTTTTTGTAACTAACATTTTTATTGTTATACTTTTCAGATTTACTGCAACTTTCTGGAAGTGTCAGGTTTTTTTTTCAGTTGTTAACCAGCTGTCACCTAGAATTTCATTTACTGCTCTCAAGACAAAAAAAAATCCTACATCTTTTAATTTTGACATAATTTCTGTTCTCAAATTTATGTGGTTTTATTAAATTGTTTCAGTGAACTCTTTTCATCCCACAATAAAGTTTGACTTGTGTCAAATTTGACTTAATCTCATTTTTCTGTGTTACTTTGTCATCTGCAATTTTTTACAATGGAATCAAGATGATTAATAACATTTTTGCATATCATTTGGATGGAAGTAGATCACTTCAGGATATGCCACCTCTTATTGATTAACAATACTCAATTAACATTTTTTAAAATCTATAATTTCATCAGCTCAATTAATTAATGGAGTAAAATTTATTAATATGGACAAAATCAACCTCCTGAGCACTCATCCCCTTCACCTGCATTTTCATGCAGGCATCACAATGCATATTCTGGAATTCTCAATTAATCATTAGATCCCAGGGTATTAGATTTAACTAAAATTGATCATTATTATAAACAATAACAAAAAAGGTCCTTTTAGAAATGTCTATCAAATAAAAAACAGAAGTGGTTTATATTGTATATATTCTCAAAACATTGTATCATACAATGTTTTACATTCCCCATAATTATTTTTAAATTATCAATATAGTAAAGATTATATTTCAAAAATGTTACAAATCTAAAGAAGAAAAATGTTAGCAGTATTTTTATGCACTAGATCCTAATTTAGTTCTGTTCTGCACAGAGTATATATAAGCTAGCTCATTTGAAAAACTTGTTACACTTATTTAAATTGACTAAAGCTTATCCAGGCTCTAGGCATTCTTTAAGTATTAAAGATAGCGGGACAAACTTATTAACAATCAGCTTTAATGAAAATAAAATGTGAGTTGTAAGGATGAAATCTGTGGTGGCTGAGTTCCAATGTTTCCGATATTTGTAAGATGAAATCTATGAAACACATTTAAATGTCATTAGTGCCATAATTTATTCCTTATTTAAGTGAAGTTTTGCTTCATTCTAGAAGACAAGGGTGAACAGAGTAGTACAAATTCTTAATGTATAAGAACACGCAATGTAACAAGAAAAAAAATTGATCTGCAAGACTGGCAGATGCAGAAAAATTTCAGTCTAACTACTGCCCAGTTAGAAAGGGGATGGAGAGTTAAGTAACATCTATGTTACTAGAACCTCATGAAGTTCAACAAGGTCAAGTGCAAGGTCCTGCATCTTGGTCAGGGCAATCCCAAGCACAAGCCCAGGCTGGGCAGCGAGTGGATCATGACTAGCCCTCATGAGAAGGGCTTTGGAGGTGTTTGTGGACCAAAAGCTCAGTCCAATGTGTGCTTGAAAGTAACCCATAAGGCACCCTGCATCCTGAACTGCATCTGTAAAAGTATGAACATCAGGAGAGTGAAGTGATTCCGCCTCTCTACTCTGCTCTGAGAGTACCTCAGCTGGAGAATTCCATCCAGCTCTGGGGCCCCCAGCCTTGTCAGAAAAAACCTGTTGGAACAAGTCGAGTGGAGAGCCAGTAAATTGATCAGAGAGCTGAAGTAGCTCTCCTACAGAGACAGGCTGAGAGAGTGGGACTGTTCAGACTGTGGAAGAGAAGGCTTTGGGGAGACCTTATAGAATCTTCCAGTTCTTCAAGGGAGCCTAAAAGAAGGCTGGAGAGGAGCTATTATGAGGGTATGTAGTGTTGGGACAAGGGAGAATGACCTTAAGATGAAGGCAGGTAGATGAGGATTAGATATTAGGAAGAATTTTTTTACTATGAGGATGGTGAGGCATTGGAACAAGTTGCCCAGAGAAGTTGTGGACTCCCCATCCATGGAGGTGTTCTAGGCTAGGTTGGATGGGGCTCTGAGAAACCTGTTCTAGTGGAAGGTTCCCTGCCATTGGCAGAGGGTTTGGAACTTGATGGTCTTGAAGGATTCCTTCCAGCCTAACTCTTCCACATTTACTTGATCTTTACTGAACTATTACATTGGTAATCCTTGATGTCTACTCGGCACTTGATGAGACAAGTGGACAGGTGGATTGAAGGGTCCAGGCTCAAGCTGCTACAAGAGAAACAGGGACATACTGGAATGAATAGAGCAAAGACTTATGGAGATTACTAAAATGTTGTAGTACCTGCCATATGAGGACAGACTAGAGAGAGCTGTGACCAGTTAGCTTGGAGAAGACACAGTGAGATCTGTTGAATGAATACAAATAACTGAAGGGAAAGGGGAAGCAAAGAGAATTAATCCAGAATTCTCAGTGGTAGCTAGTGAAAGAGCTAACAGGCAGAAACCGAAATGCAGGAAAATAGGCTTAAAGATATAAACCCCATCTTTTTATTCTAGGAATATTCAAACACTGGAGCAAGTTGCCCAAAGAAGTTATGAAGTCTCTGTCCCTAGGAACAGTCAGAAGTTGATAGAAAATGGCCCTTGGAAACCTGCTGTAGCTGACCATGCTTTGATCAAGGATTTGGATGAGGCGATATCGAGGGTCAGTTTTTGATCTCAACAATTCTTTAATTCTGTAGTGTAAGTAATTTCTCTTTCCAATTATTTAAACTCATCTTTGCAACAAAATTGCAGTTTTATTTCTTTGCTGGCTCCAAAGAAAGTTTGCAACTGGTGAAACTAGGTTTGTCATATAGTCTCCTGGTTTCCCAATAATATTACAGTGTTCCCATGTTAAGCTACAAGTAACAGATAAAAAATATGAATTCCTTTTTATAGTTATGAAGAAAACTAGAAACTGCTCAAATATATAAACTTCTACTGCTCCTTCAGAAAAACTCTTATAGCAACAGGATTACTCCAGAAAAGAGCAATGATGTGTTTCTATGGTGGCTCTTCCTAACTGAACTGTCTTTTCTTTATTGTTACACTGTAGCAACAATATAAGTGTAGATCATACCCTAGTTTTTTGCTTTTACATTTTGGAATTATGAAATATTACAATATTTCAGTAGACCTTTTGAGGGCCAGAATGATCATTTTCAACCTAACTTGAAGATCATAAGACATGGGAGTGACAGGGCTGAATGCTGCACATGATATTTGAAATAGTTCAATTATTTTTCTATCCAGAAAAACTAAGTTTAAATATTAATAAAGAAAATCAACTGCCATGAAATTCAAGAGTGACTTCTGATATATTTTTACCAAGACACTTATTTTAGAATAAGTCTAGCATTCTTTACAATGCTGATCCGCATAACAAAAAAAACAACAACAAAAAACCCAATGAAACAAACAAAAAAAACTCACAAAAAATAGCAAAATAAATGTTTTTTTTTCAGTAATGATCTATTTTCCATTTTTTCCATTCTCTAAATGAGTCTTCCAGTAACAGATTATTGTATACGTTTTAAAGAAGAGAAAGAACCCTTCAAGCTTAATACTTTTTGTTTTTTGAAACTTGTCTTTATAACTTTAAAAGGAAAGAATAATAATGAATAAAAAGGAAATAATCATATAGGTTGCATTACTTTTATAAACAAAAAAAAAATCTCAGTATGTCTTTTTTAATCTAATATCCTGCGTTGAAAACTCTAACAGGTATGTATACTATTTCACAGTTTCTTCTGGCATTTTATGAATATCCTGCCCCACAAGTTCACGTAAAAATATACATAAATTCTTTACAAGCATCTATACACAATCTTTGACATGCATGTGTAGGTGTGTATATGTATTTGTTTCACACTAACATACTTCCTCAGGAAGAAATTTTGCTTATCTTTGGAAGTTACCACACATTACTGGCTCTCATATTTGGGCCCTCAGAGGTCAGGAAATAGCAAAATAAAAATTGACTGATTAATTTCAACATATGGTGACAAAGTAACATGATTCCACATTTTTCCGAAGGCACACACTATCAGTTTCATTTCATGTATTTTAGACTTATGTAAGGCTGTGCCCACTGTCTTTTTTTAAACTCTGACTATTTGATATTTGTATCATTTTCTTAAACAACTGAATTATTTTCAAAGCCCTGAGAATAACAGATCAGACCTGATAGTTTCCAGTTCCCCAAAAACAGTATGGATGACACGTTTTGGTCATTATTTCCAGAGACACATCTCCCACAAGCACATCCTGAAACTCTTTTTACCAAAATGGTATTTCTATGAAAATTACATATTCAAGGTTTCCATAGTCTCTCCTCCCTATCTTCTGTGAAACGTTTACTTTGAGATATGTTGAAATTCTTTGGAGATGAGTAAAAGACAAATTGCAGCATTATTAATAATCCCTAATAAAAGGGGTAAGCCCCAATGGAAATTAACTCTGCTATTAGAGAATTCTACTTTTCCCATCTACTTCACTTCAGCAGCATACACATAGAAACAAAAATCCCAATGTTATTTTCTACCATTCTTTATTATCATTATAACAACAAAAGTAAAAGATCAGATAAAGGTATGAGGATATGAAAAATGTAATACTTTTATGAATACAGCCCTAATCCTAGATCCAATCTACTCCTAGTCATTATTGTAAGCATAGATGATGCTTGAGCTAAAACATTATTGCTTGGAATTTCATTTGAAAAACTTAATGCTATTGCCTTGATTGGCTATGATTCACTTTGCTGGCAGCACAGTGGAAGTTAATTACAACTATTCACTGTACAATATTTCTCTGTAACTGAAAACGAATCATTTTATAAACCCAAGTGCATTAGTCAGGGATGTCCATAACACCCTAACTGTGAAAGAACAATACATAGGCATATTTCAGCTAAACAAACAAGAAAGCAATATTCACTTACTTTTAGTGTCAAGAAATTTCAAGTATACTACTCCTGGAGTACAGATCTCCAGAGAAAAATCCACACATCTCAGAGCACTTAAAAGCTCCTACTGTCAAAGTGCCCTAGCACCTTTGGTGTCAAATAGCTGAGAATGTAGTTAAAAATTTTCATCCAGTCTCTTTGGGGAACATAGGACATGATTAGCTCAAAAATTAATGAATTAACATTTGTAACCCTTTGGGAAAAATTGTATACTTTATTATTCTCTGTGTATTACTGAAATATTAGAAATTTTGCTGGGCCTTGCTTTAATAAAAACAGACTGTCTGGAAGTTCCTTGCTCTTTGGAAAACAAATTGTTCACTTAAAACTTATATTGGAAACGGCATCTTCATCTGTCCTGTACTTAAAATCAGTAACAATTTAATAGGGAATTCATACATGCACATATATGTTCCTTACTGAATTAATACATAGTCTTGCAAGCTTGGTCTAAACTTCTGGATTAAGATTTCTTTGGCATATTAGATTACTGACTTTTTTCCCCATTTCCCTGGAATTTTTTGTAGATTTATGCATCTCCATCTGGAGTTTACTTTCTGCATAACTTTTGCTGAGTTAGGATCTGTTTGCACATTTTTCCATGGAATATTATACACAACCTTTATTAGAGAGTGACAAAGTAACATAAAAACTGTCTTCTTTTGAGCACAGAGATGAATGTTTAGCTCTTGGTTTGAAATGAAATAGCATTGTCATGTAGAAGACCATCTCTTTGATATCTTACTTTAAAACAAACAAACAAAAAAGGAACAGAAGGTGCATAGTAAGGCATACTTGAGTGAATTAAACTGATAAATTCAGACATGAAAAATAAGTGAAGAGGGGTTTTGTGAGTCTTTGAATATATGTGATTTGCTTTAAGTGAAAAACAGGATCTCAAGCAACAGAAGAGATATGACCAACTGCTTGTCAGGGACACATTGATGCTTATTCAGCTTGGGACAAATTACTTTGGAAATAAAAGGTCGGAGCACTTGAAGTTGTGGATTAATGAATTAGCAATTAGACTGAAAAGCACTAAAACGACAAGTGATATTTCCTGGCATATTACAAATTATCATAAGAAATTATCCTATGACCCTAGGACATGTTTCACACAGAAATGAAACGCTACTTTAATGAGGAAAGAAAACATGCAAACAATAAAAACTGGAAGCCAATATGAGTATTTTAAACAGTAGAAACCCACATGAAAGGTATGTTGCTTAACAGTTAAAGAACCATGGATGCTACATCATAATGCAGAACAACTGGAAGAAGTGGGAATATATTTTTAAATATTAAATAATGAAAATTAGTAGCTTTATTTATAGAGATGTTGTCCTGGACTTCCAACTTAGTTTAATAAATGCAACTAATAATGATTACTGGAAATTCAGAGAAGAGAGCTTCAGCATTGAATAGTAATGCTTAATCTGCAAGGTAAATAAGTAAATACCAAGGATAAAAATTCTCTCAAAAGACATGGCTTTCAAATAGCTAAACAGAAAAATGGGGAAGGTGATAATTATAAACAAAATATTAAAAAGCTGAAAATATAAACAGATAAGGAAAATAAAACTGAAATACAACAGCAGCATTTATGTTATTTTGTTTTATTTTACAGAGAGAACAGGAAAAAGTGAATTGTGTTTTATTTTTTTAGGAGAATAAGTAAAAATAAAATGCCAAAGTACTAGAAAAACAACATTAAAACAAGGTTAGTGGAAATCAGTAGGCATTCAGATTACCATCTATTTACATTCACCAGAGTTGCTGGTTCAAGCAACAATATCTGAACTGCAGACTTGCCCAAACACTATGTTGTTATGGCCTATTACTCCTCAAAGCATCATTTTCCCAACGCATCAGAGATAAAGCTTATTATTTAGCATGAGTGAAATTTTCATCATATGACACTTGAGATGTAGTTGCAAATTCTAGTTCCACTAATGAGGAAGCCATGAAGCAGACGTGGTGCTTTAAGGAGCACTGATAGTCCATAGATGTTATTGTTGAGCCCATTTAATGATGATGGAAAGAGAAATATTGCCCTTCCTTCCTTCCTTCCTTCCTTCCTTCCTTCCTTCCTTCCTTCCTTCCTTCCTTCCTTCCTTCCTTCCTTCCTTCCTTCCTTCCTTCCTTCCTTCCTTCCTTCCTTCCTTCCTTCCTTCCTTCCTTCCTTCCTTCCTTCCTTCCTTCCTTCCTCCCTTCCTCCCTTCCTTCCTCCCTTCCTCCCTTCCTCCCTTCCTCCCTTCCTCCCTTCCTCCCTTCCTCCCTTCCTTCCTTCCTTCCTTCCTTCCTTCCTTCCTTCCTTCCTTCCTTCCTTCCTTCCTTCCTTCCTTCCTTCCTTCCTTCCTTCCTTCCTTCCTTCCTTCCTTCCTTCCTTCCTTCCTTCCTTCCTTCCTTCCTTCCTTCCTTCCTCCAGTTTCTCTAATTGCCTATTACCATCAAGACTTCTGAAATTTGCTCTAATAAAAGAGCCATGGCTAAATGATCTTGTATTATTATATTGAAAATCTCAAGTGTCAGACCTTTTGCGTGAAAATTACAAGGATAAAGAGGGAAGAGATGTTCCATAGCCTTTCCTTACAAGTCACTATATGGTAGGGTTTCCTATAAGTATAAAGGAAAGAGGTAGAGTCCGAGCAACGTGATGAAATGACATTTGAAATGGAAGAAAGAAAAAAGAAAAAGGTGGAAGAAAGTAAAATTTCACTGGCTCAAAAAGGAAGGAACAACATCCACGCAACCAGTTACTAAAAGGATTTTTGTCACTTCTACATAATAATTTGAAGGGCTTGGCTGTAGGTGATCAAGATCATAAGGACCTTAATTTAAAATAAGAGAAAGAAACGAACAGGTTATTGGAGGAAAAAATACTAAAAATATTTAAACCGATTATATAAACATCAATTATCTTATTAAAAGCTACTTCTTTTTATAAATGTAAGTATTTGATAGATATTTATTTTGAAAAATTGATATTAATTTTGAAAAATTCAAAATAAACTGAAGTAAAAACAATTATGTCTTAAGTTAACTCAAACTAAATAGTTCTTTCTAAATGTTAAACTGTGTAAAATTCCTCCAAGCTGAAAATTCTATTCTTAGAGACTAAGAAAAGCTCAGATTTAATCCTCATATATGATCAAAGAGCAATCATGATTTTAAAATTGGACCTTTTCTGTAATTATTTATGAATCATGAAAGACCTGCAAGCCTTGAAGTCTATTTGTAATGCATAAGCTTTGTGCTGTAGAAGAATCATTCAAAGAACCCCCCTAAAAAGTTATTTTTAATCATGTATATCTAATAACAAATTATTTCCCAGTGGATTTTTCATTTATAGCTCTGTTGAAGTACAAAACAGTAATTTTTTTCCAGATTTAGAGCCCAACTTTAAGATTTTCTAAGTAATTTTGGGTCTGTAAAGTAGGATGTCTAATTTTCTAAAAATAAAATTATATCTTTTCATTCTCTCTGTCCGCGCTAGCTATATTGGAATATAACTTACATGCTTAAACTATACATCTCATGCAATATAATACATTAGCATGACAACTTTAGTACTTAAGAACAACCTGAAATTCTCCAGAATTTATGATTCAGTTCAAAACCTGTTCAATAAATCTGTCTTTTCATAAAGTTTTTGAACCAAAGGCAGCAAGTCAGTATAAAGAATACTTTTTTAATGAAGAATTCATCCATAAAGAATGGAGATACCTGGAACTTAGCTTCTCCTCTCTCAAATGTGTAACACTCATATCTTGAACTAACCTGAGAAGAGGTTAAAATACTCAATGAAAAATTGTGGCAGAGAAATCAGAGGGCTGAAGTGGAGAAATTCAATGCAAAATTCATTCATAGAGAAATGTCATCTGTATTTGCTGCCCTAGGTAATATTTGTTTTGCATTTGCAACTCTAGAGACCAGTGTCTTTTTCTCAACAAGAATTCATTGTCAGTTGTCAAAGGCAAGGAATCATTGCACTAATTTTCATTGTCAGTATTTACCACAAATTCAAAAAACTACTTATTGCTTGGAGACTGATATAAGAATGCAGATGTGAATTCTAACTAAAACAAAGAAAGAAGAAACACAAGCAAACTATGGGAAAGGAGATTGAAAGCAAACAGAGTCTGATGAAAACACTTCAATCTCAGTTCATATTATAAAATTTAAATCCTGAGACTGACATGATGTACTGAGCTCAATTCAGATAGCATTATCTTTATTTCATTTAGACTTTCAAGTCCCAGCAATCATGCAAAGTGACTAAATACTGATTTAAACAGTTTATTTAAATCTTAGATTTTTTTCAGTACATTTAATCTTTATATAAATGGTGCATATTCCTAACACACTCTAAACTTTTCTGACTCCTAAGTAAAAATAATTTTAATAGAATGGAAATAAATAAATAAAGATAAATTTTAATCTATGTTTAGTTGTATATTATTTATGGGGAAAAGAATACCTGTTTCATTCTGTGTTATCAAGAGGAAAGATGGGGAAAGCTACTCTTTCACACACTCCTGCAACTTGTTCAAATGCATTTTATTTCAAGATTATCTTAGTGCAAAGCTTAAGAGGCCATATTAGTGTTTTCTTAAGAACGCTTTAAGGCTGAATAATAAAAGGTGTATAAAAATGTGATTTATATTTTCTTCTGAATAAATACTTCCACAACATCCACCTGAATCATGTGATGAGGATGTATCTTAACAGGCATCAAATCTAGTAGTTGAACAAGCCTATGTACTTATTCATGTGTAAAAATTCATGTTTATACAGATGGACAGAGAGTCCAGCTAAATAAGTTTGCTTTCTATGTGTGTGTACTAGGTATAATAAATACACACATTTAAGGATAACATAACTATAATACTCCCACACATTCTTCTTAAAAGTGTGAAGCCAGGCATAATCAACATCTGTTGCACCACCAATACCAGATTATCATTTACTAGAAAAGCATTAAAAACAACCCTCCTAGTAAATATGAATATTTTGATTAGCACATGTTCTGCCCATCTGCTGAAATCTTAAAGCAAATTGAAACAAGATAAGTAAATTGTTTTTCAAGCTATTCATGTAGTTTTTGCCATCATTAAGAGGTTCCACTTGAATTAACTACAGACTTCTCTCTATTTTAAATCACAGTGAGTGCAGAATATGTTTCATCTCAATTTTTGACCTCACGTCTATAGAGAAAATGCTATCAAGCAATTCACCCAAATAAATGCGGAAAGGAACAATGACATAATTTTTAAATTTATGAAAATGTTTCTAAGTGACTGAATTCATCTGGCATGACCAACTGAGAAAGCACATTTTGAAGAACCTGAAGCAATGCCTCCTTTAATCACTTACAGTTGATTGTAATGCTATCTGGTGTGACACTGTGGTGTTCCATCAGTATATGTCAACATTTTTGTCTTACTGCCTGCACTTCATTGTTACAATTACAAGAAATATGAATAATAAATTATGTGTTTTTACACTACACACATAGAAATTTCTCTAAGACAAAATCTCAGATGCACTACCAAAAAAGGAGACCTGACTTGTATTGCTGTAACAAATTTTGCTATAAAACAAAATTTTATTATAAAACCCCATACATTTGTTCTCAGAAATAAATTCTGAGTACCATTTATTTCATATTTTGACTTACACATATGCTATGAAAGAGCTAAACCAAAACAAACACTGCCTATGGGCAAAACAGAATTCTACACTAAAGAAATAATGGATACCAATCTACTTGCATTAATTCTTAAAACATCTGCATTTTGAAAACAGTAGCATTCAAATGGAATTATAATAAAAGTTTTACCATTTTTATAGAAAGATTTTAAATCCAAATGCACAGCTGAAAGCTTGTAAAAGTTAACTTACATGATCAATTAGCTCACGAACCATTCCATTCCACTGTCCGCTGGCATCTTCTTGGGCTCCATACTTTCCATCTTCCACCAGTCTAATCTCATAGGAAAATCCAAGGATAGTAGACAGCTCCCTGAGGAGGTCAATGCAATAACCTTCAAAACGATCATTGCCATACAAGGGTTTGTCAGACTTCTTGAACATAACATAAGGCTCTTCCTGTAAGAATTAAGAAGACAGAATGGATCATGAATGCCCCACACCTTTCTTCTCATTTTAGCCTTAAGTAATAGACACTCAGGTGCATACATATATATATATATATATATATATATATATACACTCTTGATATTACTCCCTGTAGAAAGAACTTTTTTTTTTTTTAAATTTGAATCTGTGTGTCTAAAGCCTTAATATATTTTCAAAGATTCTCTTTGTCATTTTTTTCCAAACACTGTAGACATGTCTTCAAGGAATGCATATGCACAATAAATTTAATTCTGTTCCTTAACTAACTGCATAATACAGTAATATGAGATGCTTTGTTTGGATGGACAATGCAAGCCTTTTAAAATGCAGAAACAATGTGCTTCGGCAACAGAAAAAAAATTCATTTAAACTCCAAACATCGATCAAATATTTTAAGTATTAGATTTTACACTTTTATTTATTCAAGTTTTTAAACTGTTTTTTCAATGCTTTTCTAAGCAAAGCATTTTTCCTTCCCCACAGAGGAAGGAAAAATTTAGTGAAAGCACCTACTTGTCTATTGCCTCAAGTTATAGGCTGCTATTTGCAAGACTGCAGAAAAACCGGAAAACATTTTCTCAAAAAGTAAATTCTATGAGTGACATTCCATGAAAACTGAATTAAATTTCTTTAAGCATTTATTTTCTAATGTTTAAATCAAATTACAATTTTTTTTTGCATTAAGTGGTGTGCAAACAGACAGTAAACAAATTAAAATGATTGGCAGAATAATCATAATTATAGGAAGAAAATTTACATTTAGCAAAACAGTATTTTTACATCTGTTTCTCAGTATAGGATGGCCTTTCTCAAATAGAAAATTAAAGGGAAAAATACAAAAAAGAATTGGTGGTTTTCCACTACAATATGGGACCAATATTCAAACTGGATTTATTAGGTTAAATATGCAACTCAGTCTTTCCTCACTTTTGGGAAAGATTATTTTCATTTTTTTATAGTTAAAAAGAAAAAGAACCAAGCAAGGTAAACAAATAATAGTGTATTCAATCATTGCACCAAACATAAGACTCAGTGAATAATCAGATAAACTCTTCAGGGCAACTTAAAAGAATTTTTACATTCTTCAATTCCCACATCAGTGCTCGGTGGGGTTAAAAGCACCTCATTCCACAGGCACCTGACAGCTTTAATAAGTCAACACTCCTAATGTAATCTTCTGCCTTGAGTTTTCCCATGATTTAAACATTATATCCACATAAAACCAGAACTTTAGTACAGAAGATTTTACCCAAAGAAATAAAAAGGAGAATGCAGGGAAGAATCTTGTTCTTAAAAGAAGTGTGATATACTCCTATTGAAATTAGTAAGGTTACAGCCATATTTTCAAAAAGTACATCACCGATCTTCATAAAATTAGCAGGGAACAAACATGAAATAAATTGTCCAGCCAAACTACTAGGAGGTTTTGACAGAAATTTCTCAAACAACAGATAAACAATTAGTCCAGAAGAGCTCTTCAAGTTGTAGTACTGACAAGAACAAAGACCTAGCAGAAAACATGAAAATCGAAAACAATTTAAATGACAAGGATCACTGAGTAATGCTTGAGAAGCAGAGATGATATCAGAGCAAAAACTATGTGTGAAAATGGCTGTTAATAAACTTAGGAAATTTATATTAAATATCTCAAAGGCAACAACTGTAAGGAAAACAATTTTGTCAGGAAAAATGGCAATTCCTTAAAGAAAGCACACCACTGGCCAAGCAGAAGTTATGCTAAGACAAAACACGGTTTTATTTTTTTTTTCTGGGGTAGCAGCAATTTTCTTCACATTAACTAGTATGGTTTATATTTGTGCTCAGATCAGCGTAATAACACAGGAATATTTTTACTACTGCTGAGCAGAGCTTACACAGAGTCAAGGCCTGCTCCATAGGCATGAAGGAATTCCAATGCAGCCTGGAATGCTCATGTGCACAGATCTGAGACATTTGCTCTCAGAGCTGTTCAGATATTTACAGTCTTACACAGCCCCAATCTCTGGAATCTTGGCACGATTCTTGACAACATTTTTGTCTCTGTCTTCCATTCCAAACAATCCTGAGTTATCTGTGACAGAATTTAAATATGTGCAATATCAGGGAGGATGTGTAATTCTCAATTTATGCTTTTAATTCTCCTTTACTTAATAAGCACAGTAGGATTTTCTTCATTGAGCAATTCAGCTCATTGATACATTCCTACATATTTTTCTATCAGATCATTGTAGAAATCCTCAGACATTTTATCTGTTTTGCTGATGCTTTTTTATATTTTATTAAAGAAAAATAAAAAATTTTGCAACCCTTTCTGAAATTCTTAGCTCCAACTTCACACTCATTTATATTCTTTATTCTGGCTGACTTGGACAAGGGCTAAAATACTGTTTGTTCTACTATTTAATGATTCTCAACTTTTGCTGAGAAGACTGATCAATAAGTTATTAACACTTTGTTAATGTTTTTCCAACGCTACATTAAGTAATTTCTTACAGGTACTTGCTACTTCTTCTTATATTCTTCTACTGTACAAAGCATTTGTTTTTTCTCTCCATACCTTTTACTTGCTATGTAAAGTGACGTCCAACTTAACTTGAGCAGGGTTGATGCTGCCAGCTTCATCTGTAATAGCTCTTATAAATCCCAATGTTTTCTCTAGTTTGCTTTTTTCCTCAAGTAATATACATTTTAAGTACTGAACATGGCATTCATGCTTTATTTGCTCAAGCTTTAAATTTGTGGAATGGGCTGATGTAAAACTGGTTGCTAAACATACTCTCAGGAAAGTCTCTATCCATTAAACATAAAGCCACCATTGCTTCCTGGTGGATTATCACTTCCACCAAAATCTTTCACTAGGACAATTATCATTGATTAAGTAGACAGACATTTTAAACTGAGTCATATGTAGATTGTCAGCTGGTTTGTACTTTCTTTAACATTGCTCACATTTTTCTTCCTTCAGTTCCTGAAAACATGAGCCCTAAAAATTACTGGACCACATCACAAAATGAGTATTTGAAATCTTCTAAACAGTTTCAGTTGAAATTAAGTCTTTCAGCTGGACACATCTCCCCAGGAAAACAGGGAAACATCTTCCATTAGCACTTTTATTATTGCTTGGAATGACATAAGTAGCTTGAAACAAAAAGCCACTTAATAAACACTGGCTATAGACTCCGGAATGAATCCTCAGGAAGAGACAACATTTCCAGAAAACATTTCTACTCTAAATTAAAAACAAGTTGGCTTTTCGCAAAATTTTAAAATCAAAGTAATCATTTAATGTCTCATAAAACAAAAATATCTTCATTGAAGAGGGATACAGAAGAGTCCCACCTCAAGACAGATAAGCACTAAAAGTGAGAATGTGGATAAACTCGTAAATCAAAAAAATCATTTGTCTGAGAAAATTTATGGGAAAGTAAACCTAGCTGAAATACTGCAAATAAAGATATGACTACTAAAGGAGCAGTGGAGTCACAGGTGGATTAAAAACTATATCTGCAAATAGAAAATAAAGGTGGGAATACTATTCTTTGAACTAGGTAAAATAGTTCTAAAAATCAATTTTTTAAAGATAAGGACTTTTTAAATGTGAAGTAACAAAAAACTACTAAATTTGAGAATATCACACACCTTTCATAACTTTCACACATTTCTTGGAAAAATTTAACTTGACAACTGTGAGCTTTTCTGAGCTTTGATGTAAGCAGATACAGAAAAGTACATAAAAGCTACACAGGAAAGGAAACAAGCACCTATTTCAGCAGAACAGGGCAAATGAACCAGTATGATAATATGGCCAGGCTGGTATGAAGTTAGCATAAAAAGAACCTAAGTACCATGCATATACCTTTAAAAACATGGAAATTGAATTCCAAAGTTAAAACTCTTTCAAATCGGAAGTAGACTATATACCAGAACAAAAATATTTAGATACCTACATCAAAAGTCTAAAGAGAAGAAATGTTTCAGAGTTCTGGTAGGAGTCAGTTTAGGAGAATCAAATAATAAGAAATCCTGACTACTGAAT
Source organism: Sturnus vulgaris (assembly GCF_052056855.1). Lineage (NCBI taxonomy): Eukaryota > Metazoa > Chordata > Aves > Passeriformes > Sturnidae > Sturnus > Sturnus vulgaris. Next base: position 73,882,918 of record NC_142245.1, read on the forward strand.
TTGAAAATTTGTTTTGTGTAGAGTTTTTCCTTTGGTTTGTTTTTTTCTAAATGCAGAATATTAATAGAGTAGACTTTTTAAATTAAAAAGAAATTCTGAAGTTTCACTGCAGATGGTTTTAAAGTAAAACAAACAAATAAATAGTACCAAAAAGATTGATATATGCAAGGCTATGGTCATAAAAGATAAATGTAGCATACTTATTATTTTTCAAATGTTTCCCCCCCCTTCTCTGACTGTCCTCTGGGACAGTCTATCTATCAGGTCTAAAAAGACCTGAATATCTCTCCAGTGGACATGTTCAGTTGGTGTTTGGGCCTGCTATGGGATCAGAACTTGGAAACCAGACATGTTTATTCACAAAAACTAAATGTAGGTAGATTTCGGAGACAGGATGAAGTCCTGAGAACCCCTGTCCCTTTCCAGAACAGTGCACTGAATTGTTGGGAAACCATGGAATAACTTTTCAGCTCACTACCTGTAAAATGCATAATGAAGAATTCAAGACAAAAAGGAGCACATAGTTCTGTCCTTTCTTAAAGCAGATTAATTCATGAATCACAGTTTATATTTTATTGTTTTTCCCATGAATATATTTTCTTATTCTGGAGACTCAGCCACCGCTAAAAATGCAGGGTATACTTACAGCTGTAAAGATCTTAATGACTGCAAAACATAGAAGGAAAAAGATATTGCTCCGAATTTCAGAAAGAGAATTAAAAATAAGAGAAAAACTGGGATATTTAAATGAAAAACGAGCACTAAAGCAAACTACAGAGAAAAATGATTAAGGCTCCACAGCTGGCAGTATACTATGGACTATTGTAGGGAATTCTTAAAGCAAAAAAAAAATCATAGAAAAACCACATGAACAGCGTAAATGGTAGAATTGCCTTTTCTTTTTTCACTTAAGATTTTGCAGACTCAAAAAAGGAGAGAAAAAGGAAGCTTATGATGAAGTAGGTATATTTCTAGGAGCTTTAGCATTTTATATTGTACCCTTGCATTACTTCAAAATGAATATTCAGTAATATGCTTTCTGTCCAATAGAAATGTCTTTTTTAAGCATAAAGAAGATAGAACTACCAAATTAAGCAAATACATGTGTTTCTGCAACAAAAATTGCTTGAGTCCTTTTTACTAATCCAAATACAGCTCTTCCACTTTGTACCACTTCTTCTGAGTACCATTCTTCATAGCTGAAAAGAGTAACTGCAATTATCAAAACTTTTACCAAACAATAACTGAATTTAAAAAGGCAGCTAAAAGTGAACAACTTATAAAGTTTAAAGTCCTCTTTTTTTTTTTAATTGCTTTATTTAGATACCTGCAAAGATGATGGATACTTATAAATGACCACTAATCAAAAGTTAACTCTTAAGAGAAAGGGTATTATTGATTACAGAAAGTAGCTTTTCTCTTAAATTTTAGGAGTCTTCTTTTGCAAGTTTTACCAGACTAAAATCAGTGCTCATTGAAAGCTATTTAATTCGTACAATTTGCCATTTCTTGAGCTAATTATTTCAACCAAAATCACGTTAGTATCACTATATAAAAGCAATAGGATATTTAGAGTATATTAACTCAAACCTCATCAACAGGCAGATGTAAAACACAAACAAATTTAAAACACCCCAAATTATTGAGTGTTTCTTATGTAATCTTGCAGGGATTGATCCTTGTTGCAGTATCGTTACCACTGATCTGGGATCAAGCATACACTGATGGCCATTGAAGAGTGCAGATACAAAAGCTGGTTCTTTACTGACTAATAAAGGGAACGGGTCATTTGCAGAGACAGGACAATATTCTATAAAGCAATAATTCTAGTAGCAATTAGGTTCACGTGAATTAAAGTTGCATATCAGTGAAAAGCATCAAGAAAAATCCTAGGCAGGATATCTGGGTACAAAGCAACAGCAGCATAGAGAGCATGGGCGGTCAATTGGAATTAATAATAACATTTACTTGATAATGCAGTAATTTTTACATGCAGGAAATTTGTGAAAGTCAGTGGGAAGAAAATTGGCTAGATTAATATCTAGAAGATATGCTTTTACTATAAGAGAATATATGATATTAATTTACATTTCATTTTAAAAAGAAACAAGGGATCATAAATTTATAAACTAAATTAGAATTATACTGTACCATTACTATAACAAGAAAGTTGTGGTAAATCTGTACTGGTCCTAGCATAACAAGAAATTATATCTGAAAGTGAGTCAGCCGTGTTCCATTTTATATATCTGGTATGTATTTTTCAATTAGTGAAATAAACAAAACAAAGGATTTCAGAAGATTTTCTGTCACTTGTAAACAGACCTTATAAACAATGAAAAAGTTACCCACTGGATGAAATTATATTACTTATGTTATAAAAAATCTTAAAAGCACACTGGCATTTGTGTCTATGCACCTGTAAAAACTCATTCTAGTTTGAAATGTCATAATATATGTTGGTAGGTAAAAGCTTCTTAATAAAATATACAACGGCCAGGAAGCAAATTCTTTTTAATATCTGCAAATTCATGATAATGGTGGCAGCAGACAAACTTCTGTCAAGTTTTAAACTCTTATTGAAATTAAAATTGCTATTTAAAAATTATTGCAAGGAAATAAATGAACACTTATTTTTACATAAATAAATGTATTTAATTATAAGTAAAAGATACCTCATTCACTGCTGTGAATGTGCCAACAGTGAAAATAACAAATATGTTACTCAAGTTGTTTCCTCTGGTCTAGTTCAAAGGACAAATCAATTAAATATCTGTATGACTAAAAGTTTCATCTCAATAATTGAGTAATAACAATTCTAAATAAATGTTAAATACTTTGTACTTTTCTTTGAGGTGTTAGAATAGCAAACAAAAGTAATAATTTTTTTGCTGGCTAAAATCAGCAGGCTAACAGACAAAACAAATTTTAAAACCAATTATCTTTTGTCCTCTCATATGGCACTGAAAAAAGCAGCTTTGTAAAGAAGAAAAATTTTAGTCAATAATAAGAAAAGTTGAATTACTAATCAATTAGCATAACTCTAAAATTGGGATAATTTTCTCAAAATTAAGGTAAGAATAAACATCTATGACTAGCTTATCAACTGGAGTTCATTCATGACACCATAAATTCCAAGCAGTTTTAAGTAAATTCCAAGTAATGCTAACACACACTACAGACTGTTCATACTGTTGCAATCAGTGTGTCGCATTCTATCAGTTTTTCTGCATAACTGTATTGTAGGAAAAGCAAATAGAATTGCTTACCAAGATGGTAGTAACAATTAAAGAGCGATTGGACAGGGAATCTGTGATGTTTGCTGGTTTTCCTTTCTGATTCTCCGTCATGTTAAGGCCACTCAACGGATCCCAAGTTCCAACCTATAAAACAGTAAATTACTGTGTAATCTCCCATTAGTTACATTTCAGCATCTAGAAAAGAACACTTTAAGGAAAAACATACTGCTACAGGGAAAAAAATTGATTGCTAAGAGTTATTATTAAATTTTGTTCCATTTTTCTGTCATTACATTTAAAGTCTCCTTATTTAAAACATGATTAACAATACCTCAAATTATGTTTTGTGAAGTGTGACATTAGGTGTAAAAATTATATAAAGAATATCTAAAGCTACTCTTAATACTTAATTTTCCATTTTTCAAGATAAACCATATCTGAAGATAATTTAACAGGCAGAAATTAATTTGCAGAGAAGAGAGCATTGTCTCTACAAAAGGATTTCCCTTTTCTGTGATCAGAGAGAACAACAGGACAAAATATGTTTTTAGGAAAAGTAATGGAGAAGACAGAAACAGGTTAAGTAGAATAACTTAAGTCATTTACAGATAAATATTTAACACATGAATATTTTGACATTTTATACTCTGAAATAAAGTCTATAGGATTTTTATCTAAGTAGGAACATCCAAAGTTGTGCTTCAAGGTTCAGGTCAAGGACAGACTTACATACTAAGTCGTAGGAAATAAGGCTTAACTGTAATTTATCTGCATTTTCATCCCGCATACAATTAAAATGGTAAATATAACTATTCCATTTTAGAAACCAGAATGTTTGCATTACTCCATCATCAAAAAAACCCCACAAATATGTCTTGGTTTGGTTTTAGACAGGATTTTAAACATCATTTCAAATACTAAATAATATCTATAATACAGAGTAACGACATTTTAAAACTAAACCTAGACAAAAATTAAAAATTTCTGTAAGGATTCATTGTGAATATCTATATGTATGTATATAAACACACACAATTTCGAAAATTGTCTTTTAAACTGAGTCCTGAGAGACTATATACTTTTAAGTGATTTGTTGCCACAGGGCTGTAAAGCAAATTTAGGATGCAATGTGGTGTGGATAAAAAGAGTTCTATTTCTAAAACTGAGACTACAGCAGAGCATGAATCAGTGCAGCTGTAATAAAGAAAAGACAAATTTCATCTCTTTTTCTACAATTTTCTGTTCCCCAGGAACCAGTATTTTGTCTGTCTTCCTTGCTTAACACTCAGTTCCAAGTCACTCTTTTGAACTTGGCCATTCAGTACCTCATAAACTGATCAAAGAATCATGAAGGGAAGAAAGAATATGTGTGTCTCAGAAATACAACTGGAAAATAACATCTAACACATCATTTCAAAGCATTGGAATTAATCCTTGCTACTAAAAAACCTCTCTCCTTCATTTACTGTTTTAATATAATTTGATTTGGTGAATTGAAAGGCTTTCAGAAAACACAAAATGTTCAGCCTTGCAGCTTGGCCACAATCAAGAAATTTTAAAAGGGTTGCTACCATTTAATTGCAGTGTTCTGCTAATTATGACAATCACAATGTTTGCTTTACTTCAAAGACCAAACTGGAGTAAAATAACAAGGAATGACAAAGACCAGAACTTGAGCCTGCTGCTGCATAACTGAAGCTGAACTAATCTCCTCTATGAGATATAACTCCAGGTACACAAGTAGCACAAAAATTTCTGAGGAAACACCATCATCTTATATGATGAGTTTCAAATCTTAAATTCATTAAATCATTTGCTTTGGTCAAATTCGTGTTTATAATTCAAATTCATATTGGCAAAATGTAAGACATTGCTAACTAAAATACTTCTTCTCTTACTTTTTAACATAGTCACAACCACAAGCAAAAGAATATCAGCTATTAGAATTTGGATTTTGTCTAACTAGAGAGTTAATCTACTGCAGACATATAATAATTATCAACAGCATTTCTTAAAATGCTTAAAATGCAACAGCTTCTTAAAAAGAAATTTCAGTCTTGATAAATTGATGCATTATTTTTCTAAATTAGGTTCATTGTACTTTTGCTGCTGCTTTTGTTAACCTAAAACCTATGAAATGGACCAAAAGTCAGAGGTTCAAAATTAGACTTTCTTTGGATTATCTTTGTTGATGAGCTCAAATCCAACAATTTGCACCACAGGTTCTTATATATTACTGATATGTTTAGCTCCCAAATCACACAAATGTGTTTTCAAAGGCGTTCCTTACAGAAAATTTGTGCAAAAACAGTGCAGGAAGTTAATTATTTTCTATTTGTTTCAGCGAGATGTTTTCATTTTTAAGTAGCTTTTTGAACTGAATAGGATTGCCAATGTGTTTTTACTGGAAAAGTTTAAATGCCAAAAATGCAGGAAAAGTGCATCGAGGTAGTCTATAACTGAAATTCAAACTATAATTTAATTTATTGCCTTAAATTTGTTTTTCAAAAACTTCCAAATTATCCTAAAAAGTGAAACAGGAATTTATATATACACTTAAGAGAGAACATTCACACAGTAAATATATTGTAAATATTGACTATACTGTCAAGCCCTCAATCTCCTTAGTCTTTCCAATTCGTCTAAGTAGCTAAACCATTCTGAGGTGACCATCCAATCTGAATATTTTAACACCTAATATCCAAAGAACAGGATCCAAACCAGGTGTACCCATGAACATGTGCTCCACAGTCAGACAAAGAAAAATTATAGAAAGAATTGGCTTAGGCAAGAATCAGCTTATTTAAGTAGAAACAATTCCAAGAGCTACATTCATCATTGAATACCACAAAGAATTCTGTAACATGTAATTGCTGTGGTCCTCAAGGATATGAAATACAATTTCCCAAATTCATGTGAACGGTTAAAAACTTGCATCCAAGCTTCCACATTTTTGACTTCCAGGTTGCATTTTGACTATCATTTTACTGCAGTCCCTCAAAACCCGATATTCCCACCCAGCTGTACATCCTCACTCAGAATCCCTTTGTAGCTCTACAGGCTAAGGAGGCCTTGGCTCTGTATAAGAACTGCTTAGCGATTTGCTAAAACGTTCCTGTGTTATCAACGCAGTTTTCAACTCAAATTCAAATCACAGCCCCATACAAGCTTATATCTAACTCTGTCCCAGCCAAAACCATCAAAATATTTCACTATCCCCTCTAAAAAATAAGCACTCAACACTCGAGAAATTTAAAATTTGCTGAGTTTACATATGCTCTAGAGCACTTTACTGAGTCTCAAAAATTCAGTAGATTTCTTACTTCAGCATGTTTGAAAAGTGATTTATCTTCATGAATAGATAAGTATACTTTCAAGTATTATCCTTTTTGATTTTTCTTCAAAGTTCTCCTGAGAAAATTATCGTTATTTTTGCTCAGAGTCAATCAAAATTTCAAATATGACTCACAAGTGAAGTGACACAAGCATTGTATTAGAAAGGATCATTGCCTTTCTGCAGTGCTACCACTGACTAAACAGCCAGATCCAGAGCCATGTTCAACTCTCAAAGAGTTGTCAAATCCAGCTATACCTTCTTTATTTACTGTTGTGGAGCAGTTAGTTGTAGTGGTGATCACATAAAGGAAATAATTCTACTCCATTATGAGTAATAATGTTGCTTCATATTTTCTTCATATTCCCATTTGCAAATTGCTTAATTTATTTTGCTTTCTTCAGTAATATTAATATTCATGCCTTCTCAGCCAAATATAACATTAATAACAATTCTTCAATACTTCTGGAACTCACAGATTTACTATGTCTTTCTTTTTTTTCTCCCTTACAAAACTTTTTGTTTATGCTATTTACTTTTTTCCCCAGATCAATGTTAAAGATACAATATAAAACAAGATCTTACCTTGATATGTTAGACAATGAATTATAACTAATTTTATGTCATTTATGTTCATCCTATGTGAAGGTTTCTGAACAAGGCTTCAAGCCAGTTGTAACATTGCTTATTCAGGATATGTCATTCTTCTCCAGTCACAAATTTTCGTATCAAAGCTGGCATTAGATTCAGGTATTTTTTATCTCCTTGAAGTATAAAATAATTTTCCTCACAATGCAGCCTCAGTGTAAAGACTGATTGACTGCAATTTAAATTATAATTTATTATGCTGGAGTGTCACAATTTTGGATTTTCACTGTGCTTAATCATGAATGGTTTCTGTCTGTCCAAGGTGACTGTAATAAATTTTTTGTGGTATATTATATTAGCAGCACTCCAATCATCTCTTAATTTTGTCATTTTCATCATACAAGGAGCTATCATTTTTGGCAGACATGAAATTTTATTTGGAAACACATACTTATTGACTGATGCCTGATTATCACCTCTCATTCTAGAATTTCAGGAACAAGTATTTTATGTAAAATCTGGGATTGCACATAGCATTCTTCTAAATCAGTGAGGAAGTGCTCTAATGTCACTGACTTCAGTAGTCATTGAACTTGTAACACATGATTTAAGTCGTTTCCCAGTTATACTGGTTATACTAACCAAGTAATTTATCTAGGACATATTTTTACAATATCTGAGTTTAAAAAAATACAACTTGTGAATTCTTCACAATAAATCTTTTTCTTTTCCCTTTTCATCAGTATTTTTCTCTTCACAGATTGCAGCTGAAATTGTTGAGTTAAACTGTTGTCATTGACAAAATAAATATTTCCCCCTTATTTGGAAAGAGGTTAGAAGAAATAATAATAGTTTACAGTACGGAAACATGACATACATATTATGGTGCACAGAATTATTATATCCCCACCTTTTATCTTCCCAGAGGTGGGAGGATGTACAGAAGAAAAGGAAAAAGAAATGTTCAGGAACTCTTACAACATAGACAGAGATGTTTCACAAGATGGCTTGGGAAGAACATTGAAAACATACCAGATAAGGACAAAAATGAAAAAAAAAAAAAAAAAAGGCTCCTGAAGGAAAAATAAAATAAAGAAAGAGCATGGAAAGAGATTAATAGGTACAAGGGGGAGGGATTAGATGGAAAGGGAAACAGGCAAGGAGGGTCTGGAGGGAGAGACTAAGGAATGGGAGAGGAAGGAAGAAAGAAAAGGAAGAAAGTAGCAGAAAGAAGGGGAGAGAGTGATATAGAGAGATGGAGTGCACATGTGGAGGGAGATGGGGAACTGAGAGAAGGATGACTCATCACAGCTTTAACAGAATTAAGTCTTGGAGGAAAAAATCCCAACTTTGAGGCAGCTCTTTTCAATAAAAGAACTGGTTAAAATGTACTCCTTCCACTAGGAAGTGTCTTGCTCTAAAATTTAATAGTTCACTCTGGATTCAAGAAGAATAAGGTTTTCGATCTTTCAGAATAATGAAGTTCAAAGAGAAATATTTCTCTGTGGGCACTGATTTATATTTATCAGTAAAATATATGTTTCATAGGTTTAGTAAGCAATTCAATCGAATGTGCATACACTTGAATTTTCCTTTTCCTAATCTCATCTCCTAACACCCCAGAGAAACTTCTCTGGTTTGACCAATATATACAGTAACTGATTATTTCTGCTCCTTCCAAAGATTGTCAATGCTTTTTTGGTGAAAAAATGATATTATCATTCCATTTATCACATGACCAAAATAAGCAATGAAGATAACAAAAGTATCTTCCTTTTCTGTGAAAATCTTTATATACAGCTCAAACACATACTGGATTTTTTTTAAATATCCATATTCTTCAACAATTATTTCTGTTTTTTTCTCTTACTTAACTTTAAATATAACTATTTCCCAAGTTCCTTTTTTCATTATGTGTTTTAGAGTACTATTTTATTTCCTGTTGAATTTTATTATCTCCAATATTTCTCTGTAGACCTTTGTTGCTTTATATTTTCACTGATGTATGTATCTCCTAGAGTATTGTCAACTGAGATTTTATTTTCCAGAAATCTCATGTTGCTTTGTGGTTCCCAAATGCCGCCTAATGTTCTTAAAACCATCCTAATTTACAAAGACTTCCTTCCCTCATTTTCAACAGTTGTCACTTACATGCAAATTCTTCAGCCACTACTGACTTATTTAGCTATAACCATTACATCAATTCTTCCATTTCTGTTTCCAGGAAGAAAAACAGGTTGCTCTATACCTATTCTACTTGTACACAATACTAACTTATTTTTCAAGTCTAATCATTACTATACACTCTTTTCCCCCACTAAGTTGCCAGAGCTCACTTCACGGGAAACTTCATAGAAGAAATCTAATGTCAGTATATTGCTGAATATTTTAAAATATAGTTTAGTTTTTGTATCACAGGTTTTCCACTGGACAACAAAAATGTTATTACCTATGTAAGTGTTTCAAGACAAGCTCAAGGTTTCTGAGATTTTACAAATCTTTCCAGTAGAGAAAATTAATATTCCAAATCTAGTCTTGTGAGACAAAATTTTGGGAAAATATGTTGTTTATGTTAGCTTCTCCATTCAGTGGTTTACAGAAGAAAGGAAATGCAACTCTGCAGTATGGTCCTCTTAATTTCTCTTAATTTCTATTTGTGCATACAGTTATCAGCTTGGGGCAATAATTGGTAGAACTTTATCTGAAGATAAAGGAAAACATAGTTCTTACAGAACACTGAGCACCAGATCTAAATGCAAACTACAAGTTGCAAAACCTTTGCCTGCTGATCACAACAACATGAGACACTGTAGCTTCCTGCAATTGCCTCTTCATGGCGAGGTGCCTGGAGGGAAGATGATCTTATTTCACATCATGATGGTGTCGTATAGGCAGGCCAAATGTCTGTACATGCTTCCTGAGCTTTTAAGTTCAAATATAGACAATCTTAAGCTACATGGAAAGAGCATTTCCCAATTCTTTGGTCTCTCCCTCCACCTCTGTACAAGAAATATTGGTGTCAGAAGACAGCTAAACCAGTCAGGACACCAGTTCTTAACTTTTTGGTACCATTAATAGCGATATTGAGTTGAGAACAGGTACATTTTTTTACGTAACGCATGAAATATTATTGTAAATGTTTTGTTTCCCACCTCCTTGGAGGCAAATGTCTTACACACCTTTTCAAGACCTTCTTCCTTGAGGCTGATGACATCCAAATCAAAATCTGTCCTTAAGCCATTAGTTTTGTTGAAAGTTATCCTGCCTGTGAGGCCTTCCCAGTGGGCCTATGGAGAAAGAAAAACAATTTCTAAAAATAAATACCTTTTCCTCTTTTTTTCCCCAGAAAGGACAAACTCCTCCTGCAAAAATGGCATCATTAATTATTCATTTTATATAAATAATTTACCTTATGACTGATTTTCATTTTTAAATATTTTGTATTTATTTTTTGCTAATGAAATCAAACTTTCTTTCAGTCTTCATAGACAATTTTTTAAACTTTCCATGTCAAGCATAGGACTCTTCTACTGAACAAGATAAAAGGCTGTTTTGTTTTCATTCCTCCATCATTCATGCATTCATTTCCCCTTCTGCTTCCCTACATACCTCCCTCCCACCGCAGTCCCCAAGCTTCAACCTGTTTCATTGATGCTGGACTTCATTAGTTCTCTCAGGAAATTTCATTCAAATAAAGGCTTACTTTTGTAATATTCTGACTCCCCTGAAACCGCACTGAGACAGCAAAAATTGAGGTCAATGAGCCAGCCTTTCTGAGCTTATTCCTCACTTTTAATAAAGTGCAATAGCCTCATTTTTTTAAAACTTACAATCTGCCCTGGTTCTGAAATTATACAATGCAGGAGAGGAAATGTGGGAAATAAAATTATCATCCTAGAAGGAACCAATATTGAAAAAGAAAATATATTCCTTTGCAAAAAAATTTCTCATTATAATATTTTGCATATCCAGATTGAGAAACACTGTATTAGGATTTACAGTAGGACAGATTTGAATAGTCTACGGTATTCACCTTTAGCACCTTAAATCTCCTAGCTTTGCTATCACTATCTATCCGTATCTAAACAGCATCTTGGGGGATCAAGGAGACACATAGTAATTCACCATAGAAAATTAATTTAAAAATTAATTTAAACCAGGAAGTAAAATTTATTCCTGGGCCCTTTAAACTTATGCCAGTATATTCTCGTAATCAGTCTGTGGTTTAGATTTCCAGTCCAGTTTAGAGTTTCAGTCTACAGTTTAGAGTTTCAGGTGTTTGGGTTTTTATGCCACAAATGCTCCACACAGACCCAATTGTCTGCAAACATAAGTTTTATTCAGAATGCAGTTATTTCACCTTTCCACACACTTTTTTTTGTTCCAAGTAATACCTCAGGCAAACCCACTTGCAAATAAAAATTCTGTCTTGCTTGTTAGACTCCTTATGCATAACAAGATGAGGGACGGTCATCCCGGAGTGAAAGCAAAAGAAAACACAAACTGTGAGAAAGGAAAGCAGGGGAGCAGGACCCTTTATTAGAGACTTACCTCCTTGATGAGGCTCATGAAGCGGGTGCCAAAGCGCCATGGCTTGTGGCGGTTGCACTGTAGCGAGCTGACCGTCATCTGCGGGAACTGCTGCACGGCCACCGACACCACATGGACGGCATCATACATCAGCGCCGCGTCCGTCTGCAATGACAGCGGCGTCGGGACCGTGAGCACAAAGAAAACGCGCGGGACGCGCCGGCAGAGACAGGAGGAAACAACAAACTAGCGCTGCTCAGTCTGCTAAAGGGGGGAAATGGCCCAACCACTGTAAAATGTGGCCTTGTGGCCAAGTCACACGTGAGTTGTGTCAGGGTCTTCAGTCAGTCTCAGCTTTTCTCTTTTTAATGCTGTAAAAAGGGCTCAAATAGCTACTTTTCAGGATCATGGGAGTACACTAGCATCTGATGACTCATGTTATTTTAAAAAGCAGTATGTTAGGGAGCTATATAAATCACTGTGTGCATGTTTGAAGCAAGTTGGTTATTTTCATGAGTGAGGCAAAAGAAGAAAAGAAAACAAGTTGACAAAACCCTAGCTATAAAGAAAGTGTACAGGCTCAGGAAGTAATATTTTTTGTTTTGAAATTACAGACAAGATTCCATCCCAACAGTACTCAATTGATTCATTAATAATTCTTAACATACATCAGTTCAAATCCCTATGGCAGCACTAATCAGTATCTTCAATAAATCAGAGCTAGATTAGAATTACATCAAAATGCACATTAATTTTAATAGTTTTCATGTCCCACCCCAAATAAATCGACTTAGTGTTTGCTAAGTAATGTTGTGTTAGTAAAGGACAGGGACAGTCTCTCAGCACACACTGTCATGCTGTACATGAAAGTGATATCTCTCTCCTGTTTTCCTTGATAAACAGAGGCCTGATAAGCCTCAGAACCAAAAGCACAAGAGGACCTTAGATTCAGCTGGTGGAAATGAGTGTTACACCATCTGCTCAGCATACCTTAGAGAAAAAGGACCTATTTCCCCTTCCCATTCACATAATTAGTGAGCTGTGAAATTAGTTCTTTAATGGATAGGAAACCTGGAGATTATTGCGCTTGTCACAATACAATACAATGCAATACAAAATGAGCTTATATAGTGCCTTTCATGCAAAGGCATCCTGAGGCTCTTTACAATAAAACTAAACATAAAAATGCAAAAATATTCTACCATTATAGTGCATAAGCTACTGTTAAAGAGAAAAATATACGCTCACATTTAAATGTCTCTGCCAAGGAGAGATTTCTGAATTCAAACAGAAATAAATCCTAATTTTAAAATAGCCAGTATAAGAGGTTTCAATGATCGCAGGCTCCAATCAGTTTATGCAGGGGCTCCAAATCAGTCAAAAATATTTTTGCTGCCAAATTGTTCATTATCTTCAAGGCATTAAAGTGCTTTTAAGGCAAGCTGACATTTGACAAGGAGGCAGTGAAACACCAAAAAGTTGGAATGACATGCTGAGTAAGCGTCATGCAAAGTTTAATATTCTAGAAGCAAGACTTGGCAGTAGTTGAAGTCTAGACAACAGCTTTTTAAATAAACTACACAATAAGTACAACATACAAATCTGGCTCAGAAACACAAACAGGTTTTTAAATCAGTTTAACTTCTAAAACTGTAGTCCCTGTACCAATGAAGAAAAACTGAAATTGCTATGAGACTTTAGCAAAAACAACCCACAAAGAAGCTATCAGAAATTCAACACCAGCAGCAACTGATTAATTAGATGCAAATCTGGAAGCAGAACTGTTAAGACTCATCAGAAGAAATCAAATGGACATTATACCAGATGCAGAACAACATCACTTTCTGTCAAATTCTATAAGCCACTGAAGTAGAAATCTGTAGGATGATAAAAACACTCAAAGATGTCAAAGGCACATGATAAGCTCCAGCAGATAAACGTTGTGAGGCACTGGAACAGGTTGCTCAGAGATGTTGTGGATGTTCCCATTGCTGTGAGTGTTCAAGGCTGGTTTGAATGGAGCTCCAAGCAACCTGGTCCATGGCAGGCAAGGTTAGGATTAGATGATCTTTAAGGTTCATTCCAACTCCTTAACATTCTATGATTCTGAAAACATGTTGTCAAAATCTATTCATCAAACACAAAGCAGATAAGGAAGAAAATGCCATAATCTCATATCCATAACTCAGTTGACAGGCCCTGTCCTAGCAGATGGATAAATCTGAATCTGCATCTACCATTTACTACTGTCATTAATATAAAGTTACAAACATTTAATAAATTAAGCATATCTAGATTTTCATGCAAAGACAAATATGTTGCTAAAATTATTTTTAAAAGTCTGAATAGTTCTTTAAATATTCTAGAAGAAAATTTCCTATTCAAACTAAAACAGAAGTAAAAAATTAACCTTGGTAAATAGTATTCCTATTCTCTAATCAGTTTTGTATTAGCTAAACTGGCTCATTAAAAATTTCAATAGAAGATAGTTTACTTAATGCATAGCATGAGCCAATCTTATTCTGATAATTAGTAAAATATGTATATACTTCATTGCATTTTAGTTCTTATGCTATCTTTACCTGCATATTATCTGAATAATACCACTACAATAAGTAGAATAGCTTATAATTTTCATATGCAGCTCATTATTCTCTTCAAGATCATCTTTGTCTTCCTATTTTTAGTCAGCAAACTTTTTTCCTTGTGAGATAAATCCAACTACATTTAAAAGGTCAAACTGTTCATAGGGTTTTGCTTAGTGTCTAGCATTGGTCACTAATGTATTCTGAAAAACTTTGCACATTAATTAAAATAATTCTTATGTTCTTTCAAGTGTGACTTCCTTAGTTACAACAAGAATGAAATGAAACTGCAAATGCTCACAAATGTATACCTGCATTTGTTTCCTAGGTGACCATGACAAAAGTATTCAATAAATGCATAGAAGTGAAAGAACACTTTGACATTTTATTGACATAGTCCTTGAAAAGGTGTGCACACATTAAAAAGGAAATCATATAAAGTCTTTAATCCATTGTGAAACTTATTTCATCATATATAATAGTTTGTTACTGATTGGATTTCAGACCATAGTGCCATCTGAAACAAACTTAATTCAGACTGACTGTGGTCACTGCTTTAAGTTTTAACATGTCAATTTCATATTGCAGCAAGCTTTTCTTGCTAAGCTTGTATGCATGGCACATGGCCTTCCAAGACTTTAGAACAAAATGAGAATATTGCATTCCCATTTGGCAAAAGGAGTGTAAGTACACAGGTGGAGCATGTTCCATAAGGAATGAATTTTCCATTGGCCTTTACAAATTGCATTTTATTTCTTACACAAGAGTAATGCCCTGCATGGAACACTGGATGCAAAGTCAGGTTGTTGGATTTGAGTTTTTTTCAACTCCCAATATATCCAGTCTATTCGTCATCAGGTTTATGAAGGACAGAAATAATGTAGTACAATTTGGAGAATGAGAACAGCAGCTGCTCTTCTTTAATCTAAGAGCCCAAGCAAATAGTAGAAACTGGAGGTACAATGAACAGGACAGCTTAATCAAATCTCCTCCCTCCCCAGCATAGCCATTCTAGGGAAAAGGAACATTACCTAGGCATCCCTGCACAGTAAGGATTTACAGTGGAATACTTACTCATTTCAAAACCATCAAAAGTGTCCTATAATAATGAAGCAGTACTTCTCCTTTGAAAATTACTTACTCTTCCCTTTTATATTTAGTGACTATTTAACACACAATGCATAATTATTAGTTAGAAAACATTGAATAAATGGCATATTTCATAAACAAACAAAACACTTCCATTTTTTTCTTCTACCACCTTCTTTTCATTTTTTCCCATATTACTCTTATATTTTAGATTATTCTCATTGTGAGCACAGTGAACAGAAGTAGGCCTCTGTCCAAGGTTTTCTTTTTATTTTCATTATTTTCCTTTGAAGACTGATTTTCTTATAGAAGCTTCCTCTGCTTCCTTTCTTCTGAACAACTTAAAAAAAATGATGTGCAAAAAGTCAGATGACACTTAGAAGTCAAGAAGCAAAAACTACCTACAGTGCAGGAGAGGTGTCATTACTGGCACTATTACTGCTTTGATAAAAAATTGGAAAGTTGGATTTAAAAACTACTGGACACAAACTACAGAAACAATGATAGATTACATATAAAAATAAGATTATTTTTACTTATAAAAATCTGTAGTTTCTCTATTATAGATTCTACTAATGCTTCATCAGAAAATGTTAAGATCTTGAATTTTGTTAGGACAACATGATTTTAACCCACAAAACAGAGTAACCAGTAACATAAGAACTTTTTCACCCAAATTCTCATATAATGTGGTGTCAATGGTGGTAACATCATTCCACTTAATTCACTAGATATTCTTGATCAGATGCCTCCAAACTCTACCTTCAGATCTGCCCTACAAAGAGATTTTTCAAGATGGTCTAGAGCAAGAGATTAATATTGAAGAAAATTTATCTTTTCCAGGTGTGCTAAAGAACACAGAAAAACAAACAAAAAAGCCCTTACAAAATCAATAGGAGTCATTTTACCTTACTGATAGAGGCTTAAGTTGTATTAGATTTAAATATCTTTAACAGTCATTAGAAGAACTTTTGCACAAGCCCACTAACAAAAGACATTTCAGTTAGATGATGCCTGCCAAATGCAGCATTATGCACACAAATTCCAGAGACTAAACATACTACTACTACTACTACTCACAGAAAGCTCTCCCACACTCGAGGCAATTATATCAAGTGAATGAAATTAAGAAGAAATGGCTTGCAAAACTAGTTCCTCCCCTCCTCAGCTAATAAAATCTATTGCCCCTGAAATCATTTCACTTAATTCTCACTTGCTAACACATCCCACAAAACCATTTTGCTAAGTGAGATTTAATAAATCTCTCAGCCTGGGATTAAATTTTACTGTTTTATGAACTGTTAAATTGCTTTGTATGCTTATTAATGCCCATGTTTTCTTACTTCTTGACACATTCCTAACTCCACTCTGGGGTACAATTAAGAAAAGAGTTCAGCTATATCTTTTCACCTCCAAAAATGCATTCCAATAGGAAGCAAGATATGAGCACCAGTAAGCTATAAACAATGTTCATCTAACTTTTAAAAATATCAGTTAGCTTTTCTTTTCCAAAATACTCTAGTATTTTAAATAATACATAGCTGTTTAAATTATTTCTTTAACATTGGTGGCCTAGTGACTTTTAACAGGGGATTGTTTTACAGAGATGTGTATATGATTTTAAGTAGAGATAAAATAGATGCAAATTATTTTCTCCATCACCAAAGCAGTTAACATTGAAACTAAGCAAATTATTTATTTCATAGATTATAAAAAAAGACTTTATACTAACAAAAATTCTTTTTTTTTTTTTAATCTAGAAAAAGTGAACTGGTCAGGTAATTTTATGTTTTAAAGTGTAATTTTTTTCTTACACAAAAAGGTAAAAGAAAAGAAAGGATTTCTTCTTTTGCCTCAATGTCTCCTAGTTTGATGTCAATTCAAAGAGAAATAGCAAAGTGGAATATGAACAATGACAAATTTTTGGAAAATGCCAAGATAAAAAAGGAATAACAAAAGCATTCCAAATGATAGTGTCATGTTTTCCACACTTCTTGTCACAGCATTGTCATTATATAGGAAAGAATATACATTCTTTTCTTGACAGAATAAATATGTATTTCCTGGTATAAAAGTTTGAAGTCATAAAACTTTTTAATCTCTCAGAATGTGCTTAGATTGTAATGTAATTTAATAGAAAATTTATGTGTTAAGAACCTGGAAGTATATGAAAATGAGTTAGGTGGGAAGTCATTTATTGCAGCTTGATTTTAACTTCTTGCAGACAAAGCTTTCAGACAGCTTGATTTTTTTTCCTAAATAGACACAGAAAATCTATTTAGCAAGTAGTTTAAACACGTTTTCCTGAAATAAGAACAGCAGCAGTATTTTTCCCATCTGCTTGACCTTTGACTGAAGACCAGAATTTCATTTTAGCAAATAAAATGTTAAAAGATTTAGAATGCAACCTGAAGTGAATAGGAAAATTTAGTTATTTTTTCTGACAAGGACACCTTGTCATTCTCGTGAAGCAAGAGATTAAATCTTAATTATGAGAGAAAATTTCATTTAAGGGAATAAGTAGTGTTAAGGAAACTTCCCTATCTGATCAGTCACTCATACATCTGAGCTGGGACAGAAGCCCCTCTGCAGCCACACCATAAATCATTCAGTCTATATAGTGACCTGCATTTATGTGGAATAATGGAATAAATACTAACAGAATGACGATTAGGGGGAGGGGGAGGGAAGTAAAAAAAAAAGATTTTTTGAAATTTATTTCTTACATATTCTATTTTTCACAAGATCCTGTAGATGTATCATCATGTCATAAAATCTACTAATTCAAGAATAAAACTACCTTCAGTGTATTGCTTGCAATAGCAAGAGCCAACTGACTGCATAAACCTTTGCAAAATGTGCTTATAATATACAATTAGGAACAAGATGTTATGGCGTTTTTATTTAAGTTCTATAGTTTTATATATAAAAGTTTCTACATATCCTTAAAAACGAATGTAACATTTCCAGGTGAAAGACGTTCTGAAGTATTTTCTCAATCTTCCTTCTGAACTTTAGAAATTATAGTATCAGCTATAAGTTGGGGGGTTCTTTTGCAACAAAATACCCCATCACGCTCCTATATACCTTAGGGACAGATAGCAAAAACCTAATTACAAGGAACAATGGGTCGTTATTTGGTCTTTGGTAGTCTATTCCCTTTCAACTGTTCTCGAGTTCAAAAAATCAATGCTTGTGATCACTGCAACTCCATCAACCACATCCACAATAAAGACCTGACTGCTACCATTATGTTAGCTCGGCATTCAAGACTTATCACACCACATGAAAAGTCCTTCTGCATGAGCAATTCATAACTAATTACAGAAAGATCCTGCTCAGCATACACAGTGAATACTTTTGTACCTGCATGCAACAAGAAAGTACACCTGGCAATGGAAATGAGAGGCATAAAGCTAATATAACATAGAGCTTAAATGTAAATCTCATCAAAAATAGAGAGAAAACCTCACAAATTCTAAAGAATTAATCTCTAAATATTTTATTTTTGTGTCCTGTAAAAATATTACAATATTTGAGGACTTCAGAGCTTTCACATCTTTAAATTTGGTAGGTAAAATGAGAAAAATAAATGTATATTCATAACTTTGAATGCAGATAAAAGAGTTATGAGTATTCATAATAAATTTCCTTCTCCTGCTTTAAATTTCTCTTCTTTTAGGAAGGACTAATGATACAGATTTTGATATCTTCAGCAAAAAAGATGATTATATGTCCTGCATTGCAAAGTTCATGTTTGCAGGAGAAAACAAATTGTTAAGCAGTATAAAACAAAAGTAATCCACGAAAGAGTATATATTTATTTCAAAATAGAATTCTGTTTTATGTCAGCATTTTATTAATTTATGTCCTATGGCTCTATTCTAAATAAGTAATGTTTTTTTTTCTTTTGAACGAATATCTCCTTAAAATCAGTAATGCCTAAAGAAAAAGATATTAAAAGACACACTGCTGGCCTGCGACTTAAAAGATCAACCTATCTATAGATTTTAAAAGTAGATATTTTACGTGGGGATTTTTCAGTTTTGAGATTTTTTTAGAATTTAGATTTTTTGGAATCTTTTTGGTTTTGTTCTGTTTCGTTTGAGAAGCATATCTATTTTTAGATTCTTCATTGGTTTTTTCATAAATCTTTGATCAACTTTGCTATATGCAGATAATAGTCTAGACAGATTACAGAAAATCAAATCATCTTGGAATATTTTTTTTCTTTGCCATTGTGCCTCCACCAACTGCCTTTCACGGTATAATTATTTTCTCATTTCAATGAAGTTCTCCATTAATTAATACTTATTTCAGAAAAAAAAAAACCTTTTTCATGTTATGATGCTAGTTCTAATAATCAGATTCTCATGAATTGTTGATTCCAGCTTCACAGAGTAGACACAGAATTAAATACCTTGACATATTTGCATTAGACACATTTTGCTTCAATTAAAATCTGCTTCAGTAAGGCAATTAATTCAGTGATTGAAAAGCTGCATTCTGATTTTTGACACTGCTTTTCTGGGCTATCTTCTAAAACTGCACTCATAAAAGCAGTTATCATTGACTATTTTGCCAATATATTAACCCACAAAAATTTAACTGATTTAAGAACAGCTTCAAATTGTGATGGTTCAGGTAAAGCTGAGTAACTTTTAATGGGATCCTCCACGGCGAGTGAAGAGAGGTACCTTGACAATTAAAACTTATTTGAAATTTTAGGTACTTAGGTATCCTTGCATAGCAAAGAATGCAGACATTAAAAGTATATTAAAAATAAGGCTATACAAATAAACAAAGTAAGATAAAGAAAAGTTGTTGTGTTGGGTTTATGTATATGACCTTTTAAAAACTGACAATTCACTTTCAGTAATTCAGTGCAGAGGAATACGAGTTTATTAATCAGAACTCAAACTGATATTGCTATTGTGTTAGACATAGATGCTCTTCTGGAGAATATAAGAACCAACTACCACTTCCATTGTGGTCAGATTTTTTAATATATATTTGAAACTTAGTATGTTCAATAAAATTTGTAGCAATACACAGAATTCACATTCACACAGTGATCCATCCTGAAAATTTTGGAACTCTCTATAAGCACAGTTCACTTTCAAAGGGATATTTATATCATAAAGCCAACTGATAGTATATAATTTTCATAATTACTAAAGCTAAAATAGGAATTGAACAAACTGAATATTCTTCCAGATTTTTCAATACTCCATCAGGATTCCATCCATCAGGGCAACAGTCAAATTACTTCACTGCATCTGAATCTACATTTAAAAGTAAAAATGTGTCCAAGCTTATGCAGAAGTTTTAAGAAGTTCTTTGCATCTCTCTGCCTAATCTGGTGAGAATTTATTTTTCCTGAAATGTACATGTACCTCTTAACTATGCTTAAGCAAGATTTAAAAACATATTTTTCATACCACTCATCTTATTTTTCAGAACATTGTCCATGTATGAAATTGCAGACTGTAAGAAACAAGAAAGAAGAGAGAAGATAAAGAAAATCAAACTATAGAAGTATTTGACCTCAGTATCACAAAGATTCCTAGTTTTCTCATTCATACTCACAAACAACTCTCCTAACCCAATGGTCTTTGACAGATAAGGCAATGCATTAGTCCTGCCCCTAAAAGTAAATGGAAAAGATTATTGATCGAGTCTGGAAAATTTTCAGGAAATAATATAATATTTTTATACTCCCTGGATAGCAAGCAAACTCAAAATATTTTGTCACAAAATTAAAATCACAAAGGATCACATTTCACCTAGGTGCCTAATGTTATGGTCTTATTGAAAAAGGCTGTTTTGCAAAGGTTCCTACACAGAAATAAACCCAATCAGGTTAAAAATTTTATCATCTTATTTTCTTCATATTCCTATTTCCTATAAAAATTTTCATGGACTGTGGAATGATGCATATTCATAGAAGGAAAATTATTTCTCCTGAAGCTGTTAATCTAAGACTTTAACTTCTGCCCTTGATAAAAAATTCCAGATATCATAGAGTGCAGTGAATGTCATGGTTGTTTAGAAAAACCTTTCCTGACTGGTCATGAATAGCTCAAGGCAGCAGGCAGCATACAAATGATATCTGCAAGACACTATTTTCTTCATTTTAACGTGATTATCTCTTTCATCTCCTATTCTAATGAAATTGGGAAGGCCTGAGTAATCCAAAGCTCCAAAAGGAGATATTTCAAAGTCTCAAAGTTATTAGCGGTTGATTTCTTTACAATTCTTAATCTAATATTTAATTAAAAGTGTAACAAAAAATTATCCAGTTATAAAAATCACAAAAAGTCTTTGAGTTCCAAGGAGGTACAACTATTTCCAATTTGTCAGAAAGAAAGCAATGTAAGAGAATTATTTCTACAGAGAATTATTTCTGCACGAGTTCTTTATATTGAAATATTTGAGAAGAACCAGTCTACCCACACAGTGTAGTAACTTAAGAACCTCAATCTCACAGAGCCCTAGTTCACAAAGAAGACTGACATTGGAACAGTGAAATTCGACACTAGAGCCATTAGCAGGACAAGACTGCCAAAGTATAAGTAGGAAGAACCTTTCAATCACTTCTCAACTCTCATAACGTCTTATGATGTTTTCCAGAGAACTACTGACTTTCTAAATAATGTAAAAGAGTTTTCCTCTTGCAAGTGTGTTTCCACAAAGAAGTTGATGTATAAGAGTCTGCTTCCATAAACATTTAGCTAAATTAATTTGGTTGAAACCAAATGCTTTTAACAGGCTTGTTTTGATATTTTAAACAAGTATTAAGTCTATATTATTTGCTTCCCTTTCTCTATATGGCTTTTTCTATGTCTATTTTTGCTTTAGTCTGTCACCAAAACAAAAACAACACTTGCCCACTCATTTCCCTCTCATTAAGATTTGTTCTCATAATAATTTTTGAAGGCTTCATTACTGTGAAATACTTTCCACAGATTTTACTTTTGAACAGCAGTAAGCTTTTGAAGTGACTCTCCTGATGTGTGACACCACAGAGCAGTGCTCTGGTGCACTTAATGAAGAGGTCTCATAATGCATAGGCTCTCTTAAAATTCACTAAAATATGTGATTCAGGGCGGCACTTTATGTGCTCCATCTGCTAATTGGCTTTGTCCAAAGGAACGGACTAGCAAGAATCTGAAACAAGTAGCTGGAAATAGAAGAAAATGAAATAAGAAGTGTCAGGTTTTTGACACCAAGAGCTCTGCTTTATGAGGCTGCCTCCAATGGGCCTTTTCACTTGCTATTATAGCCATGTCATGACTAAATTCCAGTGACAAATCTGGTCCCATCTTCACGTTAATTCTCTTTTGTTATTATTCTGAAAATACTAGTCTTATCTTCACAGCATATCTAATTCAAGTGTGCAAATCCTGACCCTGTTTACTAAGAGAAAAATAAAACACCTCTGATTTGAAACAAAGAAAGAAAAACTTTCTGCCCTGAAAGCATGGTGGCTACTCATTTAAAGTAAGAGGAAATGAAAAATATTAAAGAATTCTCAACTCTACAAATATGAAGAATGGAGAAGCAATGTGTATATGCAATTTATTTATAGAAGATAATAGTATTTTATAGTGGTTAATAGAGGGTTGAAAGTCATTTGTCAGACTTCACAAATGCATAAAAATTGAAGATGGGAATGGTTGCCTTTGGCTCTAACTGTTAAAAACCAGTTATCAATCTTCATCTAAGTCTCCAAGAAGCTTCTCTTGGTGAGCAATCGATACTGCATTTGCCACAATAGCTCATTTAATTATTTTCATCCTAAATATCCTGTCAGCAGGGGGAAGTCTTCCTGATTTTAATTAATTTTGAGATCATTGATTTTTTTTGCCTTTTCCTTTCCTGTGGTTACACATGCAGACACAAAGGCACAGACACACACTTTCAGCCTGCAGGCTATGTAAGATGTATGACAAGTCCTTGGTGAAAACCCTGCCGATAACTGTAGTATACCTAGGTGGCATGAAGCTTTATTTTTAAATCTTTAACCTTCAACTGCTGCAGAAGAGCCTCTGGCATCTAAACCTAGTTGAGAAAAGCAGTAAATTGAAAAGCATGTTTGCTGAATAGTTTTCAATTAAAGAATCTTTAAATCAATAGGCAGTAAGGATATCACAGCCACAAGCCTCCTTTAACTTACAAAGACAGAAAATGGAAGTCAGAGAACTGAAAATAGTAGTGGAAATCATGAACTTGCATCATATTTGTAAATAAATAAAGATGTTGTATTGATGGATATCATTAATACCCAAAATATAAGTACTTTAAGCTCCAAAGTGTTATGTCACATTTCCCCTATGCTAAATAGAAACAAACAAGACAAAATACAAGTGACTCAGAACAGTCTTAAAATTTGTAAAAGACAAGCTCATAGGAAAAGTTAAAGAAAAAAGGTTTAGTCTGTACACCTTAAGAAAATAATATATCTTCTATATGAGAGTCCTTGTTTCCCATTCTCAGAGAAAATGTTAACCCTGTTAATCTCTACATTATAAATAGGTGAGATGACTGCTCTCAGGACCCCCAGTAAAAGCCTGGGAATAGGGAAATGGAACTCAGAAGAAGTCTACATTTCCCCTTAGAATAGCATGGGTATTTCTGTATAAAAAAATGATGACAATCAGGTAACAAAATATTATTTTGAACCCCCCAAAAAGTTTAATTGCTTCTTGGTCTGTATATAGATCTACCTGTGTCAGAGATACTCCTGCATAAGTAAACAGGCTCATTAAGAAAGAAATAGAAAGGAAAAAAAATTAGTTTCCATTCTAGAAAAAAATTAAAAATGAAAAAAAAAAGAAAAAAGCTGAAAATTTGTATATCTGGTGTTTAAAAGGTCAGATGGATTAATTTCAGTCATGTGTATATCTTGTAATCCCATTTGCACCACTTCCACTTTTTTAGGAAAAGGAGAGGAAAAAAACACCAATCTGTAATAAATAAATTGGCAACAACATTAATGAAGAATAACTAAAATTTAAATATATCTAAATATATTCTAGAGCGGTTAAAAACCTCTTCATTCATAGCTCCACTGCTAGAGATGACATTTTATTTATAGAGAATAATAAAGCAGCTATATGTGATTATTCTTATTTAACATGGCATGGAATAATTGTGGATTTACTTACTTTAATAAAATATAATATAATTTCACAAGACACCAATGCATTAGAAAGAAGGCAAAATGACATGTTCTTTTTTAATGCCACTGCACAAGGGAGAATTTTCTGGAAAAACAAATATCAGAAAAGATACAGTATTGCAGAAGAGAAATTGAAACATCATTAAAGGAATACATAATATCATTAATTACCCTGCTTCTAGTTGAAGTCTTGAAAAGAGAGGCTGCCCCTAAGTAGAGCAGCCAGTTAGAAATGTTTTCCATCAATATTCTTAGCTTAGACCTTGGACAGTGTTTCCATGTGCAGCTCTGCATCACCAAATGGTTTTCTCCACTATCTCTCCATGGAAATGATAAAAATTGCCTCTAGAATGAATCGATTAATTTTTTTTCTCTAAATCCATGAAGCCTAAATACATTACATTTAAATCTTAGAAGCAAGTGGCATTATTTTTTTGTTGTTGCAAAATAAAAAATTAAAAAAAAAATTAACAAGGCATTTAACATTGTTTCAGTTTGTTAAAATCTTAACAAAATTATGAGATTAAAATACTAATAAAATATTATCAGTGTATTCTCCTTGGATGAGCTACTGTTGCATAAATAGCTATGTATTAAAATTCTGAGAAAGTTGCTCTCTCTGCCACAATCCATTAAGCATTGTACAGTATTAACACAACTGAAAGAATTTGGAAAGTAGATGTTTGTTTGAAAAATGAAAGGTGGGAAAAACAAGAGCAGGAAGCAGTTCTGTACTTCAGAGACAAATGCAGTTCCTCTCACAGATGTTCCTCAGGGAAATAAACAGCAGCAGCAAGGCCAAGTCAAGAAAGCTCTCTGAGAAGAAAAGCAAGATTGTAAAGTACTCCACCACATGCTCACATTCCTCTGGGAACTGTTATCTTGCTCAAACAAATCCAACTCACTAAAACTGGCAGTTTTTTATTCTTAAAGGATTAACATTAGGGAAAAAATATGAAGTGGAAGTATCTTTCAAGATGCAAACTACATGAGAGACTAACTAATCACTGCTCCTAAAGAAGGGAGTGTGTGCTGAGACTCCAATCTTTTTTTCTGGGTATGACTGGCACAAGAGATCTGCTGAGAGACTGCTTTTCAAGCTGGTTTACATTCTTGAGGAGAAAAAAAAAGGAAACTGAGCCACCAAATTATCCTTAGAGAGCAGTAAATACATGAAAAATCCTTTTAGGGACTGAACACCTGTTTGCATGCACATTTATGAGCATTTCAGAGCTATTATTTGAATGTACATAATATACGTGGCTTTGTGTATGAATATTTTCCAAGTGTACAGCCTTTTAAAAATTTCATCCCAGTGAAATGTAGCTTTGCAGAACAAATTGTTATTGAATTAATTTCTATAACTTCAGTCATCTAAAAATTACCAGAATAGCTATGAATTAAAAACTGTGATTCATCTGGTTATCCTGAGATTAGAGGAAGCCTAGATTTATAGGTTATGTGGTATACCCTACTTCGAGTAAAACTCTCTTGACAGATTTCAAGCACTTCATGTTATAAAAACCCAAGATTTGAATGGAAACCATCCTATGCAATTTCTATGAAACAAATCGAATATAATTATATCTTTATAATAAACTCTAATCTGGCCAAGTTAAGTCCAAAGGAGTAAAGTGTTTCATTGGATAATACTGTACTCATTTTAGAAGTTAGACAGGATGCTTCACAGCTGTGGTAATCCACAAATATGGAGTCATGTCTCTGCTCAGCAAATGGTGCTCTAGGCAAGCTGCAGCAATTCTGTTTTTAAAAGGATCTTGCTGCTTTATCTAAAGGGTGATTTCAGACATACAAATGAGAACCAATAGACCAAAAATATCACAGTGATAGCATTACAAACCAAGAGTATCTGAACACAATTCTAGTTTTCTTGATTCCATTCATTCTTTGCTGTGAGAGGTGGGAAAGGGAATAGGAGATGTTCCACATTTAGCATTTATCTGAAGTACTTGGATAATAAATAAAGCATCTTATGTTAGTTGTAACAGACCAGACAGCACAGAAAACACACTTGTCCTTAATACTCTAATTCAAGAAGTAGAAGCAAAATTTTTGCCTCAAAATTTTATGTTTTCCTGTTTAATTCAAGATTATGCAAAACAAAAAAAAAAACAAAAAAAAACTATGCAGGATATACCTTAAGAAATGTGGAAACTAATTAGACTTCTAAAACTGAAGATTAAAAGCCCATTGAGACCAGTCTATCTTTGCTTACAACCATTTTCATTTTTGATAGGACTTAGATACCAGATAGTATTTCGTAGTTTTAACATGCGCATTGACTGCCTCATCAACCATAAACTCATAAACATTCCTTGCACCTACTCAAAGTATGATAGCAGGAAGGTTTTACACATTTCCTAAATGTATTTTGCTGTCCTGACCTCCCTTATTCTGAACAATCAGCAGTTCAGATTGTTCCGCTCTGTAATTCAAAGCACTGCACAGTAGTTTATTGAGAAATTTTAGCAATATTTTGAAATTAGCACCTGTACAGAGGTTTATGTCCATGGACATTCTTCCACATGTTTATTTAAGCTCAACTTCTTAACCCTTATCATCTTGAAGGGACTTGCCACTAGGATCACACAGAAACCTGAAAGTGACAGGCAACTGCCTCAGGAAATGGATACCGAACACATTCACTGGTGCTAGAGATCTTTGAAACGACTGATTAAGATGAACAAAGGTCAAGTGCAAAAGAAAAAAGCTTTTCTAGAAGGGTAGGATGGAGAATGAGAGTCCATTATCTCTGCTTGTAGTGCAAATGCATTTCTCTGTCCAATCTCAACAGTACCCACTCTATCACCAATTACTTTTACTTACTGAAACACTACTAAAATAGTTAACCACTAAGGATTATCAAAGTAATATGTGAAACATACAGAGAAGTAAGGAACTCTATCAATAATGCAATTTAAATGGGTTCTAAGCAAAAATCATGTTATAAATGTAAACAAAGTGAAAATTGCACAATAAATAAGATAGAGAGGTTAAGAAAGAAAAAAAGGACTCAAGGAGATTATCTTTTCTATTTATACTGAAATCTTCTTACAATAGTATTAAATAAGAAAGAAATTATCAGAAGGGTTAATCTAATCTTGCTGCTTTACTAGTAGCTCCTCAAGGTGAGTGCAGTAGAGATGCTCCTCAGGGTGAGAGCTGTTGAGATGCTCATGTACCTAAAATTATTTCAGCTGCAGGTACAAATAAAGCTGCAGAATAAATTATTTTCAGATTAAGGAAATATCCAGTGTGTTTTTTCTATCTTATCAAGATCACATATGAACAACACAGATATTAACCACTGAAAAAAAAAAAAAAAAAAAAAAAAAGATAAAAAATTAAGCAAATTTCAAGTTCTTCCAAAACAGATTACATAGAAGAAATTTGGTAAATCCAGATTACAAAGGGAAAACGCTTGCACTTTTCTAATTAAATGCATAATCATAGATGGAGATTCATGTTAGCAATGCTAAATGTCTTCTGTTTTAATGAGCCATTTGAAATGAAATGGTTGCCTGCAATTAGACATCTGCAGTCCAAGGACAGCAAGCCAACTGTGTAGTCTGTCTGCCAGAATTACAGTTGCATTCCTCAGCAGGACAATAAGGAGAATGGATAATTGTAATTATAACATATACATCCCTTAGTGTTCTGTGGTTAAAAGAGTGTGAACAACAAGGGCTCTTAATACATTTAATTGCTAGCTGCTAATAAAGGGTTGTCAAAAAAAGAACCATTTTTAAAATGCATTCCAATTCCACTATGAGTTACAATCCAAGGTCACTAACTACCCACCTGAGGACTAATCCCCCAGAAAACTGTCTCTTAGACCCTGTAAACATCTAGTCACACAGGCCAGGCACTCAGAAAGTTGTAAGCTCATATGAAAGAAAGTTGAAGAGATGGGAGACAATGGAGATGTTACTCTAGAGGGCTTAGAATATTGCAAATTTTCTACTCACATTCACTTTGCAAATATCTTTGCAAGTATTTTCATGAAAACTTGTATGAAGATCCTAAATATTTTTTAGATGTGTGTATTCCTGTCTCTTTCCTTAAACACTTAATATATCTAAATATTTCACCTATCAAAAAGTTTCCATCCACTTATAGGACAAAGAGAAAAAAAGAAATTGAAATTTATCAATTCAAACTCAGGGCAGAAATCATAGCTGCATTCCCTGAGAGAATGCTTCTCCCACTTTGCCAAATTATAAAAAAAAAATAAAAATAGAATTTAATTACCTTCAGATTTTATCTTTCATTCAGTGCTGCTCAAATTTCCCCTTTACTGTGAGGATTCAAGAGTTATTATTCATGAATTATTACCTCATTATTTCTTCTGTCTTTGTTATATACTCTGAACACGGATTAAAAATTCACTGTGATATTACTATATGTTCTTCTGCAGCAAGCAGCTACCTGAACCGTTCTATTTTGTGAAATCACTTTTATTTTTTAAAATATAATTCATTAATAGTATTGACAAAATAAGTGAGAGCATCATACAGAAATAAGAGCTCTTCCAAGCTTACACACAGGTTATCACGTTTAAGTTATTAGGTAAGATGTCTTTAATGCAATTGCTTTCCCCCATTTTTATTTTCATCAGTTCCTAGATGAATTGAAACTGAGATTTTACACTTCTTGAATTGAACAGATTCAATTTTCCAGAGGTGACACTTGACTAATTCATTGTATCCTCTTAAATACTTCTCTCAGGTCAACCAACTTGCTGAAATTCTGCAATTTTTGAAACCATGAAAAAGACCTTTATTCTAATACTCACTATTGTTACAGTGAAACTTTAGGAAGCCAGACCTCTGAAAGCAATCCACATGCCTTATGTAACTCCATACCCAATGCACAGGACATTTCAGAACACAATTCATCTTAACCAGCACTCTAATTTAGCTAGCCAGTAGCAACTGCTCAGCACAAAATAAAATCTCTTTCTTTTTTTAAATATTTGAGAAACTGGCAAACATCCATAACACAGGCATCTAAAACCTACAAACATCATCTCCCCAGCAGGCCTCAGACACTAATTTGTAAAGAGACAGACAACTCATGCCTTTTGCAAACTTTGTCTCCATTTAACCAGAATGTAGAAAAAACTCACATTCTTCTTTGACTGGTAGATGGGAAGCCTGTCAGAGTATAACAAATTAGACAAAAAAATTATTAGATATCTAGTTGTGGATAAAAAAATTATTAGACTCTAGTCTTCTAAAAGTATCTAAAGCATCTAAAAGTATCAAACCAAAGTATTGATATTTGTGTAATTATAAGTTCTCATTAAACTTGATGTTCAAAAAGGTTCTTCAAATTTCTGTATATATTTATTACCTTCAGTGCCCTTGTCAATTTTTCCAGTTAAAAACCGCTGGTCTTCCTCTATAGTCATCACCATAAACCACCTCTGATTCTCATGCTGTCTACACAAGCAATTACAGATGTTTATACTCTATGCTGCCATACTTCATTCCTCATTTGTATGTTCTAATCAATGACATGGCTCCAAGCAATTCAGGAGGACATGATTCAGCTAGCTCTTTTTAAAACTTAAAAAGAAAAGCATTATTTACAAAAGTCATCCCTGTTCATCAACTTTCATTAAACTTCTGGATTATCACTATTATATCGCTACAAAGCAATTTATTTCACACAGTTGTTCTTCATTTTCTATTAAAAGTACAGAGCAGCCAAGTAGAACTATATTAATGAGGACTGGATCTCTTCTTTGGTCATTGTCATCATGAGGTGTTATTCAGAGTACAAAAGTTATTTCTTTAATCTACCCATAGAGTAGAAAAGTGCTGCAATAAGTAAAGAAATTTTTTGCTTCATAGAATCACAAAATGGTTTGGGTTGGAAGAGACCTTAAAAATACCCTATTTCCAAAACCCCCTGCCACAGACAGGACACCTTCCACTAGACCAGATTTCTCGATGTCCCATCCAACCTGGCCTTGAACACTCCAGAGATGGGGCAACTTCTCTGGGCATCCACAACTTCTCTGGGTAAGCTGTCCCCTATTCTGGGCAAACTGTCCCTGTGTTTCACACTCTCACAGGAAAGAATTTCTTGCTAATATCTAACCTAAACCTACTCTCAGTCTGAAGCTATTCCCCCTTGTCCTATCACTATATGGCCTTGTGAAAAGTCCCTCTCCAGCTTTCCTGTGGGCTCCCTTCAGGTACTGAAGGCTGCTCGAAGGTCACCCCAAAGCGTTCCTTCTTCTCAATGCTGAATAGTCACAATTCGCTCTGATCATCTCTGTGGTCCTTATCTGAACTTGGTCCAACAGGTTGATGTCCTTCATGTTCTGGGGACACCAGAACTGGACTCCAGAACTCCAGATGGGGTCTCAGGAAAGAAGCATAGAAGGGGAAAATCAACCTCCATCAACCTATTGGTCACAATTCTCGTGATGCAACTTGTGACACAATTGGCTTTCTGGGCTTCAAGCACACATTTGATCTGGATTGCTTGGATCAATGGAACAAAGCATATTGTATGAAAATCAACAAGGTGAAGTGCTGGATCCCACACTTCAGTCACCACAGCCCCATGCAACAATACAGACTGTGGGAACAGTGGCTGGAAGGCTGCCCAGTGGAAAAGGTCATGGGGTTGCTGGATAACAGCTGCTGAACATGAGCATGTGCTCAGGTGGCCAAGCAGGCAAACAGCATACTGTGCCAGTGGAAGTAGGGTAGAGACTGTCCCCCCGTACTTGTCACTTGTGACAATACCAGTACACAAGAACTGTGTCCAATTCTGGGTCCTTCACCTCAAAAAAGACATTGAGATGTTGGACTATGTCCAGACAAGGATGATGAAACTGGTGAAAGGTCTAGAGAGTAAGTCCTATGAGGAGTAGATGAAGGAGCTGGGTTTGTTTAGTGTGAAGGAGGCTGAGGGAGACCTCCACAAGTACCTGAAAATAGGCTGTAGCCAGATGGCTGTGGCCTCTTCTCCCAGGCAACCAGTGACAAGAAGAAATGACCTGAAGCTCTGCCAGGTGAGGTTCAGGTGAGACCTTGGGAAGAATTTCATCACTGTGGTGGTTTAAGCCTTGGAATGGGCTGCTCAGGGAGGTGGTGGAGTCACCACTGGACATTACACTTAGTGCTAGGATTTAATTAGCATGGTGGTGTTTGGTCAAAGGTTAGACTCTGTGTCTTGGAGGTTTTTTCCACCCTTAAAGATTCTATTGCCAGGTCATCTCCAGCCTCTAATCCACCAGCAGCCCAAGCCCTTCTCAGCAGGGCTGCTCTTGATCCCTTCATCCCCCAGCCTGTATTGATAGCAGAGTTGTCCACACCCAGGTGCAGCAAATTGCACTTGGTCTTGTTAAACCCTAAGAGGTTCCCAAGGGCTCACTTCTTGAGGTCCCTCTGGATGGCAACATGTCCTTCAGGTGTGTCAACTGCTCAGGTAAACCACAGTTCAGTGTCACCTGTGAATTTGCTGAGGATGTACCCAAGGACACCACTTGCCATTAATGTCCACTGGGGCTTTGAGTCATTGACCTTTACCCTCTGGCTGTGACCATCCTCATCAGCTCCTTATCCACCAAACCATCCACCCATCAAATCCATCTCTCATCAATTTAGAGAGAAGGGTGTTGCAGGGGACTGTGTCAAAAGCATTATAGAAGTTCAGACAGGTGACATTTGTAGCCCTTCCCATGTCCACTGATGTATTTATTCCACTGCAGGAAGGCCACTAGATTGGCCAGGCAGGACTTACCCTTGGTGAAGCTGTATGGGTTGTCTTGAATCACATCCCTGTCCTTAACGGCTCAAAGTAAAATAGTTACATCTGAGTTAAGCAGAACAAGAAAAATAATATCTTCAAAAATTAAAATTATACAGATAACGTACACCTCTTTGTTTTTTCTTTTCTTTTTTCCCCCCAGCATTCATTAAACCTAATCAGAATGGGACACAGAAGAAAAATTTAAATTCTAATGCCCAGTTCAGTTTTGTCTGTAAAAAATTTCTACTTGCCTAGCATTAATTAAGAATACTTTTTATCTATCAGAAGGAAAAATGTTGCTTCAAATTTGGGTTTAACATTTGGGGGTTTTGTGGTTTTTTACTGAAATTCTTAATAAAACAATCCCAGCCAGACACAAAAAGATTTAACTATCATGGTAACAAAGTTCAAATTAGTGGGTAAACTTTTCTGATTATATAATAATGGAGGTTTTTTTATTTATATTTTTAGACATTACAAAAAATATTTGCTCTTCTCTGAACAGTATTAGCCTTTGAAGTGTATATACATCTGCACCAGATAGATATCTAAAATTGCACTGAAAAAGGTAAATAGAGAAATCATTTAATTATACAGAACTCTGGACCAACTGAGGGGGTTATAATATCCTTTGCTGAAACAAGGCAAATAATGTTTTATGCTAGATTGAAAGATATTCCTTAGGAATCCATGAAATTAAAACTTTGGCCTTTTGAAAAGGACATCCAGTGCAGAGCTTCAGCTATCTGCTTAATTTTTCAAAGCTCAATCTGTGAAGACAAACCTACCAGCCTATTAAAAAAAAATCCCTTCATTCTATGATTCTGTTAGATATCCACTCAACACTTAGACATAATTATTCATAGATTTGAATAACAGCTTTGTGCACTGTCTTTAGGGGGCTTGTGTCTATAGAGGATAGCTGACTTCTATTAGTAATTTCTAATTTAATTTCTATAATGAACTGAACAAATGAGAATTCCACACATGAATAATACATATTCCAAGTAAAAACCTATCTTTACTCTCATAAAAGCAGCAGCCAATCACTCCTTTCTTCTTCTTGTTTCCCATATCTTCCAGGTAAAATTATATTTGAATAATATATTATTTATGACTGCAGCAAAAATAATTTTAAAAAATGGAAAATTAATAAATAAAATACTGGTTTAGTTTCACAGCCTATAGCAAAAATGAAAATCAATCACAGGCTAATTTATAAATATCTACAAAGAAAATATTGTTAAAATTCAACTCTTGTTGCTATTGACAGACTTGTGCCTAAAAACCCAAGTACATATCTGGACCTTACACATAGCCATAAGCCGTGTTTTAGGATATAGTAACCAGGGTAATACAGAACTGAATTTATGGGGAGAAAAAAAAAAAAAAAAAAAAAAAAAAAAACTTAGGAACTTAAGTTAACATGCAGATCTAGCCTTCTTAGGTCTCAATATTTTTTACCTCTCCACAAATCCACCAGTTTTTAAGCTTGTTTGTTCAAGTTATTGTGTCAAATATCACTTCTGATTTTTAAACATCCCTCACAAATACAGAGTAAAAACTGAAAATATACATTCAACTTAATTTCACAAAAAATGGACGCAAGTCCTATGCAAATACCTTTAACATACAATGCAAATAAATCATTGTTGTGTTCCAAATATTTCTTATTGCACATTTTAGGTCTTAAAATAGGTATACGTGAAAATCAGTGAGATTTTTACAATTTCCCAGCCTTTACTTCTCTCTGTTTTCAGCTACTGTCAAGTTTTTAGAACAAAGTCATTACTTTAGTGATCAAATGATTGAGAGTTTATACATATTCACTGTTCCTCTCCAAACATAAAAAGCTGATCTTGCAAAGACAGCTTTCTTCAAATCATGGCACGCCAGAAAGCAGTCAAGACCTATTAAAAGTCAGTTTCTGAAAACTCCAGTTTCAGAAAGATTTGTGAGACTACACCCATAAATCATGTCTGCATAGTCATGTCCATGCCACGTTTTTTGAGCTCTGTGATTAAATTTCGTGTTCATCAGTCACATATTGCAGTTCATAGCAAGCAAGGAAGCTGGATAGCACATGTTACGGGTATGGAAGAAAACAGTTTCATAACCAGTTGGGATTAAACAGTAAGCCCCTGTCCTAGGGTGACAACACCATAAATCAAGTGAAAAAAATTTCATTAATTAAATTTTGTATATTCTGATTCTGGATTGTGAGTGGATGGTATTTTCATTAATGGATAAACCCCAAATTTTAAAGGAAGGTATGGCCCTTCTGACCATTAACAGCTATATATAAAACATTATAAATTAAGCCGTAAACAGTAACAGAAGGTATAGAATTGACTTCTATGCTACAGAAATTGTATTTAACTCTCATTTCTAATTTTTTTAAAATGTATATAATTTTTTGAAATCTGTATCATAGATGAGCAATTACAGCACATTTACAGGATCACAGAATGGTTTGGGTTGGAAAGGACATTCAAAATAATCTAGTTCCAACACCCCTGTTGGGGGGACACTTCTGAGGGAAGTATCAAGGACACTTCTCACTAGACCAGGTTTCCTAAAGCCCCATCAAACCTAGCCTTAAACACTGCCATGGATGGAACATCCACAGCTTCTCTGGGCAACCTGTTCCAGTGCCTCACCAACCTCACCATCAGTAAAGGACTTCTCATCTATATATAACATAAATTTCCCCTCTTTCAGTTTAAACTTATTGCTGTTTGTCCTATGAGTACAGTTCCTGATGAAGAGTCTTTCTCTGGCTTCCTTGTAAGCCCCCATGAAGTACTGGACAGCTGTTATGAGGTGTCCTCTTACTATCAGTTACAGCATATTTGCTAAGGACCTAAACTATAGTCAGTATATGATAATGGTATTTATCATCTCTGAGTAGGTATTAGGTCATTTACAAGACTGAGTGAAGATATAAAGCAATTCTAACACTAAACATCTGGTAGCTGTTAGGAAATACACAATAAAATAAAAATTATGTTTTCAAGTCAGAAGAGACTAGAACAGATCTTCGTATGTGGAAAAGCATTGAAAATACCTGCAAAAATTCTTAACTGAGCCAATCATAATGTACATCTATTCTTCTAAGGCTTAACATTTCAATTTATTTACTGTTAGTGATTTTATTGGTTCGGTTTCTTTGGTGGATAAAACCTAATCAGTTTCACAGTATAAACATTTAGCATCTTCATAATCAATATCTTTCTGCACTCCCACCCCACTTCGCTCTTCCAACTGTAATAGCAATGTTCAAGAAATATCTATCAATATAGACAGTGGGAAAGAAATTTTTAATGGCTTTATATATAACATAAAAATATTTATCATCACTATTTAAAGCACACAAAAAAAAAAAGCAAAAAGAAGAAAACACAGATAAACACTCAGCATTAGCTCTTACATGATCAGCCATCAAGAGTTGGATTGAAAAGAGAAAGAGCAACAGCAGCGGAGGGGCATGTGCTAGAAAAGCAGGCTCCACTTTCTTCCAGATATTATATTAAGAGAGAGATTTCACACATATGGAAGTCCTAGATAAAAAGAGGTGAAGAGAAGTCTGGCAGAAGAACTCAGTGAGGCAATGGCTGACTCATCAGTCCTGACTTCACAGGAGAGATGCCCTAACTCTGTTGTAAAAATTCACTGACAATTGTTACTACCTCACATACTTAAAAGACACAAATCCATAAGAAACAAGCTTTTATTAGAGTTAATGCTCAAGGTTCTACTTATACTGTTGTAACAATGAAATGAAGTAAAATCAATCAAGCAGCCAGGGTCACACTACTGGCAGCAAAACAAGTACAGCCATTGTATTATTTCAGTGCCAGCTCATAATGGTCTTAGCAGAACATAAGAAATACAGTCATTTTCTATGTTATTTTTGGAATTTGAAGCACATTTACGTATTACTAGAAGTACAATGGTTCATAAAATATAAAACTTGCTCTAGGGCAAAGAAAGTTCAGTTCATGCAAAATTCAAGCTGTGAATATATATAGTGACAAATACACACTACTCAGTGTTTCTACTACTACAGGCAATTCCTCGTCTGAACTTCCACCAAGAATTATGTAAGCTCAATATAGCTCATAAAACAGAATTAGCTTTCAGTATGATAAACATAAAGTACAAGCTATGTTTTCAGCTTTAGGATGGACAAATATGTGGGGACTTTTTTCTGTTGGTATTTTAATTTCAGAAAGCATCTTCTTCCCCAAGATAATTAAACCTCTTTCATATACATTTCCACGTATTTTTAAAATAGGACAATTTTATTTTACCTAAAATATTCCCAGTGACAAGAAAATAACTCTTTAGTGAGAATGTATTTTAATGCTTAAAAAACCAAATTTTTCTCAGACTTTTTTGAGTTGAAACTGCTAGGATTTGATTCCTGTTATTCATACCTAGGTATGGATTTGCTGTCATAATTTTTGCTCATTCAGATAAAAGGGAGTCATTACAATCTTTTTCAATGACTAGTGATCCTAGCGAAAACTCAGATCCTCTCTGGTGATCCATTAATTGCCACAGTTACATTTACTTCAGCAGTCAAAGTAATATTGCTAAGAGGGCAATGCATTATAGGAACTGCATACCACAGAATTCTGACACTTCAGACTACCACTGCACCAGGAGAAAGTGCAAAGTTAATTCTGAGTCTGCTTTATTCCTTTATTTTCTCTTTATCTCATGAGAAACGTCTGCCTTTGTAAACAGTTCCCTCTTGTTTGTAGAAAACGGGAATCTGAAGAAAAGCCAAAGTAATTATTGGTAACATAAGCATTTAAATGCTAAAACGTGACTAAATTCAGCTCTCCAAGGAGGAAGAGTACATATGCTCTACCACAGTGTTTTTATCTTAAATTCTTTGCTTAAGTGTATGATGCTAGGCTCATACTTTGTGAATGCTTGGAACTTAAATCTACCACTATTCTAGCCATTTTCTGAAAGATCATGCATAGAAGAGAACAGATCTTCATTTCATGAGCATCATCTTATTTCAAAAAATCAGTTAAAAAATCATGATGTCTAAGACAAACGGAATTATCAATCCCAACAAAAAGAAAAATCATTGAATCTCCACTGCCAAAGAGACAAATGATACTGCTCCAAAACCTACTCTTTATTTAAAAGTCGCATTTTTTTAAAGTAGGTATAGTCTAAAACTGGATCTAAATAGTGGCATGAGAAACATCTTAAAGAGAGAGCATAGAACAAAAATAATATATAGGTATTAAAGGAGATAAATATTTTAATGGGTTTACAATCTCAAGATGGAGAAGCATCACAAATGAAGCACTGAAAATCAAAAAGAATTTATGCAGATTATACTCTCTCAGATTCTATGACACAGTTCTATGTTCCAAAGTACTTTTTCTCTTGTGACAAAGTTCACAGTCAAAAAGAGAGTTGTACACCTGCTCTTTACTTCTTGTCCAGTTTACAGTTCAGCAGGCACCAAAAGGAAACACACCTGGTGTGCCCAGGTACCAGAATTAAAACTGTATGGACTATAAAGGGGTACGCATCTCACATTTCTCAAAGTACTTTGCACTTTACAATTGTTTCCATTCCAATCTTTACATATGACCTATTATATACATATATAACACATTTTGATTAGACTTTAGAATTTAGAATACCTGTATATGTTTACAAAGGAGGTTTCTCACATCAATTTTTAAGGCAATTATTTAGACTGGATATAAGGAAGAATTTCTTTACAATGAAGCTGTTCAGACACTGGAATGGTTGCCTAGGGATGTTCTGGATGCCCCACCACTGGAAGTGTTCAAGGGCAAGTTAGATGGTGCTTTGAGCAATCTGCTCTAGTGAAAGATGTCTCTGCCTGTGGCAGCAGGGTTGGACTAAATGAGCCCTGAAGGTACCTGTCAACGCTAACCATTTGACCATTCTTTAGATTTATGTTTACTAAAGTCTTGTTATCTACTTATTTTCTTACTCTAGATACAATCCCTTCCTTACTATGGATACTTCTGAAAACTACAGTGTCTTAATCACAGATTTTCCAACATTAGAAACCAAGGCAAAACTGAATTTACAATAAAATATCAGCTAGTGATGCATGGGTAGGTTTTATAAAGAAACTGGAACAAAGTTTAGCATGCACAGTAGACAGAGAATATCTATTCTGCTCACTATGGACATCTACTTTCTGTATTATTTGATACATACAGATTATTTATACCTTTCATTCCAAGCATCTTTTATAGATTGATAGAATGAAATTTTTTTGCAGAATAGGGCTTTCTAAGAAAGGAGAGCTTTTGCTATTATAGTTGAGAGAAAAGAAAAGGAAAATTATTTTTCTGGTCAGCAGATGAGTAAAAAAGTTATCATTACAAAGAAAATAAGATCTTAATAAGATTTTATTTTCATTTTTGGAAATAGTGTATCAGCTCACCTTACACCATAAACAGTAATAATTTTATGCAGTTTCAGAAGTAACATTAATGCACTTATCTTTCTAAAAGCTCAATAATTAATCACAAAAAATTAACATATTTATGCCTTTATTATAGAATCACATAATAGAACATCCAGGGAGTATTAAATGTTAAGAGACACAAATGGATACCAGAAGTTACTGAGACTTATCCAGAAGACAAGGTGGGATTTACGGATGACCAAACTGAATAAAAAAATTGCATGTATAATGCAATTATACAATAATCTTCCCAAGTCAGATTAAAACAGCATGAGCTTGATAAGGGAATGAAAATAAAGACCATAGTAGTCAGGCTGGGGACAATGGCTCTAGGAGGAAAGTCAATGGACTATTAAATAGGAAAGACTCTGTTTTCAAATTTTACTTCATCACTAATACAT
The DNA here is from genome assembly GCF_052056855.1 of Sturnus vulgaris. Taxonomy (NCBI): domain Eukaryota; kingdom Metazoa; phylum Chordata; class Aves; order Passeriformes; family Sturnidae; genus Sturnus; species Sturnus vulgaris. The sequence continues at coordinate 73,922,146 of NC_142245.1, forward strand.
TCCTCCAGCGAGCCGTTGTCTGGTACAGGGGACTTTAATTTTCTGGCAGAAAATGCCCATGCATCTAGCATACCTATTCATATCACAATGTGCAATCACCTCTTCATAAGAAATTTCAAAGAAAATGTATGTTTTCCCAGCAGGGTGCCTCCATTAGCACATTCAACTACCTAGTGAACTCAGAAGACTTAATGCTGTTCCATTACAGGCTGTTGAAGGTCTCATGTCTAATCTCGACCTATTTAATGGCTCACGCTTACTCAGAAAAAAATTTCTCCCCTTGTTTGCCTTCCCACAGGGCACTTGAATGGACTAAATCACAAATAGATGTATGTAAATAATATTATCTTTCTAGCTAGAGACCTCCAGGTCACATGAAGCTAATAGATTAGTACTAGAATATATATGTTTTTTCCTTTTGTTGTATTTTGGTTTTATTTGGTTTGGGTTTGTTTGATAAAAATAAAAAAACCCCAATGCTTGGATTTTTGTTGTTGTCCAGACAATGAAGAGACATGTTGAAAGACTAGCATCACAATAAATTGACCCATGAAGATTCCATTTACAAGCCTCTGCAGAGCATCCCCTGGTTAATCTGAAAATGCTAAGGAACTTCATAAACATTTTTAGTACTCTATACAATTAGGGACTTATCAACCCAAAAATTCTAGAAGTTTTTCTGCTTTTCTGACAGACAACACTGCTAGATCTATTTTACTAATTCAAACCTACTTCCTCCCTCTTTGCATCTTTATCAAGAACTAAACTGTCCAGATTTACGGAATGCAACATAAGAAGAGAGAATTTCATCAAGTCTTTACAAAATATGCTCAGGTTGATCTGAACAGATAAGGAGTGACAGTCTTCACTAAATGTCATCAGGAAGAAAGTAGTGTAGAGTGACATAGTTCTTGATATGGTTATTAACTTTGCTATCTGAGCCCTATCCACACAGATGAATTGTCAAGACGTTCCTTCAGGGGGGTAAAATCTGTAAGAGTTCACAACAATGCAAACACACTCTTGGATAGGTTGAGACAGTTCTGACAACTGACATTCTGTGACCAGCCTTAAAAGCAGCAATCTTCTTGTGCTTTAGGCACAAAGCAAGCAACGCTCTTTACTTACAGAATCTTCTGTATTCTTAGTGCATTTTTAGTTAGTTTATCAAAATACATCACCACCTTGGTGTGCATGCAATAATTGATTCAAGATAGGGCACTAAGGTAATATAGTCCATATTAAAGAATACGTATCTCCTTACACCTGTAGGCAAGGCAAATTAGAACTGCAAACACAATTTCAAATGTCAAAGAACAACAAAATAAAAACTATGGAGAGATTTTTATGTGCAAAACTCACATACATCAGAAAGGAATAATTTCTTCTAAGTTCAGTCATTTAAAATGGCCAGTCAATCACATAGGCTCCCTACAGACTCCTCTTCAGTAATATAGCCTATGCAGCTTTTCTAGGACAAATTTCTCTATTCTTCCTGTACTGACTGAAAAGGTAACATAAGCAATTACTAGACATTTGAATTTTATATGGATTAAGTTAGGAGAGGCAAATTCCACACATACTGTTTAGGCATCTTCTTCATTAGGAGGTATGTATGTACAGTTCACTCTGAAGCACAGGCAAAGGATATTAAACTTGCTCTCTGGGCAGCTTATCTGCAAACAGAAACAAATGAAGCCTAAGACATGGCCACCACCATGAAAGAATATGTCTCAGTATGCCAAGTCACTGCTGGAAATCTTAGCAGATCTAATCATTCCTGGAAAGATTTGCCATCAAGCTTTCTGGAAGGTTGCTAATTCAAAAGCTGCAAAAAGGAGACAGGTAGATTGACCACTATGCTTATGGTTGCACAAGCTGAATTAATGATTCTCCTTACACTAAAACACAGCAAACCAATCATGTTCAGAGAAGAACCTGGAATTACTAAGTTTCTCATTGTTTCTTTTAATGGTGTGCTCATCCTTTTAAATGCTGGACCCTTTTAAATTCTGAGCACTTTTAAAGTTTGTTTGGGATATAATCATGTCTGTGTGGATTGATAGCTGTAATGGTCACCAACTTTGACTTAAAAAGCTCACCAATATGCTCTATAAACGTCTAGCAAAAGCACATTTTTAGGGGCTTCCAGGAGAGATACAACTATCATTATGTTGTTTCTTTTATTGAATGGGTTCACTAAGTACTTAGGTATCAGCATTAGTCTAATAATATCTTGATTGATATACTCTAACACACCTTCTGTGGTTGTGTTGGCTTAAAAATTATATTTGAGACCACACTATGTTAGATGATGTTTTGTTGGAATTTGAAAAATTCACACACCCCAAAAGATTAAAACGAATAAAACCTGCAGGAAGCAATGCAGATGCTTCTCCCAAAATAGGAGAGCAATTTCTAGAAGAAAATTAAGCACTGGTACTGTGGTTTACCAACTATATTGTGTCTGTGTGATCAAGCTACAATTCTTCATGAATATGAGGAGAGTTTTCAATTTCATGACTCTTAACTGCTGTTCTTTATGAAGAGGTTCCCTCAGATCTAACAGTGCTCTTCTGAGATACTGGAGATTAACCTCTCAGAGGACAGCCACAGTTGCTGAGCATAAAATAAAGATCATAAGGTAATTCAAGATGAAGAGACCGCAGGACTTCCCTAGTCCAACACCTTGCACCCTTTACTTGCTTTCAGTGTAATCTCTAGGAATAGACATGTTATTCAGAACTTTATCAGGTTTTGAAAACCTGCATGGATGGAGACTATGGCAACCTCTCTGAGCAATCCTTCCCACTGCTTTACTTTTCTTACAGTGATAACATTTTTTCTTAAATCCAGTCAAAATCTCTCTCCTTTCAGTTTATGCCTTTGCTCTCATGTTTATGCCATGCACTGCTGGGAATAGTTTGTCTCTGTCTTCTTGATAATCTCCCTGCAGATATTAGAGGGATGATGTTAGGTCCTCAAGAGACCTGCCTTTCCCCAGACTTGTTCCCTCAGCCTACTCATTGTTCAAGTGCACCAGCCCCTCAGTTCTGACAATCTTGGTTACTACTAATTTATATTCCCAGAAAAAGACCTTCAATATTTTTCTCTAACAAATATGATACCCAGTGTTCAGATAGTAAAGAGTCTCTTCTGATGGTGCTTCATCTCCCATCGCTCTACTGAAGGATTTTCTCCCTTGATCTTACTTGAAAATCAATACAGGTCCCTGACATTCAGATTCTATGCAAGAGTATTGAATAAACTCAGTGTAGAACATACAATCATTTAACTCAGAAAAGATCTTTAATACCAACAAGTCCAGCCATCAATGTAGCACTGCCAAGTCCACCACTAAACCATTAACACCGGATTTATATTTATAAATACTTCCAGGTATGGTGACTCAACCACTTCCCTCAGAAGCCTTTTCCAATGCTTGACAACCATTTTCTGACCAAATGTAAAAGGAACATGTGCTGGTATCCACAAGATAAAGAAAACCCAACACATATATATGTATAAAGCTCTCTGATTTTCTACATGTCCAAACTAAACTTTAGTGTGCATACACTTTATTATGCCATTCCACACTTTACAGTTTAAGTATGTTCATCCTTCATTTGTATATTTCCAAGTATATCCATGTGAGTTTAGCTGAGCTTTTATTTTTAGGAATGAACCCTAACTGATAATCTGATTTTATCAAGTTTAGAGAAACTTCAACATAATTAACAAATAATTCTATTTTAAACTAACACAGCTGATTTTTTTAAATGAGCACACACACAACTTTATGTGAGTGCAGAAAATAATGCAGTTCTCACTTTTTCTTCTTTCTCCAGACAAATTGTATTCATCATTTGCTTCTTTTTACATTAATTTAAAAATGTCTTTATAAATGCTAATAAAATTTTTTTCCTAACCAAATAAAATATTTTTTCCTAACTTGAACTTTATGTTCAGCTTCACAAATCTACCTGTAAAGCTCCTTATTTTCCAATTTATGGATAAATCAAATGAAAGTTTGCTTTATATGACACAGCTGCACTTGAGGTCTTATGACTTACTTTTCATTTAAAGAGAACTTCTTTCAAGATCTTGACATTTAAATTGTTTCAAAGTAATTTTCTAACATTGCTGGTGTCTGTCTCTAAACGATCTTTATTTAAGACACGTATTTAGTAAATGAATAGGCCAAACGTGGAACAGTAAAGTAAAAAAAATCTAAGCATGTTCATTGCTAAAAGAAACACAGAGACAACACTCTGATGTAACCTAACATAAATTTCAGTTTTTTCATCTAGAATATTGTATCCAGACTAAACCCAGCAAACTAAGGCAGAGAACTCCACCTGTATAAACATTAAAAGAAGAATATTGGCTTTTAAAGAATAAGTTTGTGGTATTATTTTCCTAGTTAATTTCAAAACTGTGGCAAATCTAGGCTAATCAAAATCATTAAGCACGTCTTTGCTTTGGACAATGATATGACGACCTAACTGTGCCAAAGAAAAAGAAGTCTTTCTAATTGCTCCCAGATGTTGCTATAAATCTCTCAACCAAGAAAGAAATATCTCCTTCCATGAATATTGATTTTAGTTTTGCAATTTGTGATCATACAACAAAACCTTAGGCTGAGGACCTTACATGAAGGACAATGTTCTTTGAACAGAAAGTGGTATGTCAGTGTTTAAGTTTCTATATTCAACTATGCAATTTAAGAAATAGTGCAAAGATGACATAACCAAAGAAACCTGTACTGGTTAGAATCTTCATGAATGGGGAGCAGCCTTGCTGAAAGGGACTTGGAGGTCCTTGTGGACAAGCAGCTGAAGATGAGCCAGCCACGAGATGCTGCAGTAGGAGAGGAAAATTGGAACCTGGTCTGCGTTCACAGGATCATTGCTAACAGAGATAGAGATGTGACCATCCCACTCTACTCAGCATCTGTCAGGCTGCATTTGAAGTCCAGTTATGATGCCCATAATTCAAAATTTCAAGCATACTGGAGAGAGTCCAAAAGATCACCACAAAGGGATCAGAGGACTGGAAACCTGAACTCTGAGGAAAGTCTGAAGGAGTTAAGTCTTCCTGGAGAAGGGAAGGCTTAGGAACAACCTCATCACAGTGTTTCAGTACTAAAGGGGCAGCTACAAAGAAGACAGAGGCTCTCTCTTGGCAAAGACCAACAAGAACGACAAAGGACAATAGGTAGAAGGTACACTGGAAGAGGTTTCATCTTGAGAATTTGTTTACAGCAAGAACAATCATGAGAATAACTTCGCCAGGGATATGATGAAGTTCTCACCACTGAAGATTTTCAAGACACAATAGGACAGAATGCATCTTAGCTCCCTTTCCCATGAAAAGTTAGACAAGTTATTTTAAGGTCCCTTCAAACCTGGGCTGTTCTATAATTCTACATAATTAATCATTGGCCAAAACGTGTCTATAGGTTTCCAATTTTCTCAAAATAATTTGGAATAGTCTAATCAGGAAATATTGTGGACATCATCTTCTAAATTAGTCTACCAACTTCATGAAATAACTAGCCAACAGTCCTCCAGCTGCAAAGATGATTTTCCCTGACTTCAATTCTAGATGTACACTACTGCAAAACTGTCCACTCAGGAAGACTTATTTCCAGTACTCATGGTAAGATGACTCCCACTGTGTGAAGAACCTAAAGGACTATAACAGAAAGAATGAGCACTGCAACAACAACAACAAAAAATGGTGGTTTTTAACTATTATTTGAAGATTAACAAGTGAAAAAAAAAAAAAGCTTATTTTCAGTAATCTTGCAGATAAGATTATTCCTTTAAATACAGAGTTATTTTTATTTAGATTCTACCCACAATCTTACTCAAACTTTGGAATTGCATCAGAATAATCACCCTGAATTTTAAGAAAATAGAAGGTGAAAAAAAATCCAAGATAGTCTAAAGCTCTGTAAAGTCTAATGCTGTTTCTTTTATGTAGACAACACTGAGAACAATCAGGTCATCAGGCATTCATAATTTGAAAAATAGTGCTTTCTGAGCTATATCTACTATCATGAAGACACTGAAAAAGAATTGCCCCTTGTGATCAGAAATACCTTGAAATTCTCTCTCATTCTTTCCTCAAGATCTGAAAGTCAGGAGATGTAACAAAGTAACTTACATAATTTTTTTTTTTTAAGAGTGACCTTTGAGTCCCATTTAAACAAATTATATACTTCATGTTAAGTGTCAAAGTAGTCCACTTGACTTCAGCAGACTACTTGACAAGCTTTGTATTGCTTTTTCAGCAAGAAAACACAGTGAACATTTTGTTGAACTAAGGCCTCAACCAACATCTCAATAAACAAAATGGTTAACACATCCATTGCTACATATGACAAACAGATAAAATGAGATTTTATTTTTATAAGCAATATATATAGAAACCCTATGCACTGAATATAGCTACAAAGTCATGCTTTCCCAGTAGCATTTCACCACAAGGCTTGAATAAATTATACTACAGGATCAAAATAAGGAAATTCTGAAATTTTAGTATTTATTTCCAGGACATTACAGAGATTGTCATCATCTGAATTAAGTTACAGCATTATCACTGTATCAAATAAAAAAAAAATCAAAATTATCACTCTATTAAAATACTATACATATACTCAGGCCTTGGGAAGTGTGCATATTAAATCTGAAATCTCTGTTTGACAACATCATGACACTTAATTCTCTTTAGTGCATCCAGTACGTTTCTCACCTATCTCCAAAGCTGAATATGACTTGGGAGAGTAGAGGCCTCACATTCACAGAGAAAATATGTAATAATGAAAGCATGTTAATTTTGTTTCCAGCCTGACATAAAGGTATTCTGATGCATAGATTTAGGTGGATGCTTGAATCTTCCTAGGCACTATTTAACAGCTCTGTATATGTGCTTGTGGCAATTGTATTCCCTCTAGACTTCTTAAATGGAAAATATATTTACTGCTACAATTCTACTTAAAGCTTGACTATGTCAAGTATATAGCATAATTTGAAATATGAAGAAGAGACAAACATTCACTGAAGGTGGGCAGACGTGAATTTGGACTTTTAGGAGACCTAAAGGGTCACAAGGGTGGAGGTCAAGAAAAATATCCTGTGAATTTGTAAAGCTCTAAAAGGGAGCCCATGATGTTCTGGATGGGAAATAATATTATTCTTTAGAAAAAATAATTTAAGCAATAGCTGCATATCTGGTCTTTATAAAGTCTCCATAAAGTCAATATATACTATATGAACCCTTTTAAAAGCAGAAAGTGTGCTGTGACTTGAGGATATAAGTAAAAATTAAGGGAATTAGTATCTCTTATCAGAGATAAAGCTATAAATATCTGGAAATGGAGAAAAAAAAGAAAAAGACAAAAATTCAAGCAGATACACTTACAGGTCTTCAGCAGAGAATGTGGTATCCCCAGAAGCTTGTTTATTTCTACCAGCTATGTCAACTAGTCCAGTAATTAACAAGTATTAATTAGTAACAGGAATAGCATATTCTTGGTTTTAATGTATGAGAAGTATATAATGAATGAAGACTATTCCAGCCTACCAAACAACAACCAAAATAACCACCTGAATATTCAGAGACAAATATTTACATATGATGTTCATTCTTTTCAGCTCCACTGCAGTGTGTAGTGTTTATTACTCCACTTCAAAATTAAGCAAAAATTGAAAAGTGGTAGTTCTTCATCTGCTTGCTTTAGCTGAACCTGGAATGCATGTAGCAAACTAAAGGTTAGCCAAATTACCCATATGCCGATTTCCAAATGACCAGGATTTTACCCAGAACATATTTCTAAGTGTCATTATTAAGTGTAGTGCATTGCCAGTCCTAGCAGGCAGCTGATAAGCACACAGTAAAGGCTAAATTGATGGTCCCTTTTCTCCACAAATTATATTATTTACATTGCTGCTTAATCTAGCATGCCTACACTGTCACCATTTCACATCCCATAATGGTAGCCATAATGATTCTTAGAGTTATTAATTACTTCAGATAAGCCCACTGATTATCAGCTCTAGTTATGCTGCCCCTAAAGGCAAGTTCTAAAAATAACAGCAAAGAAAGAATGAAAGAAATCTTTCTTTTGGTTCACTTTTCCTGAAAATTTAAAATAAACCTAGCATATACATAAACCACTAAAATTAATTTTAGAACGCATATACTAAGAAAAATGTCTTCATAGTATCATAAAATTGCTTAGGTTGGAAAAGACCTTTAACATCATCCAGTCATTAATCCAGCACTGCCAATTCCATCTCTAAACCATGTCCCTAAGAGCCACATTTACAAGACTTTTAAATGCCTCCAGGGATGGTGTCTCCACTACATTACTAAGCAGGCTGTTCCATTGCTTGATCATGCTTTCTGGGAATAATTTTTTCCTAATACCAAATCTAAACCTCCCCTAGGATGACTTGAAGCCATTTCCTCTTGTTCTGTTACTTGTTACTTGGCAGAAGAGACCAACACCCACCTGTCTACAGCCTCCTTTCAGGCAGCTGTAGAGACAATAAGGTCTCCCCTGGGCCTCTTTTCCTCCAGGCTAAACAACCCCAGCTCCTTCACACACTCTTCATAAAACTTGTGCTCCAGACCCTTTACCAGCTTCATTGCTCTTCTTTAGAAACATAATATTTGACAGATTATGGTTTCTTAATTGCAGTCCTCAGACTAAATTTCATATAGTGCAGACACATTTCCTGAGAAAAGGCACTCAAGTTCCTATTTCAAAAAAACAGCCTATGCTTCAGTTACTCTTCTACACTCTGTAGGAGAACCTGCAGCTTGCACAAGCTCTGCCATTTCCCTACTTGCTGTTACACTGAGTTCCCTCTATTGCTTCATAAAGACGTAGCAGCATGCAGATTTCTAACGTGAAAGCATGGCATAAATCAATGAGAATCTTAGTATATTTATAGATATATACATACATCCTCAAGCCACATCTGGAGGAATGCAATGAAATCTTCCATGGAAGAGAAACTGCAATTTCTGCTAAATGCTATACAACACTTGGACATAGCTTTCCTTCGGGGTAGGATCATAGGTTTCTGATCTATCCTGTCTCTTAAAATTCTAAAAGTTGTTGGATACAGTACTCAAATATTTAATAATGCAATTAATTCCCAAAATAGCTGACAAATAATTTCTAAAACATCTTACAGCTTGAAATCCTGCATAGTCCCTAAACTCACAAAATTAACTGTGCCTAGGGGAGATTCTTAGCTTGTAAAGCAGTAATGAGTAATTGTTTAGTATTTCCTTTGAAGTACACATTTGCTGCTACACTGTTACTAAACACATCTCATCAGCAAATCCAGAAAATTCTTTTAGCTAAAGGGATAATTATAAAGCTGTCTACATAAGAAGATATCCTCTTTGAAGCTCTAAATCAGAATCCAAGACTGTATTTCTGTAACAAGTATTTATCTTTATTTTTATTGCTCTTTTCACCCTCAGGAACCTTTGAGACCCCCTTCTTCTCATCAAGTTCTCCTGTCCAGTCACAGTGCCTGATAGCAGTTACTGAATTATTGTTTAAGTAGCTATCCCAAATATAATAGTTATTTCCATATTGTCATGTGCAGATAAGAGATTGAAGTTTCACAAATATCCTTTACCATTAGGAAAACTAAATCACTAATTTGTATCTAGCGATTCAACTGTTTGTACTGTCACTGAAAATACTGACATCAAGGATAAATAAATTCAGACAAGCTCCAGAAAGAAACCCCTGAATTACATCATTTTTTTTTTCCTCCTTTATGAGGTATGCAAAAAATGAATTTTAGAGACTACAGATCTGAAGCGATAAAATAAATGCAGAAAAAAATTAAGTTAAAAATATATTGAACTAAATATACAAAATAATAATAATGCTAATACAGTATATTTCCAGTTTGGCATCTCCCTGATTTCTTGAGTCAGTAATTAAGAGCATCATTTTAACTTTATTTGATTAATTTTAATACTTACACATATCACAACCTCACTTTTTTTTGAAGTCATGCTTTTCCTTGTCTCATGCTTTTACTTAAACCTTGATTAAAATGGATTAGTGACAGCTACATTCAAATTACTGGAATGTGAGGGGGTGGGACACATTTTGTTTTGGATGGTTGGACTGGATTTTTGTTTGGGGTTTTTGTTGCTGTTTGCTTGCCTTCAAGTAGAGCAGAGAACCTGGGAAATATGTGCTTAGCTTTCAGAGCAGTATAACAGTGCCCTCAGTATTATTTATGTCCAATAAATGGGAGTTATTTATTTATTTCATTAAAAATATCATTAAGCCTTGGTTATATCATGATAGAAGAATTGAATCCCTTTTTGTAAATTTTGGATTTTTATGATAATACTTTCAAGTTCAGTTGTCCTGGTTTCAGTGCCATTACTCTCTTAATCTTTCTAAACTTGATAATATACAAAAGAAGTCACCCTTTCCAACGTTAGTAGCTTAACCAATCTGGTTTAACATTGTTCAAAATCCTTTACTAAAAATAAGCCAGGAAGATCTGTTGATTAATGTGCTTTTTCACCTGATTACAGGTGGCCATTTAGCATGGTCTTTGTGCATTGGTCTAATTCTTCAAAAGGTTTTAGGGTTTTTAAACACATTGATTTAATGCAACTGAAAATACATAATTGTTTTCCATCTATATTCACTGTTTCACCATATTTTTTTAAGCAATTCTTTGGATTGACCTTGGAGTGAACAATACTTTTGAGAATGTTAAACTAACATACCCACAAAACTAAGAAAGGCAGCATTCAGATAAATTAGATTTTACAAAACAGTCATAAGGTTTAGACATAGAGAGGTTGCTTACTGGAATCTTTCTTGCAATCGGAGAAAAAGAGAGCAAACAAAGAATATATTATATAAACACATCTCCTCAGTCTTTAGGTGTGCAGATATGGAGAGCTAACTAGCAAAACATATCTATACATTTACAAGCCCAACATTATTCTCTCTTTCATTTACATTCTCAAATATCAAAGGAATTATAATTTCAAGATTTTTACTGTCTCACTTAAAATGGCTAGTTTCAAAATTAATTTCCTAGGCAGTGCTGGGAGTAAATGCATTTGTACATTCCTTCAATTAAGGACAATTTATAAAGGTGTTAGAATCTCTCCTCATGATCTTTGCATCTTCTTTAAGGTTACAATCTTAAAGAAAATATCACTGAATCTATTTTCCTTATCTGAGGAAGCCTATACAGCCTTAAAAATTTTAAAACTTTATTAATAAGATTTCATCTCAATTTTTTGAAGCAAATAAAAATCCCATGCACAGAAATTAATCACGAATCCATTCCACATATGCAAAAAATCTCTAGGATTTTGCCAACAGTATTGAATATCATTCCAAACTTCAGGGTTTTTTTCAACTATCATTTTCATTTACTGAGAAGCTAACAAAAAAAATTAGGAATGAAAAGAGAAAAGGCTCAACTAACTAATGCTTCATTCCCCCAGGCAGTACACTAGATGTATCAGCTGCAAACTGTGATTTTTCTGGGGTAAACACCTAAATATTGACCTTGGCACTCACATTCAAGAAGTAATACAGTGCTTCTCTGCATCTGCCATATATAGCTACTAAAGTAGGCATTAAAAAATAGAATTAATACTCAGAGTAGAAAAAAAAAAAGAGAAAGAACGCTCTTTTCTGTATGAGAAGACAGCAGAGAGCTGAATTGGATGATAGGCAAAAGCAATTAGTAAGGAAAACTTTATGTTAATTAAGCAGCAGGGCTTGTTAGGTCATCTTAATTATGCATGCTAAATTCTGACTTGAGGCACAGAAAACTGTGAAGATTAATAGTTGAAGAGTAAAAGAATTCTGAACTCATAACACTTTATTTATGTTCTATTTTGCTTGGTGTGAATCATGGTTGTCATATATAAATGTGGAAGTGTGTTTATGGTCAGGGTTTTGTGGGTTTTTCCTTCTTTCTGTGTAATACTTGTACAGACTCGGTAAGTGAAGTATACCAAAGTGAAGTATCTTTAAAGTAGTATGTTGCCTCTCTGTTTTCCAGAATACTTCTCTATTTATACAGTACAGATGCCAATATTGTTAGAATTTAATAAAAATATTGTCATAATAATTAAGCATCATTTTTCCATTTTGCAGGAAAGATTAATTTTGTACTCCAGGCTAAAATAAGGAAGAACCTCTGAAAATCTATACTTTTTCAAGAAAAATAAATAACTGAAGCTACAGTAATTAAATAATTTTATTTCATTGTAGTATGTTTGGGGTTTTTATTAACTTTTAAGTTATTTTTTCCAGAAGAAATCATAATCTGGTTGAAAAATAGTATGGTTTTATTAATGCCAAGTCATTCTTTTCAAGAGGTTGCTAAGTACCAATCACTTTCAAATTTCAGAATTCAGTATAAAGTTGGTGGAAAATAACAGTAATGAGTATATCACATAACAGAGAATTGTTTAAAGAGCTTCAATCTAGCTAGAAGTTGTTTAGTACCAGGGTACCACAAGGTTCAAATGCTAACAACCCACCCTGTCCAGAGTCTAACTTTCTAAAAGTGCTTTTTGAACTGCTAACAAGTAAGAATAGGTGGTGAGAAACATGTAAATGCATTAATGAATTGATGTTTGCTCATTGCATTTTGGCAGAGTAGCTATACTGGATTTTAGTTAGAAATATGTAAGAAGTCAAATTTTGAAAGAAAACTCGCTTATATGTATTTTTGAATTAAGTCAGTCAGGAAGTGAAGGATCTAGTGAGAATTAATTAAAAAGCTTTCCTAGACTGGGAAGGAAAAAAAAAAACAGATTTGGATTTAAAATAAACAAAAATGCATTTTTTTTGTTTACTTTGGTCTTTTTCGCAAAAGTAACTAGAAGAAACAAGAAGACAATGATAAATAGATATTGAAATGTCAGATACAGTTAATTCTAGTAGCAAAAAAGATAAGGTATTGCAACAATTTGATCTTTCACTCTTCTTCTGCAATTTTCTAAAGGTATGATTTATTACGTCTGGCAAAATTATTGTTACTGTATAAATGCCTGTAATTTTATCATAAGAAATAACAGCCATGACATGTCCCAGTTTCATATGATATTTACTTTCATAAGCACTATATTTTTTTTATTTCTGGTTAGTAAGAGTATGGTGGTAGAAAAACACTGGTCAAAGTAAATACAAGCCTGCTGAGAATACTTGAAATAAAAAAGAGATTACAAATTTAAGAAATAAATATAACTATTTAAGTAGTTTAGTAAGCAATACCATGTGTGCACATGCATATCTGCACAAGTGTGTGACAGATTAAAGGATACAAATATACATGAATAGCAACACATTTTGATTATTATTTATATGTTAAGAGGACAAGTATCATTTTGATTATCCTCAGACATTAAGAAATATGAAAGAACCATCAAATGCACAAATTAGGTCTATTGGTATGTGAATAGTGATAGAAAAATGTCTTCAGAGTAGTCCAGCAATTCTTCCAGAGGACCTCTGTGTATAATATTAAAAGTATATTCACATTTTTCTGTAATAGAAATTAGTTTAAACTTTAAAAAAAATAATTTCTTATAAACATTTACTCAAGCACAACTTTTATTTCAAGAAAACTGTGCAAAGAAAGTGTGAATAGCCTGAAACAATAACAGCAAGTGGTTTTCATTTCTACAGATTTTCTGGAGTCATGGAAAAAACTACAATTGTACTGTAGTTCCTCTCCTAAACCACAGAATGCATTTACTTGGTTGTATCAATAAGTAAACATTTATTACTAGAACTGTTCAATATGGTAGCACTGATTAAATAGTTTAATTTTTTTCTAAAATCCATACAAAAATATTTTAGAAATCCTAGGAGGGGAGTGCAATGCGATTGAAAATTTGATTTTGATCCCTTTTCCCCTCATCACTTTTTTCAGAGCTGTGCTGAGGAATAGCCTAGAAACAAAGGGAAAACTGTCATAATTGAACTCAATAGGATTCACATTGGAAAATTTGACTTGGAATATTCCAAGGAAATGAGATGAAATTTTATATCAACTGTATATTCCATTAGGATAGTAAAAGATCAAATAATTATGAGGAAAATTATATACTAGTTAGAGAGCTATACAAGTCTACAGAAAAGACCATGAAACAACAATTAATACTGGGAACTCTATGAATCATAAATAAGGAAAAGCAATATCAGAATTATATTGATAGTTCTAGCTTTAATAAGGGCAAAGTCAACATGGTGAAAAAGTCTGGGGTAGAAGTACCTTATATAAACACCACCAGAGCTTAAAAACTTTGTAATTCATAACTGCCAGCTTTTACATCATCAGAAAAATGTTAGTCTTCACTGAGGTCTCTAAATGTTTTATACAAACTTCAGGTTTTTATTTGGAAAGAGATTTAGATGTTTTAAGCCTGATTAAATGGCATATAGCTCTGTGGTTCAAGATGAATGCATTCCCGTTTAGCAGACTTCTTGCTATTTTTTTCTGATTAAGCTGTAGCCATTATCAAGCACTGAAAATTAAACACATTTCCCATCCAGCCCATATCAGAGTACTCCATAGCATCAATATCCGTGAAGTCTTTGATTCCCAAGTCCATTTTTTTACTTCAAATATACATTAAAAATAGTGACATGAAAGTCAAATTTTACACATTTAACTGATTTCACAACTTCCCTGATAATAAGTCAATAAAGTGGCTTATTTTATTCTGAGCACAGAAAGAACATTGTGCAATAAAATCATGATTTGACTTTCTTTCACACTATCCACATGCTGTGGATGGTTTTTCTGTATCTAAGGGCCAGATCAAAAAACTGTAATCTCATAACACTTTCCTAGATTATTGGAAATAATCTTTAAATTTAATTTAAATACTATCTGCATCTCTCAGGTATTTAAAACCCAGGAAATCAAAGCACATTTAAATCATTAATCAACAAAAATAATGATCATAAAATATTAATCAAAGTCTGTATGAACACTTGGTTCCACTTGGAGCATAGAGGGCTCTTAAGGGTCCAGAAGAGAAGCCACTATGTTTTTCATGTACTTTTTTATACTTTTTTATCCTGAGGCAAAATAATGATGTGAAGTATTATTCTTACAGTCATATAATAGCAATTATAGGGTTCTGCCTCACATCAGAAGGTTTTTTGAGAAAAGCACTTTCTTTACAGCACCACGGGAGATGAAAAACATGCAACTGGCCCACAGAACTCTATTCCAATATTTATTATTCCATTATCTTTCACCATGGCCCTATGTTCTCATAAAATAACTATCAGTACTGATCTTTGTAAATATTCAAAAGCCTGAGATCAGTTACATCTTTGACCAATATATAAAATATACAACTACAATGAAGGAGAAGTGACGCAAATTTTAAATTCAAAAAGGTAAAAATAAAATATTTTAAAGTATTAATGCAAACAAGGAAGCATGAAACAATGACTTACAGTAATAAGTAGCAGCTATATATAAACCAGGTGTGTGCTTCACACAGTTTTTAGATTTTGGGAGGGGTCATTTGCTTGTTTGAAATTATTTAGAGAAATTAACAATATAACTTTTAAACTACTACGTGATGCAATTTGTAAAGTGCAAGGAAATTTAAAATGTTTCAAATTATGTTCAAGACATTATGCACAGTAAGTACATTTAAAAAATATTTTTCTCTAAAAAGGGTAATTTTCTAGAAAAAAGTTAAACTAACTTGTTTAAATATTGATTGTAATTTAGTACCTCATATCTACAACATCATTAAATCTTATCAGCAGAAAAAAAATGTTGATTAGTTGCGTTATGTGTAATTATTAACAAAATCTAGGCATCTGCTAGACTACTAAGATATTTATCTTCAAGAAATATAATTTTCTATTTTTCTAATAGAAGAAGAAAAGCAAAAAAAAAAAAACCAAAAACCAAACCAAACCAAATCAAACTAAACAAAAAAAAAAAAAAGAAAACAAGACCAAAAAAAACCAAAAAAAAAAAACCAACAAAAAACCCCAAACAAACAAACAAAAAAAACAAACACTAGAAAACACCTAATAACAACAAAAACAACAAATCCCCAAAAATCAAAAACCAAATTCAAACAAAACCAAACTGCCTAAATTGCTAAGGGGCTAAAGTGGAAAATCTTTCAACAAATTTGAAGACTAAAGCAGACCTAATGTACAATGTCTTTTAAAATTATCTCGACATTATAATTCCAGATTGAATTCCAACTAATGAGGAGAAACTCATGAAAACCTAGCAATGCGAGTTTGTTTGCAAGAATATATTTGTGATTATTATGAACTGAAATAAGGCCAAAGACTAGTGGCAATAGAAGAAAAAAAATTAAAATTAATAACCATATTAATTAATCAGATTAATCTGAAAGCACAGAAAGTGGAAAAGACAGTAATGAGGTCCTGTTCATAATATTAATAAAATATTTTAAAACAAGATTTGTGTAAATATTAGAAAGTACACATTATTAATGAATGAATCTTACATGAAGGAGACACCAAATGCAGAGAGAGACAATTTTCATTAGCATGATTTTTGTCCCATAAAAAATTCTCACCAGCAAATTAGGAAAATTAGGTGAATTTGACATTTAGAATATGTCATTATAATTTGAAAAAAAAACCAAATACCGTATGTGTAATTTTGAAAGAAAGTTAATATAATCATGTATTCAATCTGCAAAATATTGACAGAAGCATCACAGTTATTCTCTGACTCATGTTTACAATAATATTCGGTTACATACCTCTAAACACTTTTAATAACAAACAAAAAGTTAAATTTTGTTTCAGCTTCAGAAACATATTAAAAAAAAAGGAACCAAATGCTGGTATTCATACCGTCATAAATCCATCCAGCAAACCTGAATCAGGCTTCGGGGGTGCTTGCAGGCGCTCCATTGACCACTTCTCAATGATGGATGACACCTGGGTGTTTTCCGTGTTCAGAATTCGGAATCCAGTCATATTAACACCACTGTACCGATAGGGCTCCACATCCAAGGCAAACAGGTCCTGGAAAAATTACCATTGTATGAATTCTATAATACACTGCAGTTGCTATTTCAATTGTCGGGCCATCTCCCCAGATGAGAGCACGGTAATTTTTCAGTGCTATTTATGCTGGGAAGCGTGTTCTGCTTGTCTGTGAGCAAGCAATTTGGCTGCCCTTATGGTGGGAGTAATCTGATTCTTAGAGGAAGAACAGACTTTCAGGAAATGTTAATCCAATTACAGAACTGTATCTACTACTAGGTAGGCTAAAATACTTCAGTAAGCCTAAATATTATTTTCAATTTCTAAATATTAATATTAATAATTAGTTCTTGAACTTACCAGAAATCAAATAGACATCAAATAATAAAATAAACTAGACAACAGTTTCCTTGAGCGTTCACTTTCAGTGAATCTTAAAAATGTTATAGGAGGATAAATTGGTGGAGGAGAGTAGGCAGGGAGTAGGGCTGCTGGCAAGCAGAGACAAGAAAAAATGTACATGGCTTTAAATTTAATCGAAAACATTTTTCACATTCATCAACATACTTCCAAATATGAACATATCTTTGATTAAGAATTCATCTTTGCAAGAATAACTTTTGCCAATTTATATGTTTTCAGTATATCAGTATGTGTGTGTGTGTGTACTGTTAGCCCTCAAACACACACAAGAGGAAATACAATTTGTAAAAAGTAAAACAATACAAATTTTAGCTCAAGAAAGTAAATTCAAGATTATCTTAGTGCTTTGATCAAATCCTAAGAAGCAATGTAGAAATAGTACTTGACTTCAGGAAACTCAGGTCTAAGATCAAGATTTAAACAGGGAGAAAAAATGTAATCAAGGTTATACAAAATATATTATTTCCCTATAACATAATTTTAATTTATTTAACATAGAAATTTTCCCCATTATTCACAAGTAGTCATTAATCTAATTTTTAATTTAATTTTTGTTGTCAGGTAGCTTTAGGTACAACACTTGCTTGAATCCATTTTGTTTACTGGCTAGAAGATTAAATATTGTACTACAGAAAACCCAGATAACACTTATTGTTAACATCATAAAGCCCACAAAATATCAACCAGTTATCAATCACTACGCTTTTTTAATTCTGTAGCAAGTAATATGATATACTTTCCCATACACAAGGTTTAAGATATGCAGGCTTAAAAATTCATTTTGAATAACCTAACTCGCATCCTCTTTGCAAAAAAATAAATACTTTTATTGCAAAGGAAAAGTTGGACATAACTAGAACTATGTTACATCTTTCTCTTTAAAAAATTCTCTCATTTTTTACTGTACATGAAGTCAGAATCTTGAATGCAATTTTTTAATCCAATCACATTCATGTTTACACTGGAATGTAATAAATATACACAATATTATTATGCATATATTACAAATGCACACAGGTCAGTGTATTAATGAGCCAGTGCATTACATCCTGAATCAATCAAGAGGAGATTACACAGAAGACTGTTGTAAACACTGTGACTGGAAAATTTATTTGACAAGACTTTCACCATGTCAGGTAAGAAGCAATTAATATATAAAAACAACTAAATTGTGATGCTAGTTCCAGAGCTACATTGCAAAATCAAAATCTATGATATGTTTGTGCACAGCAAATTATCTCTTGATAGTTCCAAGTCAATGTAATATTCTTGTCCCCATAGAAAACCTAATGTTTTAATAAGTAAACAAGAATGACAGAAAATTCTGATTTTAAACAGAGCTTTAAGAGTGAAAGTTCAATGCCAAAAGGACAGCATAGTACTCAAAGAAACAATTTTCATCCATATCAAAATAAAAATTTTAAAAATAAGAAAAAACCTTCAAAACATCTATACTCCATTTTTATGGAGGGAAATCTATTTAGTGAAAAAATTCTATTGCATGCAATCCTAAATCTATAAGTGACAGAACACTTTACCCTTCTAAAATAAGATAGGTATTTATGCAGGGTGTGCGTTTGACCTTGACAAACTGTTTTGCTTTCTATCCAGCTAGCTATTTCATGCTAATACTTTCCATGAACTTCTGTTTTGTCAGTCTGAGGTGGACTCCTACCCTACCACAAAGGATTCATTTTCATAAGAACTTAAACATGTATGTGACTTTAAACATGCGTCATTTCAAGCATGACTTTGCCAAGGCACGTCTGTCGCACATTTGTCTCATACTTTTCTTTTAAAAAACATAATGAACGCCAATCTAATTAGACAAAATTGAATGCAAATTCAAGACAGAGAAATGTGCACAACTCTGGAGACTCTGTAGTCTCTAGAATAATATTTTCCCAAATTTTAAACTGCTTCTTAGTTTGGCTGTGGTGAGCAGGAACAAGGATTTCACATACATGTTTGTTTTGTAAGAGCATTCACATTTTAAATGTTCATTTATTGGAAATTATAGATCCAAGAATGATCAACTTCCTTCCAAGTTACATTTACAGTGGACACCAAAGAATATTGCATAATTCATGTGCCTAAAAGGCTTATACGGATTGTTAAATAAAATGCTGCTAAGATTCACACCAAATTATTCATGAATCATATGACAGAGAAGAACTACCTTGTAAAATGTTGGATTAAAAATATGGAATATATGAGTACATTTTAAAATCTCTTAATCTTCACATACAAACAGCTAAAAGACATAAAGGACAGAATGCATAAAATAAACAATGAGTTTTGAATTATGCATTTAACCCTCCCTGACAGTTAAAAGCTGCAGTGCTACAGCCAGATGCTTTTTTCAGGTCTATCAGTTTCCAGGGCACACTGTTGAACAACAATTAAACCATCCTGATGAGTTTTCACTGAAAGTAAGAAAACTCAGCAAAGAAAACATCTTGCACTCACACCCCATTCCAGAGAGACCTTTTCCACATTCTTAAATAATAGAATTAGGAGAGGAACGTCTTTGTTGGATGTCATCACTATGTTTTCACAAGCCACTTACCAGTGTGGTAAAGATATAGTGATAGTATTCTGTCATCATCCCCATAGCTAAAGCCTTGGAAAAAAAAATAAACAAAAGATTAATGTTTCTGAGGCCACATGACGCTTTTTTATCACTCTCACATGGCAAATGAAACGCTGCAAAAGAACACTACTAAGATCAGACTATAGGGTTGGAATTATGCTAAAATTAGGTCAAGCAAGTAATTTCTTAGCAGTTAGAGAAGATTACTGACTATTAAAGGAATTTATGAACCAGATCTTCTGATAGAAAGAATATTATTAGACTGTTTAGTGCAGTAAATGTGTAAGAGGCTTGTATTTTTACATACTAATGGATACATTAAGTTACAACACATTATTTGAGTCGACAATATTTTCGTTCATTATTGAACCCTTCCTTTAAAATGAATTACCTAATAGGATTTTTTTTTATTTTGATAAATAATACCATGCATTTAAACGAAGGACCCAAGCTTATATTATACATGTGCACATTTTTCCAACCATGGAAGAAAATTCTCAAGTTAAATTTTGAACAGTAAGAGAGATACTACTTAAAATGAAGAACAAATGTTCATAGAATTACTTTATAAATTCAGGTAACTCTCAAGTGCCTTCATTGCTCTTGCTCACTATGGAATACCAAGTAGGTTTTGATAAACTGTGCATTTTAAAAGTTCATGCTTTCCTCTCAATTGCATTAAAAAAATATTTGTAGATAAAAATCTATGTTTCATTATGTTTATTCATTAAGGGCATTTTCTCCTGAAAAGAGTGTGTCTTCATGCTTTGCACAAAAGTTGCCTTAGCATTTTCTTCCTTTCCAGGAACTATCAAAGTAATTCTTTGCCAAGTTGCTACCAGATGGACTCCTTCAAGACACTGAAGGCCACAATTATACTACAGTGATAATACCAGAATTTTTATTAAA
Organism: Sturnus vulgaris; assembly: GCF_052056855.1. Classification (NCBI taxonomy): domain Eukaryota; kingdom Metazoa; phylum Chordata; class Aves; order Passeriformes; family Sturnidae; genus Sturnus; species Sturnus vulgaris. The sequence continues at coordinate 73,943,121 of NC_142245.1, forward strand.
AAGAATTGTCAACATTCTGAAGGCTGTGGGAGCCTTTTTACTTGTGACATTGTCCAAAAAATGATGAAATTAATGGTCTATACCATCTTTTCCAAAGGAAAAAATCTGAAACCAATACAAATATCAGTTGTAAATCAGATTTTATTATATTTTAAACAAGATTTTGAAAAAAAAATACCACTTTTCCAGAGAATGCCTATACTTGTGTACTTAGAATTCCATAACAATACTTAGAACTAAAGTATAGTGTTCCAGTAGCAATTAACTTCCCTTAAACATAGGAAAACCATATTCCTGTAAAAAAATTACATCTTCCTTAGGAACTCGACAACTACAAATATTCTTAGCTTTTATAAGAACTTTTTTTTAATAAAACCAAAGTATCTTCCTCTATATATGTACTACATTTGCAGTCACTTATATCATAACTGCTTCTAACCAAGTCTTTCAAACTCCAAAGGATCCCTACACAGCATCCTTTGCATGTTCCTTATTCTGCTATATGATCATGCTGTCTCTTTTCCAGGTCTTCCTTCTTTCACCTTCTCACTTCTTTAAAGATCTCACTTCTTTTTGTTTTTCAAACATTATCATTTCTCTGTTCTCATTCTTACAGTGCTTCCCTAACCTTTTAAATTATGTATGATTTCTCTGGTGATGTAGATAACAATGAGATTCTCCTTAATTTAAGTATGCTTGTCTGATTGATGGGATTTTTTTCTTTTTTACTTTTCATTAGGTATTTTTGGCCAGCAAAGAGTAGTTGTCGTTTCAGTAGGTTCTCAAGGTACTTTGTTCTCTTTATTTTCAACTTATGCTGTCTTTCACCATCTTCACTCTTTATCTTTCCAATCATCCTCTCAAACTGAAACTCCTTGTCATGTCTTCCAAGATTTATCCCCTCATTACCAGGAAAAGAAAACTGATTAGTCAATAACTCAGAAACTGATATATAAAGATTTTGTTTTCAATAATCACTCATAAACACTATCTTTGGAATATTAACATTAAATTATAAATGTATTCTCAACTCCCCTTGTGTCAATGTTGACAGCAAGTGCTCACATTCAGCTTCAAAACTACAAATTTTGGGCATATTTAAAGCATTGCAGTATAGGATCTGAACAGAAAAGTAAAAATCTACAGAACTGTACAAAGAGCTAAACACTCATGAAAGAATTTTTTTCTGTATATTCCCTCTGCAATCTTTAGGGTGAGCAGGGTACTTTGATGCAACAGTTCACAATTTGATTTAAAGATGCTGGTTGCTCACTCTTGGGTAGTGGGGCATGATTAAAGATACAATGATTTTATTTTTTTTCACATTTCCCTCTATTCATACTTTTTTCACTATGTTGTATACTGTGAAATAAAAGAGTTTTTTCACTGAAAAACTTCTAGGTACTGTATAAGTAATATATCTCGATGGAATTATTGTTAGTATTGCAGTTTAATATTACCATCAGTACATTTTCCATCTGCATTGTTTAGATTTTAAATATGTTAAATAATTAAATGTACATTCAATGATTTGGCCTAAACAACTAGAATAACTAGGCTGGATTATGTTTAGAAAAAACCACCAGCAGAGGTTTAAAATTACTAGGAGCCAATAAAACTTTTTCAATCAATGAACAATAAAGAAAATAAATTATATTATACATGTAGGCTTACTAGCAATTTTAATTATACCCACAATAATACCTGTAAGTACCTCTAATGAGACACATATTTCCAACTCTTAAATACATTTTATTTCCAATTTACACCCTAGAGTTTTCTAGCAAATATAATATAAACATGAATTCAAGTCACTAAGAGCTATGCAGTAGAAGTGTAGAATACTGTTTCAGTTTAGGTATTCTTCCTATCCTATTTATTGGAAGTCATAACTTAAATAAAAAAAACATGGGGAAGATGATCTCTGAGCCAGTTAAGTATTTGGAATTCTGCTGTATCTCACCTACTCCTCTCACTTGCACACAATATTTTCAAAGCATCAACCAAATGTACTTGGATGTTTTGCAGTTCCATTATTAGTGCAAAAAGAATATAGCTCTAAGATATCAATTCTGTCCTCTCAATGGAAGACATTAATGTGGTCTGTTGGTAACATGCTATTCAGATATCACTATCTGATTAGGAGTACACATCTTAGAGGTCTCAAATAAAAACAAATACATAAATAAATGCATACATACATGCATGCATACATACATACATACATAAAGGTTTGATATATAAAATAACATTAAGCAAGCTTTTAAAACCATGCTTAAAGCATCAGTTCTCCAAAGTATCATTCTTCATAGCTGAAAGACTAATATACTTTCATGTTTCTCCTGAACATAAATCAATTAAACTATTTCTCTGTAAAAGCATAATTAAAGCATCTACCATTTATGTCACCAATAAAATTACCTCTAAAATCCTTGGTTGATTTTCAGTTGGGGCTCAGTAAAACTGACATACAATTTCCCTGCTTGTTAAATACTATTAGGTCTGGATAATACTTTTATTTATTAGGGATGAAAAAGATTAAGACATCTAAAGCAAAATGAGGATTACCTGTTTCAAGATGCCTGCTGCCATTTCATGGCTGCAGTCAAAGATTACATGGAATTCTTTGCCTCTTTTCATCTCCTTTAGCAATGGCTTTGCATCTTTTGTGTCAGCTGGTAACTGACGGATTTTTAGTCTTAGGTTGTATCGTGATGGAGCCTTGATGAGCTCTTGTAATCGAATGAGACCTTAAAGAAAACAGGAATTGGGAGAAAAGAAAATTATCAAAACAAGAACCTGAACTGCTAGCAGAACATACTATAAGAATTCAGAGTTTCCTGTTTTTCTTTTCCCTTCTCAGTTGGTTGTAACTGATACATAAAAATGTTATTTAAAAGAAAAATTAAGTATCTGTACTCCCAACACTTTAGCACAAGTCCCTTTCCCTTAATATTAATGGAGAGTAAGCAGCCTCATTTAGGATTACCTTAAGACAGACAAATCTTCCTCTAGCATTATCATGCAACTATGACATTCCTCTTCGAAGAACATATTACTCTAATTCAATTAAAGCCATTTCCCAGACTAATAGTTTTTAATATGACTAGACAGTCTCCCAGATAATAAATCAAGTTTATATACAAAGTTGTGAATCATTTCAGCACTGTAGAACATTCTCATATGAATCTGTTCTCATATTTCTATACTGAACTACTTTTCAAGAACAGTAAGAGACAAAAGTAACTTCACACTGCTCTGTCAGGTTTGGAATTAAAACAGCTCTAGAATAAAATTTATTGTTTGTGGAAGTGACTTTCAAATTAATTTGATTGTATGAAACACTACAATGATTTATGATGTTCAAGTTTTCTGCACAAGTACAGAGTATTTTTAATATATTAAATGTTAAAAGGAAGACTATCTGTTCTTTCTTGACTGCAAACTGTCCTTTCAAAGCATTCTTTACTCAAAAGGGCAGACTCCCTAATATGCATGTTTTATGCATATTTTCAGGTGTTACACCAATCACCTTTGTTACACTTGGAGAGGGGATGGGCAGTTAAACTGTCAATGAGCCTGGAAATGAGATAGAAAGAAGGGGAAAAGGGATGTTCTGCAGCAAGTTTAAATTACAAAATTTTGGTAAACAAATTTATGAAACTACAAATTGATAGGTCCCTTGATCTATCCCCATTGCTTGCACCAATACAATACAGTTCTGGTCTTTTACTGTAGGTCCAAGATTTGTCAAGAATGGCAAGAAGTGTTTTCTTGCCTACAGGAGTTTTTGAAGTAAGCGTTTTCCAATATCCAATGGATTAAACATATAGTTTAATTCGTTTGAGAATCACAGATTAGTCTGAGTTGGAAGGAACCCACAAAGACCATCAAATCCAGCTCTTACTGAATGGCCCATACAGGGATTGAACCCACAGCCTTGGTGCTATTAGCTCCATGTTCTAACCGAGATAACCTCAAGAAACAGTAGTGGGTGAAACCCAAGAATTCCAAAACTTCCAAGCTTTGCTCTGTTCCAGAGCATTACCCAAGAACATCAGTCCTTAAAGGTCCTAACTGGGCTGTTCAAGAATTAAAATTTAAAAAAATAATGTTCATAAACCTTATCATTATTGTACTACCTGCAAGAAAGAAAAAAATCACACCAAAATTTGAAACAGAAGATTTACAGATGCAGGAATGAGAGCAATTAAAGGCAGACAAGGAGAATGTTAGGGTAGTGTCTGCCTTCTGGGTTACCTATGTATCTGATAGGGAGGTGATGAGAAATAAACAAAGTACTGCATTGGAAGGAAGTACAAAAGGTAAAAAGCTATCAAAGAAACCTGAGTGTGAGAATGTGGGGAAGAAAACCTGTGAATATCTCTTCAATGCACTGACTGGACCTCAGTGCTGGGGCAGTACACATGTGCAAGCAAGCACATGAAGAAGTATTTGTGCTTTCAACAACTGTCAATTACAAATAGTAACCAGTGAGATTCCTCAAAATGTATTTTAAGATAAATTTAATCTGAGACATAAGCAAATTCCAGGCTTTTCAAAGCTGTTTTTTCTCCTGTCTTTATCAATGTGAAATTAAAAGCAACCTTAAACTTTTAATGTGTAATATTTTTCATAGCTTCTACACGTAGCAGAATATTTAATTTTAGTAATAGTTACAGTGAGTACATGTTTCCATTTTTAAGATTTTAACATATATATTTCCCCATGTTTCCAGCCATCAGTAAAGTTGTAAAGTTGAGATGGTTTATGGCAGGGAACAAAACATGTTCCAGTCTACTAAATGACTCACTTCAGTGGTCCACTTGGCCACCCACTGTAAGGAATAAATTTTTTACTGGCATATGTTCAGCAGCTTCCAGCTTTCTGGGCTCTCAGCAGCATGATTTCGGGAGATAAAACCCCCTCACTTGCAAGGGAATGAAGACAGGGCGGAGAGTGCATGGTGCAAGGTGCTACTGTCAAAGTGTGTCAAGGGTGGCAAGTATCACTGCCACAGTCACACTAAAGCTCCTTGTTGCAGAAAAACACCTCACAGAACAAAAAAACATCAGATAGTGTTGAGCATACCTTACTCTGGTACATTTTATTTCTCTGGTAAAATGTTGAGAAGTAAAATTTCCCCATTCAGGCATTAGTGGGAACCAAGAGCAAGTAAAAGCTTTCCAGTTCTGGATCACACTTCAAAAGTTGGCTTTTAAAATACTAATTAAAGGCTGGAGGTTTCCTTCTACACTGTATTGATTATCCGGGATGTAGCATTTGTGTTTTTAAAAGTGTGCAAAGAATCAATTTGTTTTACAGAAAAATAAAACCCACCAAAATAATTTTCTGAAGACAAATAGAATAATTAATCTAAAAACAAACAAACAAAACCACCACCATACACAAACAAAGCCTTTTCTAGATTAAATATTGAACAGTGAGTCATTATTTGTAACCAAATTAAAAATTAAACACTGGAAAGATATAAACCAAAGGAACAAGGTCCTGTGTGTAAACTGCATCATCGAGTTCATCTGTGGACAATAACAGCTTCCCAACTCCTGCCTGCCACTGATTTTCTCTTCCCCTGAGCACCCTAACTTCCTGACTTCTGCAGAAGTAACTTCTGCAGTAGCAATGGCAAAAAAAAGTTCCAGGGGATCAGAACATTACACAGTTGAGGACTAACCAGGCAATACACGAAGGATATAAATAAATTGTGCCCCTATCCTTACAGTAACAATCTGTTCGGAGTTCAGTTTTTCACAGCTGTCAGATATCATATGTTAAAGGCTTTTTACAGTAAAACTAATGGCTTGGAATAAAAAAAATGAGCTCTACCTTATTTAGTCTTTTTAACATTTAGTCCTGAATATATCAGGTGAAGTCAGACAAATTAATTGTTTGCTTTCATTTTTAGATGCTACCAAAATTTGTTCTATTTTTTTCACTTTTTCCATTTGGATGATTGGGATTCCTAAGACTCAAAGAAGACAGCTTCTTCCTACTGTGTGCAGTTTGTCTGTGGGACTCAATTTCTACCCTTCTATCCTTTGTGTCCTGTGTATTGGTCATTTTAGGTCAAACAAACATATTTACACATTGGCTAAGATTCTTGAGCTACTGTTAATACCAAAGTAATTTTCATTGCTGTTGTCTGACATTAGAGGAGATATCATCATAAGCTGGTTATGTAGGACAAAAGTAACAAGCTGTCATGTACTGGGAAAGGAAACTTTCTGAATCAGCAAGGGACAGTTTCAAAAGGCCACACATATAGCTTATCAGAAGAAAAGGTATCAGAAGCTCCAATGAAGGGAGGAATATAATTCAAGAACTACAAGCACTATGAAGCTAAGAACAAAACAAGTCCTTTCTTCACCATCATTTTGAGATCTAGAATATTTTTATTGAACATATCTAGAATAATTTTTAAATAATTTATTTAAAACATTATATGAATTGCAGGCCTCAGATGAAAAGATGACCTCTTATTATATTAGAATTTACAAGATCCCAGTGTAATCCAAAAAAAACCAAACAAAAAGCAAAAAACAAATCAACAAATAAACCCCCAAAGCAAACAGAATACAACCATTTGTGTGTATAAGCCCCTAAAAAAAATCTATTTTACAACAGTATAGAAATAATAGCTGCATTTTGGGAATGTACTTCCTGCATTTTCTTTCACCAGGGACACCTTTTTCCTGTCCCCTTAAACTCTCAATTCCTTCTTTTAGCAGGCACTGTGATAGAGCCCTACCTCTGAATGGCTGGGAAGAGTGCGGTGTGAGTAACTCTTTTCAGAAGCTGCCATCAATTCATCGTTAAGGAGAATCCTGAAGGAGCAGTTTGTGAGCTCTCCAGCTGGCATCTTCCTCCAAAGAGATCAATCACATTACCTCCTCGACATGTTCAACTTCAACCAGTCCAGGAAGCAAGAGCCCCAAGTTTGTTTTAAAACCTGTCTCCAGCTCAGCGGTCTTGCGGGCCATTGCTGTGCCACCTGGCCTGCTCATCAAACTATTCATCATTTCCATTAATGCTGCCTTTGTGCTGCACAGGAAGAATGCAAGCAAATGCACTTTGCAATAGGCTGAACACATCAACCTTTTTCTGTAAGAAAACACTAATGCTCTTTTAAAGGCTAGTCCTTATCTTTACCACAACAAAAATTTCAAAACTAATAATATACTGCTTTGCAGAACCACCAGAAAACAGTCTTTCTATTTTTAGCAAGTTGTTTCTTCTCTCACCTATCTATACTCTTCTCCTTCTCTGGCAGCCCCCTGCCAGTTTTTTTTGGTTATGTCTCAGAAAAATCACATTGTATATTGGGCTTTGAAAGGGATAGGGGTAGAAGGGAGGAGAATGCTGGTTTATTGGTATTGATAGACTATTTCACATCAACTGGAACAGTTAATTGCTGCAAAATGACTTATAGAGATTACTCATGAACTCTAAAGATTAGTTTTATCATCTTCAACAAAAAGAAAAAACACCTCGAGTGAAAGGATTAAAAAGAAATTGCACTAGCTAGGAAGGGTTCTTGAACACTGGGCTGTTCTGTGTTCTTTGTGCTTTTATATTTAATAGAGCAACAACATTAAGAAAAGCACCGAGGAAAAAGAGACAAAGGAAAAAGACGGCTTGATGGACCTTTCATATTTATTTTTATTAGGCTTTTTTTGCTAATTAAGATCATTTCACTCAATTCCATCAGAATAAAGCATCCTTAAAATTATCACCAGTTATATTTAATTCCATTTAGATACAGTAGCAATGGTGTTTTTAATGGAAAAAGTTCTAAGATATATAGTCCGGGGAAAAAAATTGTCTTTTCACTGTAAACATAATTAATGCTGCTTCTTATTAGTAGCTTTAGAGTCCAAAATTTTAGCAGGATTTTTCAATCTTGCAGTTAAAGGATTGGAGACCAATCAGAATAGTACATATGTATGCATGTATACATTTTATAAATATTAATGCATTAGAGTCTGATATCATTTGGAGCTTGCAATATTTAAAATTTACTATGATTAGTGGTAGTGACATGAAGAGGAGTTCAAGGATATCTAGTTTTATGTTGACTTATTTTACTGTTAAACAGGAAAGGGAAATGATAGTACTGAATCGGTAAAAAGGAGGAAAAGTGTCTGGTAACTGACCTCAAAAGAATTTTTGCCAAAGAAAATTTTATTTAGCAAGCCCTTTGTCAAAAATATAGCTGCTCTATTTCAAATGTCTTTAGCTGAAAATTTAAAAATTAGATTCATGAGGGCAAGCCAATACAAGAGTCGTCCATGACAATAGTAGTATTTGCTCAAACGAATTGTGGAGGTGTATTTGTATGACATAATTCCCTTCTGGGGGAAAAAGTGCTATGTCCTTATCTCCTTGTCAAACCCTACAGTGTGACTACTCACCAAACGATTCCTCAAAGACACAAAAGAACCACAGTTTATAAATCAGAACAACCTAAGACTATATTGACATGTTCTATTATATCTTAAGGAATCCATTCCAAGTTCCACATTGCTCATATGTGGCCTTTCAGCTGTACAAACACATTTAAAGAATTTACACTGGAGCAGTTTATTCTTTAGGAAAAAAATAATTTGATCATCAATTTGGGATTCTTGAGGAGAGGGCAAGGAAAGGGTGGGGGGTTTAGGTAACATAGTTCTTTTGAGCATATCACTAACAAAAATTTTAGTCACCCTGAAAAGCCAGTTCTGGACAACTGAGTATGAGAATGCAAATAAAAGTTACATTATTTCCTACTGAAAATATTTTCAAAAAGTATCTCTTGGATGGTAGCCATGTCAGTAATCAGAGAAAACATTTCAGTCTAGGTAGTTTTCTTCTGATGGTTTTTTTCCTAGGCTATGTAATAGAATAGAATCATAGAAACATTATCCAAGATCACAGAGCCCAACCTTTGACCAAAGACCACCATGCCAACTCAAGCATAACATTAAGTGCTAAGTCATTTCTTCAAAAACTTCCAGGAATGGTGACTTCACCACCTCCCTGGGCAGCCTGTTCCAATTCTCAATATCTGAGAAAATTCTCCCTTCTAAAACAAACAACAAAAAAAGGAAGAACTATATTTTTAATTACACATATTTGTGCAGGTATGTATATGTATTTGAAACATAAACCTCATTATTGTGAAGAATTTATGTGCCTAGACTAGGCCAGTAAAAAACAAACAACCCTAAATCCCAATCCCACTTTCTTTTAGACGAAAAGAAATAATAATTTTTCTACAATTATTTAGTACAGGAAAACAGAAGTGTTTAAAATTATATTCATGACTAATATTGAAGCTGCAATTACTAAAATACCATATATAGAACAGACTAGAGTAAAAAAAATAAAAATCATTGAACAAGAAAACTATAGATCCAGGTTTAACTCTACAGTCAAGATTTCTATTCTAATACTGTGCATATCACTTAATTTTTCTGTGTCTTGGGTCTTAGCATCAGAATGCTAAATCCATTGTACTGCTGTTTCAGCATCACCAGCTGTAACTGAAGAGCAAGGCAATAATCAGCTTTATTGTTTTCCTTAAATATGCTAAGCAAGCACAGCAGAGCATGGGTGCAAACATCTTTTATAGTTGCAAATAGCCAGTCCCAATTCAGCTTATTTCCAGTAACAATTCTTTTCTGATAAAGGCTTTGCAGTACTGCAGTGAAAAAAGCCCTCTGCCCCATCCCACACAATTCCATAAGAGAGAATCAATGTGCTACTAAAGTTCAGAAAAGATCTTCAGTTCATGGAAAAGTTTTGATCTTGAAGGTCACCCTACCAAGAGGAAGAAAACCTTTTTCAATGCCATCTGAGTACTTATCAGATGCACCATACAGCAGCTAGAAAAAAAATAAAAATATCAAACTCAAAGTCCTCTCCATCCTTTCCTCACCTTTGCATCTAAAGTGTGAAAATGTAAGAAAAAATAATATAATTGAAGGAAATGCTGAAAATTAAGACAATATTCTGCCCTATTCATATATTAGATTTGCCATCTTTTTCTAGTCTCTGGCTAAATTTTACATTTATATATGTCAAATGCTCAATTATGATATGCCTGATTAGAAATGTTATTCTGTTTTCTAAACATGCATTTTTGAACATTTTTATGAAGTTTTATCATTAATTCAGTATTATGATGGTTACAGAAATACAAATTAACAGTCCTGGGCATTTCAAAGTAATTATCATAATTGTATGAAATATGGTCTCTCAAGTGGCTGATCTATGAGCAGTGCAGGTTAATGAGGGTGAAGAGTGAAAAAAAAAAAAAGAGCTATACTACAGTCAAAGGATAGAAGATTTTGTCAAAGATGTCAGAATCAGTGATAAAAGAAGCAGTAGAACAAGTTAGCTATTCCTAGACATACAACAGAAATATTACTATTGTATCAAACTATACAAAGCTAAATAAAAACAGCTCTCTGCTATAAAGCAGCTTCATTTTTGCTTAAATAAAAAGGAATTGGAAAGAGTGCAAGAGAGACGAAAAGTGCATTTGAATCTGAAATTAATTAAGACAGTCATATTTTAACTGAGATGCAGAGCAATTCACAAAGTGACTGACATCACAAATATATTCCACAGTATTTTCCCAAACAGAGGAAAAAATATTAAATAAATAATGAAATAAAACTGCACTTCAGTTTAGATAAATCCTAAATAAATGTCCCATACAAGAATGCGAAACTGATCTTGTCTCAGTTTTCCTCTTTTCATTTTTCATTTAGTTTTCCTATCACATATTTCTGTATTTGGACATAATAAAGAAATTTCCAGTCTTCATGAAATAAGCAATTCTTTTGATCAGAAGTTCCCTAGGCAATTTCTGTAAGATTTAAATTATTAAGTTTATTCAACCCCACAAAAGCAAGACAATTTGTAGCACTATTTGGAATATGTTCATTGTTATAACTTATGGAAATATTACCCCCACTTCTGTTCCTTAGGCTTATAGAAAAATAGTATAAAGTACCTTATAGACCTTTTTTTGTAATACTGAGTCTTGTTGCAATAAGTCCAAATTCAATTATTGGCCAAAATATGGGTAAGAGCTTTAGTAACATGTTTTCCTGAAAGATGGGCTAGAATAATGCATTTTGTTAACTTGTTAATATTTACTTTTCAAAAAATTAATTAAAATCTGTATAGAATTCTTCTCACAAAACAATTGCAGGCCCATTCAACAGAAAAGAATAACAGAATTTAACTAGTTTTCTTCAGACAACTAGATAAATTAATTGCTAACATACGCCTAAAGACTAAAAGTGTTTGAAAGTGAAACTTTGATTTCACAACATGTTCCATGCCGCAGATATATTCATATAACACCGGAAGAATATTTCTGAACTTTACAGAATAAATGTGAAATAAATGTCTAGTAAAGAAATACATCAGCCAGCTACATCCCAATAGAATTAGGTTTAGTGCTGTATTTAAAAGACACTATGGAATATGTAATCATTCAATATGTAATATTCCTTCATTGTCCAAATTTTTAGTGCTCTTAATTATAATTTTACTAAATTTGAATTTATTAAAAAAGGCTTAAAAGTCTATTTTCTTCGATAAAAATATTTAATAAAAGTGTTACAAATGTTGTAACGTCTCTGAACTGGTGATTGAAAAGATGTTGAACAGAACTGCATGCTATTCTCGTTTATATGCACGGGAAGCTTCAAGTCTGCTTTGTTCACATTGTCAAATATAACCCTTCTCTAAATACTCATTTCATTCATTCCACTAAAGCAACACAAAATAACTATTAATTGATAATGCACAAATTAGAAATGAACAAGCATAGTTCCATTTAACATCCTGTGCTAAGCTATACCCCCCAATCTCTATCTTTGATACTGTTTATACACAAATTTATTTATTTGCAGAAAAGGTACTCACCTAGCCCTTCATAAGCAATCAGTAGTCTGAATTCTGCATCTGCTTTATAGAACCAGAATAAATGCTAGCTAAGACTGCACAAGTCAAAACATTATAAATATAGAAAAGTTCATACAGATGTAGTTTTCATCTATACATAATATAAATATAAATCAAATTTGAGAAATTAGTATCAATGGCAGTGGAGTACCTTAACACTCATTTATAATTTAATGTTTCTGCACATTTGATAAGGATGTTAGTCAGCACCAGTGGTAGTTAATAGTCCTGATAGAGACCTTTGAAGCTCACCCTTACCTGTCTTCTTTTTCTGTTCTGTCTGGGTAGATCAGTATGAAAACAATGATGTTGAAAAAAATTAAAGAATAAAAATTAATAATAATTTTTAAAAAATCAAACAAAAACAAAAACACTACCCAGAAAAAAATGCCAACAAACCACCAAACTAATGGGGTGGATTTTCCGTAGCCTTTCAAGGACATCTGTTATTTTGTTCTAACCCAAATGTTACTAGCTAAAGTATTTCTGCTACATGTTTTAAACATGTGTCTAACTATTCTATAAAATAAAGGATAATTTACTTGTTTCCTGTTGCAAGACTTTTTTGTCCACTTCCACCACAGAAAAGGCTCTTAAGTCCTCTCCTCCCAGGTTATATTTTCCTTAACCTCCAATCTCAAGAGTCCTCATCTTTCTTCAGATATGCTGTGAAGAGCAATGTAATAAAATGTGACACTTTTTTTTAATGTAGATGAAATTACCTTGGAATTTCAGATCAGACCCCTGAGTTCAGTGTTACGTTTTCTTTCTCATAATGCCATTGTTGGCTTATCCACAATATGACCAAGTCTTATACTTGAGAGAGACCTATTAAAATACTTTATCACAAATTATATTTTCTAGAATATTGTAACTTCTGAGATTGTCACCTGCATATGTAATTTAATGCTCTTCATACCAGAAAATTAACCTCACAAGTCTATCTTTTCAATAAGTTGTTTACATTTATTACTCTTTGTTTGCATCCATTAGACATTTGCATAAAGCACCTATGGTTCTAATTTGCATATATGAATGTCAGCTTGGACAGTCTGCCTTTCTTAACTCAATATATATCACATCAACTGTTTTGTTTTTTCCTTGCCCACAAGACACACTGACCTGGCAAAGAAGGAAATTTTACATTACTTGCTCTTGATAAAGGAAACCTCACAGTTTCAGCAAACTTAACACTTTGAGACTTTTTTAGTGCTTACAAGTAAACAGGATTCTTTTTTCCCAGGAATAGAAATTCAGTTAACTGGTCTATTTAAAGCAACAATAACAACCAAAACAATACCAAAATAACCAACAACAAAAAAGCCCCAACTCAACCAACCAAAAAAGCCCGAACAAAACAAAGCAAAACAAAAAACCCCAAACCAGTAATAACAAAAATAAACCAAAACCAACCTAAAACCCAAAAGATTCATACTACAACTTCTACCCAATTTAAAACAGGTTCCAAGTCAGGAAGGAAGTTGTTAGGAATAGGTGGATGATTCAGATGTTAATTAAACATAAGGAACTAGGATAAATGTACTTCAAAATCTGGACAAATATCAAAGTTGGGATGAATCTGTGCTTGCCTATCTTGCCCAAACTTCTCAAACTTTGTCTGCTATCCGTATTCTCAAAGGTAATTATTAACTGAAGATCACTTCATTTTAAAATTTTTCAGAAGTCTCTTGCTCCAATGAATTGAAAATATAGTTTCCTTGACAATTGTTGCTTCTTTTTAACCAAGTTTGGTATTATTTACCAAATATTTTACCAAATTATTTACCAATTTACAATCCAACTAATTCTGTTGGGAGAAATTACAGTTTTAACAATATTCACTTAATCATCATAGAATCACAGAATCAATTCCCCCTCTTGGAAGTGACCCACAAGTATCATTCAAATCCAACTCCTGACCCTACACAGTGCAACCTTAAAAATCTCACCACTTTCTTGAATTCTGTTTAGCACATTTTGCTGCTTTGCACTTTCCTAATTATAAACCATTGCTTTTCATTCCAAAGCATTGAGCCAGTATCAGAAATATCACAAATATCTTCAGTACTAAAAAAAGTCAACATATAGTATAACTTCTTTCTAAGACTGTTTTAACAGGTGTGTCCTTCTGTACTACCTTTCCCAGAGAACGCCTAGTTTGAGATATTTATTGATATTAAAATACCACCTGTGGTTAATTTTGTTGGATGATTCTAGAAGGATGGGAAACAAAAGCCTTGTCTGCTTAATTTTAAGGCTTAGTGATTGTTTTCAATCTTGGTCCACAGCAATGAAAATCACAATAATAGGACTCCTTTGTGCTTTCTTTCCTCTGCTCCCAGCAGATGACTCCTACTGTATTGTGGACTGAGCACCCCAGATTGTTTTCAAGAAATTTCATCTTATTTCTGTCTGTCATCTATTCTTGAACAAACTTTGCCTTTTAAAAATATCAAAATTTCAAAACTGAAATATATTATTCTTCATGCCTGCCATGTCTCTTTATAAGTTTCTGTTATAGATCACCAGAATTTAAGTCTTGTGTTCTAAATTGGGGTGAAATGCACTATTATTACTCCAGTTTCATACCTTCAAATACAGCATTCTCAACTCTCATTCACAGACCACTATTATATAGATGCATTTATAAAGGAGAACCACTTTTCACGTAAATTGACACATTGCTTAATTCATTTATCTAGAAGCAGAGACAACCAGGCCTTTTCAGACCAACTCATTTTCTTTGTCTTCTCAGTTGCCAGCTCTCTCAAGTATCTTAAAACCTTTTTCTCATCTTTACAATGCACTATGTATATTCTTAAAGAGAAATTCTTCCCCTGGCCAAAATTTACTTTTAATCACTTAGAAGCCTTTTCTCCTTAATCCTTTAGTAATATTGCCCACCTGCCATCATCCCACATCCATGTCAAACACAAGATATTTCATTCCTCTTAGTTTAAAAATATATTAACTGCAAAATTCAGCAGTCAAAAATTCAGTCAAAATTCAGTCCTTCAGCAATCATTGTACAGGGTAAAAGAAAAAACCTCAACCATAACAAACCACAAGATGTAAAATATCTGGAAATAAGATAATATTTCTTACTTATAAAAATAGCATAGAATAATTCAATTGGAAGGGACGTACAACCATCATCTTGTCCAAATACCTGACCATTTAAGGGCTGAACAAGTTAAAGCGAGTTGAAGTCATTGTCCAAATGCCTCTTAAGCACAGACAGGCTTGGGGGCATAAACCACCTCTCTAGGAAGTCTGTTATAGTATTTGAACAACCTCTTAATAAATGAATAAATAAATAGTTCCTAATTTCAAGTCTGAACCTCTGCTGATGAAACTTTGAGCCATTCCCACAGTGTGCCATCACTGGATATCAGGAAGAGGGGATTAGCATCTCTCTGTCTCTGCTTCCCCTTCTCGGGAGGCCCTCACAGGACATCCTATCCAGCCCTTCCACCAGCTTTCTTGGCCTACTCAGGACACATTCAAGTACCTTAATAATATTTTTAAATTGTGGGGGCCAGAACTTCACTCAAAATCAAGGTGAGGCTAAAATAACACCAAATAGAGTAGGAATTAGACAATGGGAATTTTAATACTCGTCTCAAGAAATAAATTGTCATTTTATTACAAATCAATATGACCTGCATACTAGAGTAAATATATCAAAAAAATGACATCTTTCAACTTCCTTTATTTCAGTTAAAGCACATGATTCAGTACTGAAGACTAACACAAAACATTTTTATTTCTGAAATAATTTTTCAGCATTTACTTTGGCTTCTGTTCATAGATGTAACAGATTTTTGGTGTCTATACTCATTTACTCAAGACCAAAACAAAAGTTAATTAAGAAAAAATATCCAGAACCCTGTTTATATCAACTTATTCTGTTGATATATAAAAGTATCAATATATTGATATCTATACAAGTCCCACTATAATTTAAAAGCACATCATCTAAATATTCATGTATTTTTTTCCTCTTTTTTTAAATTGTCTGAGATTCACAGACTTATTTACAGTTTGTCTAGTCTGTTTGCTTTAGCACAGAGATTAGAATATGTACTTGAAATTAAGTTACTGTTTTGAGACCAATTTTAAATCCATTAGGACATGCAGCTGACGAACATATTGTCTTTTTTTCACTTCTTTTCTTAAAGACAATTGACTGTAGCAAATCTGTAAATCTGAAAGGACTTAATTAGTGTCCAGGGACAGTTTAGTGGAATTTAATTAACAAAGAGACCAAAATTACTTTAAGGGGGAAAAAAAAGTAACTAGCCTCCCATTACCTCTTGCTAGGAGGTTTTTTTGGATTTCGGTTTTTGGGTTTGTTTGGGGTTTTTTGGGGGGAGGGAGGGGGGAGGGTGTTGCTGGGGTTTTGTTTATTTCTGTGTCTGTTTTTCAACATGAAATACCAGTTGAAAGGAATATACTTTTCCATTTAAAAAGATCAAAGGAAGCAATATTTATCTTTTTTAGCAAGAAAAATGTTTTAGAGCCCCATTATAATTTTTTTGCCTTTACAACAGTGGGCTGTATTAAAAAAAGTCTTGTGAGTTAGAAAAAAAGGGAAATTAAATCATAGAAGGAAGCAGAACGTAGCTACTATTTAATGCAAAAAAAATGTAAACAATGAAAGTGAGTGCAGGACTATTAAAACAGAGATCCACATAAAAAAAGACTCACACATCTCTAATTCCCTGAAAGAAAAAACTCATCTACTTAGTGCCACAATACCTTCTCCATAAAATACTACCAGGGCAGAGGCTTTATTATAATATTAAAACCTTTGTCCATTCTATGCTCATTTTTACTTCTATTACCATACCTCCATTGTAAAAAACAGCATCTCTTCTTACTGAGTCCAGGTAGAATTAATCTTTATGGTTCATTAATCTATTTCATCTTATTTGTACAGTCTTGAATCTTCTTTATTACACTGTACCCAACCTGATCTTTTCTCATTCCACTGTTATTGATCATACCCCTCTAGAAGCTTCTCTGTACCTATTTCAGCATGGCACAGCCTCTATTTCCTCCTGTGGCCAGCTATCTTGAATTCCTCATTACGGACTCCTGAACACGAGGCAGGTCTGATCAGCACAGAACAAAGCAGTATTCTGAGGCTCAGTCCGACATGAGGAGCAATAGCTGGACTGTATATGATGAATATCTTCTCTGATTTAGCCACTTCTGCATCATAAAGCATGGGGCAGGCTCTAATTGCTACCTATAGTGCATTAAAAACAACTTATGCCTTTTCTCAAATCAGGAGTAAGATGTACAGCTATTCATTCTCTGAGAATATAGGGAGAATGCTTCAATGAGGGAGACAACAAACTAATGGCTCTTCTTAGTAACAATCTCTTAGATTATTACAAAGGGAGACTGGGATTCTAAATTTTCTCTTATTTTGAATTGGGCTCTCTATAAGCACTGACTTTCCCTGTACCACCTTCATACCACCCAAGCTCAAACCAAATTAGATCCAGACCAAAGACAAAGTTAAAAAACTTTAACAATTCCTTAGAAAAATCATAAAACTGAGTCCTAACATTTAAGGACATAAACACATTTTTGGAAATATAAATAGTTAAATAGATACATGAAATCATGCTTTCCCTCAGAGTCAGCCTACAATCTTGCAAGACTTTAACATAGGGAAAAGCCCTCATAATTTATTGGAGAAATATCTAGACCTAGTTTGTGCATGCTTTATACCTTCTCTTTCTCTCTATAATAGAAGTATCACCTCCTTTTGTATCCATGTTTACAATAATAATAAAAATACATAAAGCAAATATGAATCTCCCAAAAAATATTAGTTTTAGCAATTAAATTATCGCTGTAGTTGCTATAACAACATATGTCTTGACCAGGATGCCTTTTGGGGAATTGGCCATTCAGATAAAAGAAATCCATAGCTCTAAAATCATCATAAAAAAAGGCATATGTTATCATCCTAAACAACCGTTCAATAAAGGAGTGTAAAATGTGGGTAAATAAAAGAAAAACAAAGGGGAAAGAATTAAGAATTATATCCATTTTGCACTAAGGGATCACTAATCAAATGGAAGAAATAGACATAAATAGTGATAAATATTTTGTCTTCATTTTAATGATTTGAAATTAAGTCTTAAATGGCACAAATCATACGACACAATTTCTAAATCTTAGTTGAAACATCATATTCAGCTCCGGTCCTAGACTCACAGCTGAATACTTGCCTTATCCTATGGCAGGAGAGAACCTCTTCCTAAGGTCAAGCAACCACTTCCTTCCAAAAGGTTCCTCTCCCACTGCCTCAAAACCCACCAGTTTCCCCTTGAACTCCAGCACATATAAAATCTGCATCTTTAAGACTGAGAGTTTCTCATAGCTAAGAGTTGTTCCTGTATGTACTTCAAAGGGAAGTGATGCCTTTGTGGCTTCAAGTGTCATTTGCTTTTGAAGCTCTGGAATTTTCCATAGGAGATGCTACTAACAAAGACAAATTGACAGCCTTTAAAAAGTAGAATTTAAATTCACTTACAGAAAACACCACAAAAAGAGAGAGAGGATAAACTTTTTAAAACTGATTAATTTTGAAATTAATTTCAAGGGAAAAAAAAAAGATGTTGTAGATGTTCATCCATGGGAACGACCATTATCATAATATGAAGGGCCTGACCACTCCAGAAAGAAATGTAATTTTAAAGATATCATATGCTGGAATAATTCTTTATGCTTTTCAAACAGACTAAATAACTCAATCTACTAATTAATTGTGAAATTTATTTTAAAATTATTATAAGAGTTTATGTTTGGGGTTTTTCCTCTTTTAAATATTAATGGTAATAATAAGTGGAACAAGTAGATCACAATATATACAAGAAAACCTTCTTTTTCAATTTCATTCCCATTTCTATTTATGCCTTGGCTTCAAAGCATGCTTTATTGTCAGGTCTATCAAGGCTGTCAACAACATATCTCAATATGGAGAGATCATTAAACATGAAATATTTTTTTGGTTAACTTTCTTTTTGGACAGAAGAGAATTACTTGAAATTATTGAGCAAAGCAGTTTCTAAATATTAAAACATATGAATTCTCTAACTGAATTGACTGTTTTAAGAGGTAACCAGTTCTTGAAAAAACAGTTAGGCTCTAAATGATTTTAATCAAGGTGAAATATTTCCAATTTAGACAAACCTAAATCAATAACTGTCACCACAACTCACTTCTTTCTATCATCACATGGTCAAACTTTGAGGCTTTAGCGTCCTTTCCTATTTCAGAACAGTAATACAAAAAAATTAGGGAAAAAAGAGAGAGGAAAATAAGAGAAACAAGCTACATATTGCTTGCCTTAAATCTATAATGCTAAAGTTTTATTTTAAAGCTTAAATAAAAAATTTAACTGCCTGAAACTTTTGGTAACATCAGCCAACAAACTTGTCATGAGCCAGCCTCTAAACGTCATTGCTTTGCATTTTTTTAGAAGGCATAAAGAAAAATATCAGTTATAAAGACTTTTACGCATAATTTTCTCTGCTCATTCCTCACCTTTTGGTAGCTATACATTCATCTTATCTGAGCATGAACAGCAAGCAGGTTTCTGTCCTACTGTAGTAACAGCTGTCTATCAGACAGCTATCTAGCAGAGTAAGCCTTCTCAATGCTTTTTCTTCGTCTTATTTTTTTTTATTTCAGATTTGGATAGAGAGTAGCATCATGTAATGAGCACATCAACAGCCTTCTGGTTCAATGAACTATGAGAAGAATTTGAGGCTCACTATGCTCTTTTCCTGACAATGATGGACCAAGCAGCATGGAAGAAGTTAGCAGCATTTCCAGTAAGATTTAATATATTTTCTTTGACCAAGTACCTTCCTTGCATCTTCCACTGCACTGATATTTTCCTCTTAACCAAGGTCTTATTTCTGACCACCGCTAGACCTCAAATTAAATGTAAGTTTCAGTATTTTGAATGTAAGTACAGTATTTTTCAAAGATGCCACTCTCAAGGCAAAACTGAAAGGCAAAACAAATTTTGGGGTGACTAAAGGAAAGGTAGTAACCCAGTATATTTCAGCTGGGAAGTCAGGAGTTCGTTTTGTGAGACTTTTAATTCAATTAATCTGCACAACAAGCCTCCAAATTTCCTTTTGTTCCGATTGCTAGGAGCTGAAAACAGGGCTCCTTCTTCACTTCTATCTGAAGAAACAGATACTAAAATTCCAAACAAATATGGCATCTGTTTTTGAACTCAACCAACACCAGAAGCAGAACCAGAATGTAGGCTTTCTACTTCACTAGGCACACTAGTGTATCTTTCAAGTTACTGTATTTTCTTCCAAGTTTAAATTTTAAGTAAAATCAAAAGACATAGCTGTTAGCAACTGTTAAGACACTGCAGAAAACACAGATAGAGTGTGACCAATTTATTGACAGCTGTGAGCTCAAACACACAGAATTCAGCAACCGAAGCATACTTATGAGAACACTTATGCTAATAAGTCCACATTATTTGTTGTACACTGCCTCACCAATAAAATTCTTGCAAATTATTAAAGATTTCTTACATTATGAAATATGAGTAGTGACACCCTTCCTCCCTCTCTTTGTGTATGTGAATAGATCTGCACATAGTCTGGTGCTTTGGCCTTACCAGTGCTGTCATCGTAAACAACAGTCACTGTTTTCCACTTGAAGAACTGCACAAGGTCAAGGATGGCACGGCTGAGTGAAGAGAAATCCGGATAGAGGCTGACATAGAAGGAGTCCTTGTTGTCTGACACCTGATGTTTCCAGCGGGTCTGGATATGTGGAACTCCCAAAGCGTTGCAGATGGATTGCACGGCGTTAGCCGAGGAGCTGTGGGATGGTCCGAAGATGGCTGCCACCCCAAGGGACAGCTGATCGCAGGCTGAAGAGGAGACAGAAGTCTGTCAATGATGAGAGGGAAAAAGGCAGTGTGCCAGAAGGTATTGCACAATTCATATTAAACAAAAGGCACTCCATGAAATACTACTGTCTTACCGACAGAGCTCCCTTCTTGTGTTACACTTTCACTTACACGTTTCAACTTCAGAATATGCTTCCAAGTTTTCATTACAAACTGATAAATATTGACTCTTAACATCTAAATAGTGTTCAGCTATGTTTATTAAACATTTCTATGTCAGTGGAAATGACAAAGGCCAACAATTGTGTGTCTTTTTAAAAGTCTGACAAACAAAACAGGTTTGTGCTTAACTGCATATTACATGTGGAAAAGGGTCGAATAAGACAGTATCCTAATCTAGGTTGTTTAAGTCATAACTTCCTCCTCAATCAATCAACACAATTTCTACTGAGATCCTCATTACTCAGAAATTTGAAATGTGAAGTAGCTCACAGTTAATTATCAGGCACAGAGTTTATTTCATTAAAATGGACATTTGAATTTCTGTATATGAAATAGGCATATTGGCTTGTGCAATTTAAGGACCAACATTTCCCCTAAAATTAAATTACTATCTCTTAGTGAAAAAAAATTAAGTGTCCCTTCTGAAAAACTGGAACAGTTCTACTATACTTGTATGACTATAGAAAACTGGCCCTGAGAGTCACTGGCATGGTACTGCTGTATTCAAGTGGCTCAGCTTCCTGTTTTCTGATACAGGGTGGCCCTACCTGTACTGTTCATTAGCAGTCTTTGGTCTATATCAGCTCCCATAGCACACTCCAGTATCATCCTTCTGAATATTAGTTAGGACATGCCAAAAAGAAGGCAGGAAAAAATAGTCGATACTGAAGACCAGAGTTTCGACCAATGCCCTGCTCCTATCTCATTCACTACCACAGGCATAACTTTTACAATTATGCAGCTCTGAAAAACAGACTGTATTCTAGGAAAACAACTCATTTGGTATAGAGAAGTAACGAAAACCAAACTAGACATGAGTATTTATACGGGGTTTGATTAATTCTGTTACTCTACCATCAATGTTCCTGACAGCTGAGGAAACAAGCAGTAGAAACACATCTTGCTGCATTGCTTTTCTCATCAATTCAAAATTAATTGTTGTGCACACTCTTTTCAACTTGATGAAAATATTGCCAAGTCTTTCAAGTGCATTGCAGAAACTATGCTGGCACACCTTTTTATTGCTGCAGAACACCGGTGGTTTAAATAAACTTGTCAGACACACAGGATCTTCATTGCTATTCGGTGTGTTGCCTAAATGACTAGCTCAATAAAAAAACATTTATGCTAATATTGCCCTTCCTAAGAGTAATCAACAAGCTTTATGCAAATGTCAGTAAATGGGATCACTAACAACAGCAATAGCTACCAGATGGCTTTTCAATGGACTTTTTTTTTTCCTCTTTCTGAGATTTGAATAATGCAATGCTCTCACACGTGATTTAATATGGCACTGGCTCTATCAGACGCATACCAATTTTCTTAGAACACTGACGGATATTTTGTTGCATTTACATTATTCTTCACTGAAACAGCAGCTTGGAAATATCATCTTGCCTTCAGGTTGCTTATTTGTATAGTACCTTTGAAAAACCATTAATATTTCATCTATTTTCAACTTCAAAAGTATGTGTTAATAAGAGGTCTAAACACGCTATTTTTGATGCAGTGCCTGCCTGCTCACTAATGGACATGATAATGAACCACAAAAATGAGTCAAATGCTTTAATTCCATTGTTAAAATTCTGCTTTGGATCCATCATAATAAAATGAACCATTTTGTGTTAACCTTTAGCCTTTGATTCTGAACTAAAGCACTGTGAGCACAAATGCAGTTGTCTGTATTGTGAATTGATGATGCAAAAAGCTATTAGTACTAGAAGATTACACAGATTTTGATATAGCATGAGCAGTTACAAATAAAGTGTTGCATTCTCATTCAAGATGCTAGTGGGAAAAAAGAATATATGCCATCTATTCAGTATGTCTAACCAATAGAATGTTGCCATTCTAACTTCAGCTATTATAGTCTAACAAGAATTCGCAACAAAATATTCAAGCTAGCAAACCCCAGGTAAGGGCTAACAGTAGTTGCATTTTCTCAGGAAAGAATTAAAGAATTAAAGATCTCAGGAGAAATTTCTCTGCTGTCTACATCATCCCTCAGGAATAGGGAGAAACTGTCCCATTAAATTTCACAGGTCAGCATGTGCAGGAGTCAGGAAGCAGTTGAATTTGGAAGATGAGAAGGAAAGGAGAATGAAAGAAACAGAATTAAGATTCAGCCTTTTTATTATGAGATGGAAAGGAAAGGGTAGTTTCTCTCAAAAACTGATTTAATCCATCATCCATCAAAACACTAGAATAACAACTCAAAGATACTCTATTAAAAGTGTATTTTTGCCTCTTTCTTCTACCATACATGCTATTCTGTAAAGAAATCATCTTGCTAGGCATAAATATGTAGCCTATAATATTTCATAAATGAAAAATGACCAATTATCATGACAGTTTTTTATAACCATCTTTCAATGATCAAACTGTATGTATTTCTCTACAAATAATGATACTCTCTTTTCATGCCAAACAATATTCTATATTTGAATTATTTATTTGTCAAATAAATATATAAAACAGGTTAACAAGATGAATTCTGTTAATCTGTTATAGTAAAAGTGGTAAAATTTTCTTCTCAGTTCTAAACTGAACATTTAATTTCATTATAATTCCACTTTTAAGATGTTCTTCAGGTACATTAATCATGACACAGGAGCTTTTCTTTATGTACAATTTCTAATATTGTATCAAGTGTTTTCACTCTTCTTAGCCCACTATAACACCAAAATTCCCTTTCTGTATAAAACTTTTCGCCTTTAATGCTTGGAAGAGATATGTTGGGACTAGATCACTTGGCAGATTAAGGCTTGAAACCTGACATAAGAAACAGGGGCTGACCTCCAATTCTTTCACCCTTCTTATTGTCTTGTTACACATAGCATTCATATGAAATTTCCTCTCCAATTTATAAAAAAGTGTTTTTAAAGAATGTGTAATATAGTGCAAAATTCAGTCTTACTGAGTTTTGACATGAGTCTTTGTACTTTCTTCCGTAAATACTTATTGAAATTTTTAGTGTTTGCACTTTCTAGGAAACGGCAATGATGCAGAAACTTGTGCATGTTGTCCCTGACATAAATGTAATGCAATCTGAAAATTTGATTTTTTTTTTTTTTTGAGAACCAAAGATTTTAAAATTTAGGGAAAATATTCAAAATTAATTTTTACTCTTAATTCTTCTGTAAACATATAATTTATAGTTAGGATTAAAGAGCTTAACTCAGGCTAAGACATGTATCTGATAAGTGATAATCTTAAACACAGACTTAAGATGTAGGTTTATTTTCATGCCATGCTGGTATAAGATGCACAAAATTACAATTACAACTTCCTTTTTGAAGTCCATGATTAACTATATAAAGGCATTTGTGAAAATGCGCTTGAAGTGATTGAATGTTTAAAATTGAATCCCAGGTTCCGTAGAATTTGGGGGAACTTGGCAATTTTCTGGAAAAATTTTGGAGATAGTGAGATTTCTCACTCCAAAGGAGCTGGTCTCAGAACACCCTAGTCACAATGTTCAGCAATTTATTTCAGATTTTAAATATTTAAGGGAATAGCTTTTAGATGGGTTAGTGGGAGCGAAGGTGGCAATGTAATTGTCATGCAGTTACCATTACAACCTTTAATAAAACATCTCTTTAATGTCAGTGACAAAAATGTCAGTCTCATTGCATAAGGTTTCACCAGATAGGCAGTTTTTCAGGTAAGTAAACTAAGTGAGGCTTAGTTCTTAATTTAAAAAAGTAAATATGCAAAAGGTTACCTTTTTTAGATGCTTCAAAACTGTCATAGAGATTTATCTTTTGCGTGTCATATGTTAATGTGGTGTTTGGCAGAAGAGTTCTGTTCCTGTTGATTGTGTTCACAGCAAATCTGAAGGCTAATTCTTCTGCTCCCATTGGACCAGATTCCACACACTCAAAAATGCCTCCTGGTAGAGGGACAAAGACAAAAAAACAAAAACACAAAAACCACTAGTAAGCAAAAAGGGCATAAAATAACATCTCTAATCATCCTTTTGGAAAAGATTAATCAGCCTGAAATATTTAATTTCATAAACCTGATACAGTGCAACTCCTGATTTAGGTGAGCTTTTAGTCAGGCAATAAATAAACCAGCAACAATGAGAACTTACCTTAAGGATAACCTGTTGTTTTTTTCCATTCAATACCCATTTTGGTATTGTGAATTTTTTAAAAAAGTGTAGCATTAAATATTAACCACACAATTTGGAATCAAAATAGGAGAGGGATGAAGTATATTTCATTATTACATGGCTATTGCCACTAGTGTTGCTATTTTATATAGTTAAACTTGAAATTAATCCATTTGTTCCTTCCAGATCTTCCACGACCTATGTGTGTGTGGCAGGTAGAAGGGAGACTTACAGATTCTTGCTTTCTACTTACAATACATTAATAATGAACTTGACAGTTCAATGAAAATACAACCTACAAAGGAGCATAGAACTGGGATGCTTCAAATGCCTCCAGAAATTAAAATGTAGAGATACTTTAGCACGAATGTTTGCCTGAACTGATAAATATGTTGAGCAAAAAGTTTAGATTTTGCTCTTCTGCCCTGAACTTCATTCTCAGTAAATACAGAAATCCAAGAGACTACACTCTGCATAACCTCTATCCTGGAAGGAAAGCGTCCCCAAATAAGGCATGCTACCAGAGTAGGACATGCCTCAAATAATAAACAATTTCTAGAACACTTTTGAGCCAACCTTCATCTTAAATGAAGCAAAAATATTTGTGAGACAGTGCTGCGCTTCAGCTTTTCTCATTAATGAAATATCATTTCCATAGAATGCAGATTTATACATACTTTGGGGTAATATAATTTATTCTTGGATCTGGAAAGGCCAAGGATAATATGACAATAAAAGTAATTTGAGAATGTGTCCTTACTGTGGTGACATGGAATGCCTCAGAAAAATGATAGCATCCTTATGGTCCCTTGAGCCTTCATTTTAACAGAGACCTGTCAATACCAATGGATAGACAATGGCCATTATCACAGGATCACCAATTACGGGCTAGATATTGTGCCTCTGTTGCAGAAATCTGATAATTAGTTAAATGATAAGTATAGTTATTCAGAGAAAATAAAAATACATTTCCATAAACAAAATGAAAATTAAGATAGATTTCATAGTCTTTCCTAAGGCATCTGGAGGGCAGTTACTCAAATATATTTGAATAAACCAGTAGCATACAAACAATTACCAAATCTAAATTCTATCCTAAGCTAAATGGATTAATTAAAAGAAATAAATATTGCAGTTTCTTTGTTCTCCTGAAGTTTTTACGTTGGAAGATTTCTTCTCTAATTTCCATGTGTCTGAAGCTCAGTACAACCTTCCTACCTTCCTTCTTTATTCTTGCATTTTTCATTATGCTGATTTCTAAATCCTTGAGACAGGGAATTACCTGTCAAAGATCCAGCCACTACTCTCAGCATATATATTAAAAAAAAAAAAAAAAAAAAAAAAGAGAGAGAGAAATTTTATTTTGACCTTGCTTATCTCCTCTGAGTGGCCATGATGTGTAATTACGCACATACACCATTCAGTGATTTCTTCCATCACAAACTGACTTATTCTCTATCAATGTGATAATATACCCCCAAACCTGACATCATATGGTCTGTCTGTTTCAGGGTATATTTCCACTCCTAAGAAAATGAGAAGTAGAATAACCTGCTTCTGTTGTTCAATGATTAGGATATTTTGCTAGGAGGAAGGAAAACTTATTTTCTGCTCCTGAATATTTTCACATTTTGCACTAGGTAGACACTGAAATTATAAATAAGAACCCTAGAGAATATAAAGTAGACCATGTATTTGAAGATTCCCATCCTATTTTCTAGGCTGTAGGTTGTCAAAAATCCACTAGAGTCCCTTCATTTCAGTTTAGTAAAATATACAGTAAATATTTTGGATGCTAGCAGGTGTTCATCGTAACCTTCACACTAAGAGACTAAATCATCTGGTTCTCAAAAGTGCTCCATGTCCTACTAAGGTGCAAAATGACTGAAAATGCCAGGTTCCTCAGTAGTGAATACAGCCAAGCTGATAGAGAACACAGGGCAACACCATTGTTTAATTCAACATCTAAATAGCTTAAATTGAACTCAACTGCTAAGAAGACCAGGAGCTCAGACAGACACACGTCTAAATTCCGAATATCAGAATATATAAAAAAACAGATCCTCATTCTCCAGATGGAAAAACCTTGTCATTTTGCTTGGAATTCTATGCATTAGATGTTTCCAAGATACTCAGCAAAGACATATAAAAGAGTTCAAGTATTGACAAGAATGAGAAGTTTTAAATGGTGCTTTTCCATTGCTGCATAAGAAATAGAAACTTATTCAATAATTTTAAATTTACTATTATGTTCCTATATTTGTCACTGAGCATGTAAATAATAGAAAAAAAATATTTTGAGTATTTTTAAAGTGTCATGTAAATCCACTGGCCTAATACTGGAAGACAAGCCATTAATTACATTGCATTTTTTTATCAAATGGAAAGGCAAATAAAATAATTTGCTTTCCAGTTCAGATATACTCAATTATGAAGGGATGCTGGTATCCAGAAGCTGTCATAGCATATTGTGTCATGTTGTTCCCTCCCAAGCAGGCTTTTCTTTACTGCTGCTTTACTTTGTATTCAGGATAGCCTTATTAATAATCAAATTGAGGAATGCACTGCAAGCCTTCAGATAAGCAGACAGAAGAGTAATAAATCTTGCCATTCTTGTGTGGACAAGCAGTCAAACCAATGCCTATCTCTGTCTAACAGCTTGAAAAATGCAGGTGTTAGGATTTGGGTTTTTTTTTAAATAGAGTTTATAGACCCATGGTAGGCAAAAACATTAGTTCTCAGATGCAACCAGCAGCACATCCTGCAGGAATAGCCTGAAATTCCACCACTACCTCAAAACAGAGAGAGAAAACTTAAAAGCAGTAAAAAAATGCTTATGTTATTCTTAACTTGCTTCAGTGGTCTCATACATGGCTTCTTCATTTACAGTGTTAATGATAAGGCAGGTTGTCTCTGCCCTGTAATAGTGACATCAGGGAATATGGGATCACGTATCTACAGCTCAGTCTGTAGCCCATGAAGTTTTATAGGCTGTGTACAGTAGGTGACAGCTGTATAGCTGAACAGTTCCAGTTTTTACTGTCACAGTAACCACTGAGACAAAGCTCACAAGGTTTTTAGGAGTGATCAACACCTGAAGAATCATAACGATGAGGATTATTTCAGACATGCCAATCCAAGCCAGATAAGCCAGAGCAATTAAAAAATATTCTTTAAATACTGCATTTTTGAAGTAACATCTGGGATAATTCAAATTTCCTATTAATGTTGATATAAAAGAACTGATTTTAATGTACCTGAAATCCACTTGGATTTTTCATCAATTGTCTCTATTGAAAAAATTTTATATGACCAAGTTCTTTTACCATAACAAATAGAATAAAACCAATCATTAATGTAATACTGATGGAATAACTGTTTCTTCAGAAACACAAACCATTAAAAAAAAAGATAGTAATATTTACCAAAAAATATATAATGTAGATATCCTTACTATTTTCCAAGAAAAAAGAAAATCTAAAATAGTTTATAATCATACAAGTCCAAAAAAATTTGTCCTGAAATTGTTCAAATGAAAAAGCCTGCATTTTCCATCTAAAACTGTAGTAGAATTGACGTTTATTGTTTACAAGGCATCCTATTTTCCCCATTTTTCAAATAATTTTCTTAAACACAAAATCCAGAGGAAAAAAAGTCAGCTTGCTACACATCTTGGCAAAAATTATCCCCCTAGAAAAAATTTTCCTACTCTAAAGTACCTAATTTCACAAATAATAGATTAATCCTCTGTATGATTCAAGTTTCCATTTCCATTCCACAACAGAGTCCCCTTCGAAGATCACCATCTTGTGCATTCTGTATTATCATCTTCATATAACACCTAACAAAACCCAGCAGAAAGGACAAAGCTGCTTAACTGCGTGAATCACTAGATAACTAGAAGTTCTAGAACGAATTATTAGGAAATCTCTCCTTCTCTTACATGCAGAGAACTTTTGAAATAGCAGCATACTATGAAACCTGAGCTACTGTTACCTACTTGAAAAAAATCCTCATTCAAGCAAGCTTCAAAAGTATCCAAGTAGCACTCCAAACAAGCTAATAGCAAATCTGGCTAATATTAAATCAAAGTATTTCTCCTTTGTTTCTAATACAGTCACAGTCACCTGTTTGTTTCATGAGAAATGAATGCCATCTAATTACAGCTACAGGCTATTTTGCAATCTGTGCCCTCTGAAAAATGAAACCCTTAAATATGTAACAGAAGGCCACATTACCTCAGATCAGAGTCTATCAAATCAGTCAAAATGAAGCTTGCAGACTACTTGAAATTACCTAGCTTAAAATAACTGGTTCTAATGATATTGCAAATGTATGAACTATATACACAGAATTAAAATTTCCATGGTTTTTAAATGTGAAATCAGGATACAAAAATTTAAAAATCATTCACACAAAACATATTTCACATTAACAAATTTATGGAAAAAGTAACTCTAATCTTAACTGTGATTTCCTTGTTTGAAGATATAAAATTAAGTTTCTTTTTTTCTAGTATCAAACCAACTGAATTAAGGTCTTGCACATATACACACACCAGTTTTTAATAGCTATACATTTGTTAATATTTTAGCCATATTATCAACATGCACCAATCTGCACAAATTTACTAACAGTTATGAAGGTCCTTATTAATATGTTTTAAAAACTAGCATCAGTCACATGTGATATGAACACTATCTTTTCAATGGTACAATAACTCTTTAAATATAGCAATGTAAACCTCTTTCTTAAGTAATGTTAAAAATGGGACTGAGAGCCTGAAGAAAATTTATTTTAAAGCCCAGTAACATTTCTTCCCACCACTTTACTTTGATACCATACATATATATTTAAATTTTACTACTAAATTTATATGAAGTTCCCTGGGAATGATTTTTTTTCTTTTTCCTTGACTCAGATCAGTACTTTGAATCTAAGATAATTATGTTGCCCAGATCTAATCCTGATGTGACAAATAGAAATTTCTTTTTTTTTGATTCATTATTTCATGTTCAGGAAACATGAACTCTCAGACAGGCTTTGTTTAATTAGCTGCAAAATTTGAGAGAAAGGAGTAACTTGTATCTGTGATAAACAACTTTTCTAAGAGATATTTCAAGACAGAATGCAAGCAATTCTGTCAGGTATTATGCTATTAAAAATATGCTTATTATCTGACATATTCCAGTTTTGAAATTGGCCATTTGGTCATTGGAGCCAATAACTGTTCAAGGAGGTAACACATGGAGAAGATAAGAAGTAAAAAGCACATTATTGAGAGTTCAGAGGATGGTATTACACCATAGACATTTATGGAGATGGAAATGATGGCTTTTTGGAAGTGTGAATGGACTACTCCAGTAGAAGTATAGCCAGAAGGCACTGAAGAGGCTCATCCCAAAAACCCAGTATCACTGACATGGAGTGTATGGCACTGCAAGGAGGAGGCACAGTAGGTGCTGAGTTACAGTGACTTGATAGAGGCTGCTGGCTGAAGGCATTTTAGGCTTAATCGAGTGTGCTATGCACTGTGCTGATAATCCTCTTTCAGGTCCTGTTATGGATTTGAAATCTACAGAGGTGGTTCAAAGAACTCCTTAAAGGTTGACAGCTTAGACTTGTGCTTCCTACAAATACAGAGCAAAATTACATCTTAGCCACTTATTTCTGTCTGGAACAGGATTTAAGAAATTGAATCACTTTCAAGCAAGATATTAAAAATGAATGAAAATTTTCTTTACAACGTTTTCCATAAAGTAATGTAGTTTATGGAATTATATATTTTTAATACATTTGTGTGAATGTGAACAATGTGACGTTTTATTACTTCTTTTCAAAATTATATTGAAAGCTTTCTGAATCTCACAACAGGAAAAAGTTGAAAAGGATTACTTGACAAAGAAATTGCTGGTTATTTGACTTTGAAGCTGGTTTTATATGGATACAGTGCTGCAGAAAAAGATAGCACACTTCAGCAGAAACCTTCATCCATTCTGAGTGCACATATGGTTTGGAGAAAGGAAACAGGATCTGGAATTTCAGGGGTTTACTTTCATTCCTACTGATTTCCTGCAAAATACTGGACAAGAATATTATCTTAAAAATAAATATTTCATCCCAAAACATCTCGATATTGCAATACAGGCAATTATTGGAAAATCTAACATGTTTTGAAATGAGATATAATTTCTGTTAAAGGCATCCATGGAATCAGTGTATGAAGCCATGAACACAGAATCCTGCAAATTTTGCTGTATAAAATGCATAGAACTATTAGCTTCAACATCTAAGTTATATTTGAATTGAGATTTTCGTGTAGTTGCATGAAACTGACAGCTTTTAGGCATGTTCACATCCTAAAAGGATTTGAACTATCCACTGATGTCAGGCAAATAAAACTGTATATTTTCTGATTGCACAATAAGGAACAGGCTAAATAGTCAGTCAATGTTATGTTTATGTTGTAAATGTTAAATATCAAAAGAGAAAGAATTTGGTCGTTTTTTCTTAAATGTAGGGAAATAATAAGGAATATTATGAGGAAATAATAACTGTGGCTCTCATTTGAACAAAATTTTCCTTTCCTTAGAAAACTGATAAAAAAGGTCTTAAAAGTTAAATGCATACAAATGATAAGTATCTTCAAAGTTGTTTTAAATATAACTGGATGAATTCTAACATCTTTAAGTCAGATGTGACAAACAACACACATCAGAATCGTCCCTTTCATCAGCATAAATGTTTTGAAATATAATAAATGAAATACAGCTTAAAATATTAGTAGGCTGAAATATGCAGTATACATATAAAATATTGCTTTTGATAGTATCTCTACAAATATTACTCCTTTCAGTCAGAATATCAATAGAGCATGAGTAAAGATGATAGATAAAATAACAATACCTGAACACATTCATCTACAGTGATAGAATGTACTATCCATAAAATTTCTTCCCACTTTAAGGGATGTACATTACCTTTCTCTGACATGCTAAGCAATGTATTACAAAATACACTTGATAATATCAATGTAATTATCACACTCACGTAATAATTAGCCTCTCATGATTCACAGTAACAAAAGGAAGCAAAGTAATAAATTAAATCTGACTACAAAAATGGCCTCAGGAGATTTTGCTAAAACGTGTTTTTACTTCCTTTGGATAACAAAATGCTTTGAAACATTAAAACAACATGCCTTAAAACATGTTTGTTTCTTTTCCTTGTTTTCTTCCTGAGACAGTCAATATCCAGATAAAAAGCTTCTCAATATCCATGCAGAATTTTTTTTTTCTCCAAAACTTCTTTAAAAAAGATAATATGCACATTTAAATGCCTAAATTTTACAGAAATAGTCTTACACTGGTCCTCATGAAAGTTTCACATCTGTTTATAGGCTACTTACTGGGCAGTTGCCATCATCTAACTTCCCTACTTATAGGTCTAAAGATCATAAGCCATTTAAACCATAAACCAAATCATAACCCATTTAATTTCATTCTAGAAACAGTCATAAAATGTATTAGAACACTGACACAAACAGTTCTCTAACCTCATAATAAAGACCATAGAAAAATGCTAATAATATTGCATTCAGGCCAGAATTTTTATTTTCCATTATGCTGCATGCTGTTTGTCTTCTTAAATGTTAGTTTCTGTCTGGAATCTCATTTGAGAAGCCAAAACATATACAGACAACGAAGAAAATTGTATTCAGGTTTTCACTTGATTTTCAAATAAAAGTGACTCACTTATAAGAAATAAGTTAACATTTTAAAAGTAAATGTATTTTGATCTTAACTCCTACAATATTGTATAGTATACAATATTGTATTAGTATTATATAGTACACTATATAATACTAATATGTCCATATGCAAAAACTGGAGAAAAATGTGGAGATTTTTTGTTTCGGTTTGTGTTTTTGTGTTTTCTGGGTTTAGGGGTTTTTTTTTCCCCAGTTTTACTGGTAAAACAAGGTAAACAAGGGTCAGGAAAAAATATCAAATTTTACCACAATCTTTCAAGCAGAGCTTAGAAAAGTCACATATCTAATTTCTCGGTAGAAATTCACAAAGACCATGGCTCAACAGTTACCAGAAGTCACTTCAAAACAGAAAGGTTTTCCAGGAACTAAAGACATCCAAGCAGGTAGAGATTATACTTCTTATGCTGCATTATAAGAAGCTCATGCTTGGATCTCTCAACATCTAAAGATGAAACAGAAGAGGGCTTAAACTTCAAAGAAGTCGGAAGACAATTAGTAAAAGCTAAATGTGCAGCTTACATGGAATGACAACTTCAAGAAAATGTACTGCTTGTGATTATGTGATTATTCATTTTTTCCAAGAAAACTTGTTAAAGCATTTGCCTATAAAGCAGAAAGCAAAATCCATTATACACAGTGTTCAGAATGATGTCCTAACCAGCAGACAGCACACTTACATATAAGGCAATTTTCAATTTTGACTGAAGATAAGCTACCACGTAAGAATTTTAGGTTTGTAAGATCAAAAAAACAAGAGCAACTCTGAAATTATCACAAATTTATATACGCCTCTGCTAGTTATAAAAGGGGAGCCAGCCCACAATTTCTAGATTATTTGCTCCTCATCCAATCAATTTCTTGTAGAAAATGCTTAAATGGGAGAGAAATTCAGGGCCAGGACTCAGGTTTTCTTCCTCAGTAATCAACAGTCCCATCCAGTAGCTTCCAACACGTTTTCTTGCCTAATTGTTTGATTCCTGCCACAATTCCAGTGCACCTCAACAGACTACTGTCATATTGTCAGATCTCCTTCTGCTTGCCCTTCCTTGGTTAGGTAATTTCTAATGCATCTTCAATATCAAGTATCAGCATGTGCTAGCCAGAAGTACCTTCAGGGTCAAATCCCAGTTATTCAGATGATTTGACTCACCCTGCTAAGACCAAGTAGGTAATTTAAAAGCAACAAACCAAACACTGCATGATCCAGCAAATGAGAATCACAAAACATGCAATTTTTTTCAATAGGAAAAAACCAAAACCAAATTTCTTACACTTAAGCCTATCTAAAACCTCAAAGTAATAAGGTCCATTTCCTCTTTCCAAAATATCAAGAAACAAAAACTTTCTTAAAAGTATTCCAAAAGCTTAGAATTGTAAACTCCATAAAAATCCATTTGTTTCTTAAACTAAACTTTAAGAATACACATTGCCATGACTTTGGACAAAGAAAGCCAATAAAAAGTTAATTTGCAGTCACAAAAGACTAAAACTTGAATCTTGCAAATAGATAAACAAAAAAAAATGCCCGGCCTAAGGCCTGTCTGATGCATTAGTAACTAGACCCCTGCACAGAATCTTGTTCAGAAATTAAATGTTTACATCGTTATTGCCAGCTTTAGAATGATTTCTTTTCATGCTTAATATTTAAATGTTCAGAAGTTTGTAGATATTTGAATGATTTAAGCCAGTACAAAAACTGCATTTTCATATTTTTCTTCCTTCTCTCAAGATTTCCACGTATAGAATCCTTCAGTAACCCGAAGCAATTCTTATTATCTAATTTAATCAAGGGGAAAAGTAAAAGGACAAAAGACATATCTAGACTACATATATATACATATGTATATATGCACATACATACATCTGTTTAATAGATGCAGAGCACCAATATAACTCTGTGAGTGGTATGAACTTTAAATATGAGCAATCCCTTTTTTATTTTGTACTTTTATAAAGGGAGGAAAAAAAATTTAAATCATTTTTATATTTCAGGAAAATAATTTCCGATTTTTAGTTTGCTGTATCATGTTTCCCTTACTTAATAGTAATTCATTACTACTTCCTACTGCTGCTGTATTACAATGCATTAACTGGAACTGTTTATTGTTTCTATTTCACCCTTAAAGCCACTGAAACATAGATTTTCTTCAGTACTGCTCCAGGCATTTTTGCTTTTTTCCAAAGTGTTTTCTGACTGTACTACAATTGAACTGTTTGAAGTCATTGCTATAGAAATGCTTTGAAATACCAGGAAAATTTATAAGTCTTCAAAGATTTAAAAAAAATAATAAATAAAGACACCAAAAAAAACAAGAACAAAAGATAACCCTTCAAAATCAGACTGATAGATGGGTTTTAAATGGGACAAACACTATTAAAAATTACTAATGTTTCATTTCAGTACTTAAATGTTCTATTTCCAAAAACGGTTGCATTAGAGAATTGCTTAAAACTAAGTGATATTTTCATCTTATCAACAATCTCATCAAAATCAAAACTTTTGTCAACAGTACTACTACCCTGGTTAAAATATGGTTGTACTACCATGAGCATAAGGTTCTAGATGTTTAGAAGCAATTTTCAAAACACCAACATGGGTTATTGAATGTTATTTAGAAAAATCTTCACTATTTCTGTCCCTGTCCCTGATGTATGAGCTTGGACTGCAAAAACTGGGTATTCTTGTATTCTCTCAATGGTTACCTTTTTGATTCTTCAACCATGAATGGAAAAAAAAAGGGGTTGGGGGGGTGGGGGGGAGTGGGATGTACTCTGAATGCAGAAACAAGCAAGTAGTATGACCAAACAAATATGAGGTGCTGATGATAAAAATGCAAAGAAGTAAGAAAGAGATGGATCTTCACTTGTTAAGTGTTAGTGTTGATAAAAGAGAAAGCTGAAAATGAAAGTCTCTTTTCAAAAGCAGAGACATAGGTGCTTCTGCTGCTGAATTGAGCAAATTTAATTTTAAAGTTTTAAAAATATTTTGGTTCAGATTTCTTGGACGTGCCTATTTCATAAGTTACAGCAATAGAGAGGCTTACACATTTCATAACATGACCCAAGATAAATAAAATCTCAATATGACTTATGCAAACAAGCATAAGAAATTTAGACATCGCTCTCCAAAATAATGAAGGAAATTTACAATATCCATTCCGTAAATAAAAGAAATACAAATTTAAATTGTCTTCCAAATCTTAACAACAAATTCACAAATTTTGCCACAGATTCATATTTCTAAGGTAATTTAATTAATGTGATAAATATCAATAAAAAGTATGCCGATGTATATGAAATTTGAGTGCTTCAGAAACTAATAATTTATGGTACACTCCTGTGAAGAACAGATTTCAGTGGGCCCCAGAAGTAAAGAAGAAAAAATGTTTAATGAGGCACAAGAGGGTCTGTTTCAGTATGCTGCATATCACAGATACTGATTCACGTCTCCAGTGATAAACCAGCAGTGTTTAATTCACAGCCTGCATTATTATTATTGGAGAGTCTGGGGGAATGTGTCATATACCAGCAGAAGGTAAAAACATCTGATGGGAAGCACAGAGATACTGAATACCTTAAACTCCTCTCTAATTTGCAATAAACTTGACTGTCACTTCTATTTCTTAATAATTACCTAATTAATCTTTTCCATGAGAGGGAAGGTGTTTATATTTCTAAGGACTGAAATGCAATCTAGATGTGCAAATGATTCTTCCACATTATATACTTTCACTCTGTTTCCATCTATAAGTTGAAATTCAGCACTGCAGGTATCCAGAGTTTGAATTTAGATTGATCTTCAATTATACACAGATATTTTGTTTTATTAAGAGCCTAGATGTTAAGAAGTTTTTAGCTAATATGCTAATTATGCTCTAAAATGTTGTTCGCTAATTTGATAATTACATTTTAATTACTGAATTAGAAACCTCTTGAGAAAAATGAAAAGTTGTTTTGGTAGAAAACAAGGGTTATGCACCCTACCTTATCTGAACCCTGTATTTTGATTAAATATTAACTGTTGTCTTATACAAAGAAACTCTTCCTTTTTATTATCTCTTCTATATATTTTTCTAGTGCATGGCCAAACAGATAAATCTTTAATCAGGATACCATAATCCATGACCAAAGTATTAGCTTTTCTTTTTCATTTACAATGATATTCTTAAAAAAATTCTAAAATGCTTTAAACTACTTTGACCATAGTGAAGGCTTGTATTTGTAAGAGAAGACGAGGTAGTATCACAGAATCACACAGAATATTCTGAGTTGAAAGGACCCACAATGATCATTGAGTCCAGCTTTTAAGTGAATGGCCTACAAAGTGATTTATACAGGAATCCAAACCTCGACCTAATTAGCACCATGCTCTAACCAACTGAACTAATCTCAGTGGCCATGTTCTTTTTTCTAATTTACAAGGTTCAAACAGAAATTATTTTTTTCATACAGTACAATCAGCATCTCCCCACGCTGAGGCCTTTTTTTTCTTTCCCCAAACACCCCCTACAGAGAACACAAGTTTTTTAAAAGGAAAAATATGTTCCATGAATTATAAGTATCATATAAAATGTGTTCTCAAGGAATCTATGTCTTACAACTGGATTTATTAGTGCCTAACAAAAATTGTGTCTTCACTGATGATCATTCTGGTTTAGGTATATGAACATAGAGATATGAATGCCACCTTTTTCAGAACTCTTACCTTCACAACCTGTTTTCAGGTATTCAAGCAAGGAAGCATACTCAGAAAGGAGGTAGAGTATTGACAGAATCACTCCAAACATTTCCATAAGGAAAACAGGAATTAAACAAGGGAGAAAGGATTTAAAACAGTAAACTAAAAGATAAATTCTGTAATAATGTATAAGGTGGAAGCTTTACTTTCATTACAATATCTCGCACAGTGCACAAAGTTTAACCCCCTCCACTGAGGAGGGGCTTTGGGCAGGGAAGGGAGGGAACGACTGAAATTCAAGATTGACAGTTATGTGTAGAAGCCAATAGATGTGGAAATCAACAGGTGCAGAAGCCAATAGGTGTGCCAGGAGGACAAGTTCCCATTGCACTCATTTGATGTACTCAGAGCAGCTGGCCTGAGCACAGTCAGTACTTATGCTCACATATGGGCTACCTGACCTTGAAGCTACCCCTCCTGGCCTCTGGCTCAGAAAAGGAATGTGTCTTTCCCAGGTCTCATGTCTTATCTACATGGGAGTCTCTGAAATGCAAATAGAGCTCATTTAAATTTAATCAGTCCTTCAAAGCTTATCAGCTTGCCCATTTTATCTGCTAATCTCCTTTGACTAAAAGGAGAGTTTGGGTGCTTGACACCCATATGTACCTGAACCTTGAACCAAATCCTGCTCATTTCAAAAGTTAAGTAATAGATCTGGAAAGAGTAAAGAGGATGGCAACAAATTGTATGATAAATTTTATATAATGAGTGAACAGGAAAAGATAATTCAAATTGGTAAAGAGACAGCTTGAAGTAAGGTAGAATTCTGCTAAAACATATATGTCCTGCAGATGGTGGGTACCGTTTTCTTATTCACTGCTTCCTCACTCACAAGAACTGTTTTAGAGGGCCTTACTTGATGCAAGCGTTAAAGTATTCAGTGTTAATTGTCACTTTTTTTTTGCAGAGGTATGAATTGGGGAAAACAAACAAGGAGATTTCAGTGCTGCTGACAGTGGATATAGGTTGCCATCACCTAAGGTGGCTTAAAACCCAGTAGCATTACAAGATATATATATGTCTTCATTCTGGAGCTGGGGAATTTTTCTTCTTTCTGATGGTGTGAACTTGTGATATTTTCATGAGACAAATTCGTGTAATACAGGTGGTTTGCATGCTGAGAGAGGATCTCTCTGAATATGGTATTTAAATTTTCTCTATTTCATGTTTATTGTGAAAAGATGTATTTGCTCACTAGTTATACCATTTGTATAAAATATTTCGTATTTCTCAAGCACAGATGACAGATAAAGGTCTTAATAAATGTACCTTTAGTGCCACACAGTATAGCTGAAATATGTTATTAAAATTAATGGAATAAAAAGGTCAAAGAAAATTATATTTAATATTTTGGTAGTCAAAACACAGCTATATTTTTACATTTCTAGGCCCCTAACACATTTCTTCTATATCACAGACCCATATGATTGACCTTCTTTGGGTTTTTTTCCATTTAGTTCTTAATATTACCATGAGTTTTGAAGCATCCTTTTTCACCCACTGTTTTAAACTATTGAAAAACTTCAAATAATTTTTATATTTGAACAAAGCAACAGATTATTGATGTTAAGAAAACGCCTCATTACTATATTTGAAATAGAGTGTAACTTTTGGGTAGTACTTCAGATCAAAAAACAATTAGGTTTTGGAGTTTTAAACTCTTGTGCAATAGTTGATACAGAACACAAGTAAAACTTCAGCAACAGTTATGAGCCAAGGGTTTAGTTATGTTGCATTGGTTTAATTGATTTTTTTTTGTCTTTTATGTTTAGTTTGATTTTTATTCTTAGGTTCATCAGCCCAGCAATTCAACTTTATTTGCAGTCATAGTTAAAATTTTAATGCTGGGTTACAAAGATGAATTTTGGGGTATCTACTGCCTTTTCAGGCTTCCTAAAACTGTCTTAGGGTGCAAACTGTAGAGGCTGGCAGATATGGTAAAGGATTCACTGGAGCTCCAAGTGCTTTTGTAACTGTGGCTGGAGGCAATATATCTCATAGCACCTACGTTATGGCAGCTGAATCCCATTCACTGAGTTTGATTCAATTTCACCTACAATTAGTTTTCCTTAGGACGGATGTCACTTCTGAGTTTGTTATTGTAAGCAGCTTTTACAATCTTCCTGAAAATTAGATTAATTGCATGCTGAAAGTGCTATTCAAAAATGGTCAGATTTCCCTGCTGCTCCTTGTTAAACACACATATCCAGCATTCCTAAATACTCTTGCATAATCCTCAGTGACTTCCTGCAGGTGAACCTCATTAACTGTTTTTCATTTAGAGATAAATTAAAATCTTATTTCAGCAGCCCTGCTGAAGATGATACACAAAACAGAGGCATACAAAGAGGTATTAGTCACTTTCAGCAATATCAACCTGCATCCACTTCAAAAGAAAACGGAACATACATTTTATCTGGATCTTTTACTTTTCACACATTTCAGAAAACCAAGTCATTGATGTTTGGTAATGACTGCTTTAACAATTAACAGGAAACAGGTGATATAGAAGCAGTGACTCACTGATACAGAGAAACAGAAGTTACTCCCTAAACTAAAAATGAATTTTCATTATGCCAATAGATACTCATTGAAAAAAAAATTAGTCTTACACATACGAAAATCATTTTCTTACTTATCTTTTGGAGGTATGCTGAAAATATCTGTAAAGAATTTGCCCACTAAAGGTTTACAGGGGATTCAGAACACACAGGGACAAAATTCATCCTACTGCTGAAGAGGCAGACTGTTGAAGTTAGTATGATAGCTCCCACTGTAGTTAAAAAGAAAGGCACATAGAGACTGATTCAAAGTAAGTAGGCTGGAAAGCCTTTGGAATCTGTCCTTTTTCTTCCTCCTCGTTACAGAGCTCAGATAAGATGAATCAAATACTGTCCTTCAAGCCCCTTACTCATTGTTTCTTCTCTGAGTGGATGTATCGAACATGTGTGCAAGATAAATGCGCATGAGCCAGTAACAATATGAGGTCCTACAGCAAGAGCTTTCTGAGCTGTTCTTTCACAGATTCATAATTACTTCTGTATTTGCACACCAATATGCTTAATTCTTATTCTTTACCACTTCCCTTTATTACCACATTGCTACTGAACAGTGACATAAATATTTATTCTCTTATTACAGAATACTGTTTAAGTTGTTATTGTGGTTTATATACTGTTAACTGCATTTTGAAACAAACAGCCATCATAAAACATCCTTGGTCTTTTGTAGGGATTCCTTCTTATAGCTCCCTTTCCCCAAATAATCAAAAATTAAATATTCCATGCAGTGATTTTCCCATGAATAGTATGCTGCAAAATGTGCTCACAAATTATAGCTTTCCATACCCACTCACTAGCAGGAATTTCTTTAGAAATGACACAAGCAGAAGCATATCACTCTACAGCACAAAAAAAATAAAACCAAACTACACAGGATTAAGTTGTCATATATATAAAGATATCATGTAAATTAGATTTAAATAACATTGTCTTAAATTATTAGCTTGTCATTGTTAGTGACCACTTTTGAGAAAAACAGGTTTTCTAGCCTTTCATATTGATTTATGTTAACCACTAGCCTCAGTGTCTTTATAATTCAATTCAAATCTGTAATGAGTCAGATCTGTGGAAAGGCCTGCTCAGAATGAACAGTGACAACTTAGTTGAAATGCTGCTCATGCCATGGAAACAATGAAGTGTGACACTTTGTCTTTTACATCTGGCACAGGTTTACTGGGAAAGAAGAGTCGTTTATTCTATTTTCCAGAAAGACAGCAATACAGATAGGAGGATTAAACATTTACTTTAGGGGAGTGAAAACCATTTCTTTGCCTTTTTCACAGATGTATTAAGCTGTTTTCTAAATTGATTTGGTACCTTGAATATTCATTTAGTTTTAGCTTTTCCTGCATTGAAGTCTATACATAGCCCCTCTTGAAGAGCTTCGATGACATTTAAGATACTTCTTATAAGCATTTTTCCTTCTGTTGAAGTCTGTCTCTAAAATACCTCTCAGTTTGTCTCTCTTGAGGTGTTTATGAATACAAGAAACCAGAAGCATGCATAGAAAACAAGACAAATGTTTCAAAAAGTTCAATGACCGATGTTTTTCTGCCATATAAATTGATCTAAAGTAAATAACTGTGCATTATTTCTTTTAAATTTAGCTTAATATTAAAATAAAATTGCATATACGTTTTGCTCATGCCAATTTTTAATAAAATAATATCCTTAGACCAAAATTGTATGCATTCACTTTCCGGAAAGATTGTAATCTCTGACTCAGATTTCCTCAAGCCTAATATGTTTTCTAATATGGTGCTGATTTCTACAGCAATGTAGAGATCTAGAAGTTCAGATTTCTCCTTAATAAGGGGTGATTTAAAGGATTAGCTTGTATTAGCTTGCATTCTGAATGTTTACACCTTAGATTAAAAGACTGTTTTCAAAACTTGCATTCGCCTAAAGTCAGATCCTATCTTCTCTTAGCTCCATGCTATAACTTGTCATTAGACATGGGGCAATAGAGGTACATCTCTACTCAATTATTTCAAATCAGAAAGCTAATGAAGTGAAATCATTTAAGACCACATGTAGAATGCAGTTAGAGAAAAGATATGCAGGCAGTATACTGCAAAAAAAAAATTAATAAATGTATAACCAAACCACTGATCCAAATCAAACAAGGAATATAAATTCATCAGCTGGTCACAAAAGCCTAAAATAAGACCCTTGCTCCAATCCTCACTTCTGCAGGCCGTTTCTGAATCCCTCAGAAGAAAAAAAACATAACTTGATAATTTTGAATTTATGGATCTTCAGAAGCCAAATAAAAAAATATTTAAATAAATGTATTCCAAACATGTTTGAAGACAGTTTTCCATTCTGAATGGTCCAGTTCAAAGGTATTATGATCCATGCTACAACTGCTCGTTGATGATTGTGCCTTGTAGATGGCTTTAGTGAATGACAGGCAACTGTAATCAGGAAGAACTCAAATCAAACAGACAGTTGCACACATGTTATCCTTTTTGCATGCTATTGTAGGAAATAACTGCACCTAGCGTTAGAGAAACTTTCAAATAATATCTCTTAAGATCTTGCTCCACTATTGAGTTGCATATAGACAAAAATAAGCATTTAGGCTTCAGGTGATATTTTATTGTATACATACTTTTGCAAAATTCAGATATGACATTCATAAGATTTACTATTTTGAGCAAATTTTGCTAAATTTTTAAATTTAAAAAAAATAGTTTGATTGAAATTGCGTCTCATACTTTTACATTTCTCCTTTTGCTCAAGTTATTTTGCACTTATGTCAACTTATATCCTTTAGCAAAAGGCTTAACAAAATAGGAGCTTCAAATTGAAATTTCAAAATATTCATGTCTTCTTGAATTTGGTATATAGTAGTCTAAGATTAGACCATTCTTTCCCACTGCCCAATGCTGCCAATAAAAACTGGGAAACCCACAGATTTTTCAATTTTTCTAGCTGGAAAGCAAAGCATTCAAAAGCTTAGAAGTGAAACCACTGAATATGCTTGTTCAGTCATTTCCTGGGTTTGGCTGGGATGGAGTTAATTATCTTCACAGCAGCCCATAGGGTACTTTGTTTTAGGCTTTTGGCTAAAACAGTGTTGGTAGCACGCCAACATTCCTGCTATTGCTGAGCAGAGTTTTCACAGTGTCAAGGCCTTCTTTGTTCCTCACTTGCATCCCAGCAAGAAGGCTGGCATAGGGCAAGAGGCCGGGAGGGGACAAAACCGGGACAGCTCATCTGAATTGACCAAAGCAGCACTCCAAAGCATCCAATATCATGCTATACAGCTAGGGATGGAGCTCTTCCAAAGTAGTTTTTCATGGAAATTAGCTGGGTATTTGTCTACTGGTGATGAGTGATTGCTTTTTAATTTTTTTTCTTTCTTACTTTTTTAGTTATTTTTGTTTACTTTTGCCCTTCCTATTCTCTCTGTTTGAAGCATCTTTGAAGGGCTTGGTTTCACATGTATATATTTGTCCTTAAAATCAGCCACATGGGGCTTGATTGCAAAAATGAAAGTGCTTCCAAGGTGATAATTGCAAACTACAAGTATTTTTCTTGGTTCTAAGTGTTTATCATCTGGAACTGTTGTATTCCATTGATTCACAGATTAAATTATGCTGTATATTCCGTATGGCTTTGTGTTAATTAAATGTACTATTGCATTTTAATTTTTATTAATATTGAGAGACAAATTGTCCTAATATCCACAGTGAAATGAAAAGTCTAAATAATTGATAGCCTAAACACTGATAAAAGAAATAAATTTAAGGTTAAATTACTTGGTAAATAATACCTCCAAGTATCATTACTGATGATCTTTCTTCCTTAATTCCAACTAAGTGGTTCCATAGCACTGCCTTTATTTTCTCTAAGCAGTTTATTAACGTCTCTGTTTGCCATACATTGATATTGCCTTGCCCAAGTAAGTTGCCAATATTCACTAATATCTTTGTTAATGTATCTGAAAATTATTTTAAAAACTAAACATTTGATTCAAAAGCCTGGATGATATTTGCTCAATCTTTTTTGGAAATGAAAAATTAATTAACTGATTGATAATTTTTCAATTCCAAAATCCCAAATGAATGAAAAAATTTAGAAATATAGAAGAAAAAAGCAGACTGATCCAAAACTAGTCGAAATTTGTATCAATTCTTCCTACCTCACATTTGTGAAGTTTGAAAAATCTACAGTGCTACATGCCAGAGTTCAAGCATCGAGTTAAAACCCACAGGGGTATATGGCTGTCAGAAGAACCTGCCTGACACTGCGTGCAAAATTAAACGCTGAAGAAGAGAGTAGAGGA
The DNA here is from genome assembly GCF_052056855.1 of Sturnus vulgaris. NCBI lineage: Eukaryota > Metazoa > Chordata > Aves > Passeriformes > Sturnidae > Sturnus > Sturnus vulgaris. Next base: position 73,987,720 of record NC_142245.1, read on the forward strand.
TAGATCAGAGAAAATTAAGCCCAGGAAGACTTGAAAAGCTTCAAAACAGCAAACAAGAAAGTCAAGAATAAGTGGAAAACTCACAATTCTGCAATCATTGTATAGTATTTTTAAAAACCTTCGGAGCACATTCTTTTTGCTTGAATGCATGGGATTTGCCTCTCAACCATGGATGAGGATAATACTATGAAGGTCACTTTCTTTGCTTGGTTGGTTGTTTAAAGAAACCTTCTTGTAATAGCCAAGGGCAAATACCTGAACTCTGAGTCATAAATGGGATTTCCTTCAAACACATACGTTTGTTTTAATTCTTCCGTCTCTTTCAGTTATCGAAATTTTTTAAACTTTTGAACAGATAATACTCGCCAATTGAATCTCTACTAGCTGCTTGCCTCTGTTGGTATCTGCTCATAGTTCCCTCAGTGCATTAAATCCCAGTATCACTGTCCCAAAACTCCCACCTCAAATGCTCCACTCCCATTTGCATCCCAATCTTTCTCACCATCTCTGCACTTACAGTATCCAGCATGCATCTTCTAGAGCCAGAGATGATAGCTGCAAGTTGCTCAAGAGCTGTGGAACCTTTGTCCTATATTTGCTTCATTACTTTAAGCTCTTAAAACATTCATCAAGCATTGAAGAATCAGTTATTATTGGGAGGAATAAGTTACATACCATGGCAGCAGACTTATTCATTAGCAAAGATTTATCCTCTCTGCCTAGATCATATTTTCCAGAAACAGAGAAAAACACTTGTTTCAGGCAATAGTGAATTAATTTTTGTAAATACTACAAATTCAGATCTCAAATTTGCAGAAAAGTCAGCATGTCCTGCCCTCTTTCTCTTGTATGATTGAAAGACATTACTTTGGGGGTACTCAGGTTTTTCCTTATTTCCTTAACAATTGGATCCATACTTTATTATCACTTTTGAAAAAGATACTTAATTATTGTCTTCTATCTCTTAAAAGAAAAATCCAAGGATATAATTCAACACAGATTTGAGCTAAAAGATTTTTATTAAAAAAAAAAGGAAAAAAACCATATTTTGATTTTCTACTTAAAAAGCAGTGAGAAATCAGCTTTTTTATGGGTGCTTTGAATTAAGCTACAGTAATAATCTATGACTGTTGACCTTCACTCTCTGATTATCCTAGTTTAAATTCTTATCCCTATAACTTCCCGCTTTTCTCTAATGTTCTGTAATTTTCTCCCACAAAATATTTCTATATATGCAGAACTGAGGATCTCTAACTAGACTCACAAAATACCTTTCAATTAACATTTGTACTGAAAGGAGGCCATCAGAAAATTAATAAGGGGGTGCAAACAGATAGAAAACTGCCATTTTCAGGCCAAAAAACAGATTTAAGCCTAAACTTAGGTTGTGTCTGCCAAAGCAAAAACAAAATAGCCTGACTAGATGGATTTGTATTGATTATAAAAAATAAATAAAAACTAACAGTGACAGTGGCTCTTTTAAAAGAATGTGCTTGATAGTACTGTAGAAATCACTGTGGTAACAGTAGTCTGTATGAGATGTTACCAAGCTGGAGCATAGATAAATGCTGAGATTATATGAGAGGGCACATACTTTGAAAATTTGAATATTTTTATTTTTTAGAAAACCACTGGCATTTTGCACTCTAGTTGTTTAAGTAAGTGATTAAGGTGTTAACAAATTAAATTGATTAATAACTTGTATATTCCATGTTTCCAGCTTTCTCAAGTATTCCAATTTTAGTTATGTTCTTCTCCAATATCCATAGGACACAAATGTTCAATCAGACATTAAGTTGTATTAAATTACCAAAATATTTATGTATATATATAAATATTGATATTTGTTTTATGAATCTTATTTGGATCAGAGGAAGAATTACTAAGAAAAATTAAAAGTTAATTACTTCATAATACTATCCTTTAATCACAAAGTGCAGCGAATCATCATCCTCTAGGAAGATTAACTGGTTAATGCCTTTGCACACTGTGACTAGATGTCATAAAAAAAAACCATTCCAGTTCCGTGACCCAACAAGAGACTCCCTCAATAGCTCTTTATATTCTGGATATTTTTTACACAATATACTAACAATTGTATATATATTTACATATACGTACACGAACTAATATATATGTATACTAACAATTTCTTTTTTGCATTCCCTTGCATAGTATCTAGGAACAAGAATGTGATTTGGTAAGGGAAATTTTAAAGTATAAAGCAATTTTTTTTTATGAAAGGTGATTATGATGATCTCTTATTGCTTTGGCCCCCTGCTACTGTGTTAATAATGGGTTCCCCTTTTAGATTCCCTCTGGATTATTAACAGCAGTGATATATTAAAAAAGCGTCCTAAGGCAGGTATCTGGTGAAGATTTTTAATAAACAGTAAGTATATTTCCCTGAATGTATCATAACAGAGTGCTCAATATATAGTGTTCTTTAATTCCCCAGTATAACAAGTTTCACATTCCAGACTCAGACAGCATACAATCATATATTTATAGAGCAGCTTGTGTTGAAAAAGCCCTTTAAAAGTCATCTGGTCCAATGCCTCTGCAATGGGCACAGACATCTTCAACAGGTTGATCAGACCCCATCCAAGCTTGAATGTCTCCAGGGACAGGGCAACCACAACCTCTCTGGTCAGCCTGTTCCAGCATTTCATCACCCTGAGGATTTATTCCTGCAGCAGTTACAAGCTAAATGTAAACACATTGCTATACAAATATTGTCAGTGTTAGAGACCTGGGATCAAAGAACAAGACAACTAATTACTTAATGTGGGATTATATTTTTTTCTCTTTTTATACACTAGGGAAAGATGGAGTGACACGAGTCAGCTCAATACAAACGTAAGTAAAAAAACTGCACTGTGGGAATTCTGTCTGCACAGGAGATTTTTTTTATTGATGTCTGCATGGTCACTAAATATAGAAGTTTTCAAGTACTAAAGGAAAATACACGCCCTCAACCCAATCACAAGTCCTACTGCAGTTCAACGAGGTTAAGAATAATAAAGGAGAGAAAGTAGTCCTGTTTGATTTAAACCTAAGTGAAAATGTAGATGCAAGATCTTTCTTCTCAACACAGCAGCTAAAGGAAATAATAACTTTCTAATGGCTTCTGAGAAGCATTGATTTTTTTTTTTGTTACTTTCTCTTTCTAATAATGCTATCAAACAGCTTCTGCCTAGGTAAGTTTCCCTTCTTAAGGGTTCTGTTTTCCTTCTCAGCTAGATGCAAATTTTCCATAGGAAGAGCCTTCCCTAGGAGGAATCATCACTGTAAGGTATGTCTGTAAACAGTGTCTTTCTCCTTACAGTGGTGTGCAGGAGCTCCTAAGCCAGAAAAGCATTTCTACCAGATCCATGGCTCTCATGACCTCCCAACTATCAGATAGTATTCTTTTCTAGTGTGTTATATTTTTCAAGGACTCTCCTCCCTCAGAGGGCTGAAAATGTTTCTGATGCAGTCTCCTGGTACATGCTGTCTCCTTATATGGAACAGAACATCACACTTCAACCTCCTGTAGGCCTTATTTCAGAAAAGTTAAAATTTATTCCCGACTTAAAATCCTTTTTTACAAATAAATTAAAAAAATAACAACCGTTCATATTTATTTACATCTGGTTCTTATTGCTTAAATTAGTAACACAAATAATATTTTAAAGGCAAAAGCACTGTTCTTTAAGCAAAATAATAGTATAATAAGTCTCTCTACTTATGCTTTTATTACAAGTGGGATGACCCTAAAACACAAAGAAACAGTGTCATTCAGTTGCACAAGTCCCAGGACAGAAGAAAAAAATATATTTATATCTCTATGGTCATTGTAACTTTTCACAAACCTCTGACTGTTAGAGCACATAAACTCACAAGACAAAAAAAAAAGTGACAAAAGCATCACTCATGTAGGGATTCAGATAGCAAACATAAAAAGCTATCCTGGGTCAGCTTATAGGTCTACCTAGCCCAGAATATTGTCCCAACAAATGTCTAATCATGACCATCCTGGAAAAAAGATAGTCAAGGGGACACTCATAGGAATAATTTTATCCTTCTTACACAGCAAATATATTAAGGTCTTGAAACAAACCAGAGGTCCAGTTTGCTAAAGAGGCTTCTTTGGGCAAATCCATGGAATAAAGTCCCATTGAATGCAGTGTCTGTTTAAATACCATGAACTTCTAGTGTCTACAATGTTTCAAGGCAGGAATTTCCACAGAACCTGTTACCTGCTCCAGTCATTTGATGCACCATGGTTCTTGTATCAGAAGAAAGAGTGAGCAGTCATTGTGTATTCACCTTCATATTCACCTTCTCCCTGCTGCTCATTATTTTACAGTCCTGTGTTATAAACCCATTCAGCTGGGCCTTTTTTCTAAGTTAAGAGAAGTGTCCTACTGAATTATTTCTGACATAGAAGCCATTGAGCATATTTGATCATTCTTTTCTGAAGCATGTTTCAAATACTACCTTAAAGGTGAATTTTACACTCCTATCAATGCTCTTGCCATTTTAGCCCCTTCCACCTCTCATTTTTCCTCTATAATGAATAGAAATATTTTTGCTGCTACTGCTTTGCCACCACCACAAATCTACCATTCCAAATCCTATCAGTCTCAGTGTATCAGTGACTTCAAGCCCCTCATGATAAAGCATTACAGAATTGTTTAGCTTGGAAAAGACCTCCCAAGACTGAATCCAACCATTGACCTAGCATTGCCAAGTCTACCAACAAACCATGTCTCTCAGTGCCATATCTACAAGTCTTTTAAATACTTTCAGGGATGATGACCCAACCACTTCCCTAGACAGTTTGCTCTCTTTCTCTGAAGTAATTTTTTTTCCTAATATTTAATTTAAGTTTCCCCCTGCACAACTTGAAGCCATTTCCTCTTGTCCTGTCACTTGTTACCTGGGAGAAGAGACCAACCCCCACCTGGATACAATGTCCTTTCAGGTAGTTCCAGAGAGAATAAGATCTCCTGAGTCTCCTTTCTGCCAGGCTAAAAAACCCCAGCTCCCTCAGCCACTGCCTACAAGACTGGTGCTCCAGAGCCCTCACCAACTTTATGGCCCTTCTTTGTACACAATTTAGCACCTCTGTGTCAGATGTTAACAACAATACTAGAGGTTTTGCTGGCTGTACATATTACAGAAATCGTCCACATATTTGCCTACTGCAGAACAACCAGATTTCTATGCTTACTGTTCCCCAGTTACATCTCACCCTAAGGTCAGAGAATCACAGATGCCGTAGATACAAGTCACATGGGCTGCAGGGTTTTAGGGTTTGTACACTATGATCATCCATTAGTTAATTCTCCTGACTGAAAACTCCACCTCCAGTTGTCAACCTTTTTTATCTTTTTAAATACTGACAGCAGATGACTCCTTTTGCAAGAATAAGACAAACCCATTTTGTCCCTGACAACCCACAGATTTCTCCTTTAAAGGAGAAAAGAAAAATAAATGCTGCAAAGCATCTCATTTCAGCTTTGTGCAGTTGGGATCATCAGCAATAATGTTTATTAATTAAACATTTCCATCTTTAGTATTTTCCTTTACTAAAATTCTTTTTATCATCCCCAGCATCATAAACTCAAGGCATTATTCTTTTGAACAGTTTTTTCATATTTCCCTGTCACTCAGGCAGGGGGAGAATGTTTATACTGCCAAGCAGAAACCACAGTTCAAGAAAAGAAATTGCTGCTTGTAAAAATCTCTGTAGAAACAATCTTCTTGCCATGTCAGCTGTGCATGTAAGCATGCTTTTAATTGATCTAGAAGTATATACATAGGTCATTTTCCTATGCAATTTATACAGTGGCCTCACACTCAGCAATGTGTATTGAGAAAAACATTAAACTATGAGACTTGTAGCCTTATTCTTTATGTAAGAGTTGGAGACTTATTTTCTGGCACTTGCATTTTTAACTAGAAGTAATCACTGGGGTGGGGTTTTTGCAGTCCTGACATATAGTGACACTTAAGCAGAATTTAAATGTTCATAAAACCTACAGTATTGAAGGAAATGCACAAAACTAGTTGAAAGTCAAAGTGGACCTGGAAGCTTTATTTTTAATTATATTTTCATTATGCTCACCTTTCAGGAAGAGAGAAGAGGATATTTGTATTTGTGTTTTTTCATTTTACTTTTCCATGGTATCATAGTTCCTCAACAGCCTAGAAGGGTGTACAATCTTTTCAGTATGCCCTGACATAGAATCAGTGTCTGCTACAAATTTGTTTCATTGACGTTTGGGTAGGAGAGGGTAAACATCGGCATGAAAGATGTAGATGGTCGAATGTGCCTTAAAATTAACAGGAGGCTCCATGAGAGACAGAGCTGGCAAACTATGATTTTTGCAAACAGGGAGGCATTTAATAAAACCAGCATCCTATATAAATAAGATTTTCTCCGTTCCTAAGAGAATACTAAACACAAAAAAAAAGAAGAAAATTTCATATTTAAAAAAAGACTTTTCAATACAAAAAGACAGAAAGCACAAAATTGAATAGCGGAAGGCTCAAGACATCTATATATGGAATTGAAATACTGCTTTAAAGTTGATTTTAAGCAAACATAAATAATAAGATTTTTTAAAAATATATACTTTGTGTTAACATACATCTGTTTCAAATTCAGCAAAACATGACCAGAATAATCAGATATTTTTTGAATCATACGAATGTAGGTAGTAGTGATAAAGTGTTATTAAATAATATTTGCTCAAAAATTATTCACACACAGAGAGTTAAGAAGACAATAAAGTGTTTTACTCAATCTCTAACACTAGGTCTCAGGTCTGGCTTAAAAAGCCTCTCTATAGAATTTCTTAAATGTTATTATCTCCTAAATTTTACCCAAGGAATTATGGACTTCATTGTCTAGAACCTACTAGGAGCAGAATTATTAAAGAAACATAAACATCAATGTCACTTAAAAGACAGTTTGCCTACAAGAAGGGTGTATCTCATTATTACAGGAGTGAAAATGGATTTCCAGCTTTGAAGATATGGTGCAGCAACTGTTGAATACAAATGGGTTATTCTGCTCAGGAAGTCACTCAAAGAACTTGCAAGAATATTTTATTCTAAAGCTTGAATCATTTGAATTTTTTTAAAAAGTGTCAGTCATCTTGATCTTCAAACAAATAATAATAATAATAATAATGAAAAAATTCTTTTTTTTTCTAACCAGTCAAGTATCATCAAACATTTAAATTCTTATAATAATATTAAGATCCATGTACAAGGTAACAGAAATCACATGTATCTATTAGCATTTAAACCACAGTTGCTGAATGTAAATTTAAACTTTAGGGAATAGCCTATTATTATTTATTTATACAGCTAAAAAACCACAGTGAATTCATAATTTTCCCAAAGGTTACACGTAGTCAAGATCAGTTAATTGTCCCTTAGATTTCATTTTATTACTCAAGTGCTTTTCATGTCTTTAGGATTTCCTGCATAATATGACTGAAACTTTCTTATGAATTCATGAGTTGCTCTGCAGACTTTAATATCTGACTCATACTGATCTGTATGACGAGTTTAATACTTTTTTTTTCTGTGCTGGAAAGAGAATGTTTTGCATGAGACAGAATAAAACCCTGCTATCCCAGAATGGCACTGCTTATATAAATGCATAGCAGTTACAACCAACACAGAGACAAATAAAATGTGTCCCTATCTAGATTTAGGCATGATACCAAGATTAAAATTTTTAACATATTTTCTTATCCGTTCACATTCTCCTTTAAAACATAACTTGAACTGTCACTGTCAGCAAGTATTTGACTAATTCTCTGCCGGAGTTTGAAGTGAAATATTAGATCCTGATTTAGCAAATAGTCAAAATTACCATTAGAACTAGCGTGCTCTGTTCAAAACAATCAGTTTCTATGAAACTAAATAGAGTGGTTTTCTTGCTCAGTCTACTGAAGATAAAATTGCCTGAGATGCAGATTCCAAGTTTTGCTTTATGCCAGAGGTTTGAGGTCCATATTTTTTCCCTTGCAAAAGAACACTATCCTGGAAGATGATCTAGACCATCAGGAGGTTCACAGGCAGTGTCCTCCTCCTCACAGCAACAGGGCTTCTATAGGAGAATGGAATAAACATGGCCAAAGAGGAGTAGGAGGAAACACAGCTCTCCTAATCTATTAGCTGATTCAGCTGAGGGGAACCTGACTGCTGGTCTCTGTTCCCTCAGCTCATGCAAACTTGCCTCACTTTCTAAAGGAATGGTTTTGTACTGAATGTCAGGAGAGTTTCAGACTGTTGAATCCAATATTAGTCCCTCAAGTCCATCTCTTATAGGAGGTCATATTGAAAAAGCAGCTCTGTAAAAGCTGGTTTTCACAATTCTTTCATGTTTGTTCCTCAAGACAACATTTTTTATAAGTGTTAACTGTAGCACTTAATACTTCTAATTTACTGGGCAAGGAAAGTTATATGATCCCTACTAATGGACTATGAACTGGGTGCCTAAACCTGTCTTAGTGTTAGGTCTCCTTTCCCTTTCCTCACTCCACCATTGCCCTGTATAACACAAACATCTATCCAAGAGGAGCAAAGAAGAAATGCACTCATGAATCTGAAAACACTAACTTTGTCTGCTCCTGTCTGCCACTACCCTGATGACACTCAATCCTATGGTCATGGGAGCAAAGCAACCATAGCCTGAAAATCCAGCCTGGTGAGCTGTGTGAACAAGCCTACTGTGAAAAAAAAATATCAGGCCAACACTAGCTTAGGGAAGTTGACAGCCATTGTGCATTACTTCAGATTAAGGATTTCTTCATCTCCCATGACCAATCCCATTGTGATTGCAGTTTTCATTATATAATAAAGTTTTTGGTGAACTTTGAAAAAAGACATTGAGCATGGGCATCTTTTGGCTTAAGCTCCATATACGAGGAGGGACTCCTAAGGGTATAAACAAAAACCACAAGTTGTTAGTTCCAGGACTCTAAGGAGGGCAACTGTGAGCATTAGTAAAACTGATTTTAGATCTTAAGACAAAGAATCCAAAGAATCTTATACATACATAAATACATACAGATTAAATAAATAAATTTTTTAAATCTAACATGAACATGGGAAAAGGAAAACAGCAGGGACTACCAAAGCATTTTCTTCTCCACATAACAATGCTGCATCATATCAACACTACATTTTAAAACAGGTATTAAGTAAAGAAAGAGTGCTGCTTTTTTATTAATCTTATATCTTAGGGTGACTGGAATATCAATCACATACTACAGAATGAGCTAGTATTTGTGTTTTTAGCAACAATCTTTTCAACACTGAGTAATACTGCAGTACCAAGCCTAAGTCAGCCTGAGTGCAACAGAGTTCTCTGTATCTCCTCTAACACCAAGTCAGAGTATTGTGTGGAACAGATTTTGCTACACTTGGTATTTTTTTTTGAAGCTGGAACCATCCAAGTCTGTTTGACATCCTTTGAAGTATAAAAACAAAATATCAGAAGTTGTTTCCAATTTAGTAAAGGCAGGAAGAAAGATTAAGACTTTTTTTAAACATGTATGAAAAGTCATAGATAAAATGATTAATGATGTCTGGTTGCATTCATCTGCATGTATGGAAAACCCTCGGCTTAACCATCTACATCAATATCAGTTTGGTGGCTTAGCTGAAAGGGAAATTCAGGCAAGAATTAAGCAAAAGGACCACACGACTATGCAGAAAACATGGGAAAAGACAAACACGATACTCAAAATCATCTTATTCATTGCATACATAAGGATGTAATATAGGTGTAAAATTTTATTTTGCAGTGCAAAACAGCAGGAAGATATTTCAGCTGCCTGGCTAGTAACCAACTTAAGACAATATTCAGAATTGCAAGAACATCTATGGCAAGAGTGGAAATGAGAAAGCACAGCAATTAGTCATTGCCCCCATGATTTCATCAGTGTAGTGCTGTGATGAAGCAGCAAGGAGATCAGGCAGCAAAGTCCCTGCAAGACAGTCGATTATAACGTACATTTTACAAAGTCAGTTTCTCACAGCTGATTAAGCAATCACACAATTTTTGTTTGCTTGATCATCTGTGAAAACAGAAGGCTTCAAGACAATACAAGAATGTTATGTTTCTGATGAGGCTGCTGTAAATCTCTGCTGCTAGTCTGGCCAACTATAAGCCATTTTTTCTGAAAACATATTCTATGTTTGCCTGCAACAGTCCCAAAATGCAAGTCTGTCAATGAAGAAAGTAACTTTAAAGACTGTGGGAGATACATACATTAAAACAATTTGAACAAACTTCTGCCTGTTAACACATATAGTTCTACATTTGCAGGTGTTACAAGTGGTACCATGTCCCAAACTTGTAAACTCCAAAGACATTAAATCAATATGTATGGTTTAAAAATTCTGAAAGTTCTTAAAAACAGAAACTAGAAAAAAAATTAGGAAAAAAATTTCTTGTCTAGAAGGTTAAAAAAATTCAGACACTCAGATCTAGTGCTTTGGTTCATGCCCAACAATAGTTTTACCTGTTAAAAAAAATTTTTAAAAAAATCCTGATATTTTCAGACATGAAAAACTACCCACTCTGGGGAAGGTAAATACTCAGATATTAATTTAATGTTACTGAACAACAAAAATACCAATCCTGATAGAAAAAGTATCTATTTATTCAAAATTAATGTGTAATCATTTCATATTTTGCATTTCAGTGTTGAAATAAAACTATATTGCTTTATGTACTATTAGCTCTTAATGGAAAAACATGTCAACTAAGGTAATGTTTGCTTCTTATTCTGAACAGCATATACTGTGTAAACAGTGAAAAACACTGTCTCCCCGGCAACAAGTAATTCAACTACATATAGAGTAGGAAATAAGTAACTGCTGATGAAGTCTTTGAGATGTGTGAAAAATTTACTCCACATGAAATGCTTGTAAAGAAATCAATATTTTATCAATATATTTACACTAAACTGTACTGAGTGGCTATGCCTAGTGTGGCTGCAGAGCTGGCATCTGGGGCCAGAGAAAGGCAAGCAGAAAAAATGGAAATAAATAATCCTGTCGACACAAATATAAGAGCAGCAGGGGACACGAAGTTCCAGGTGCAAAAGCAGAGATCACCCAGCAGCCCAGGGAGGACCACATGCCAAAACAGGCGTGTATTTCCTGAAATAACTGCGGCGAGTGGAAGACCCACTCAGGAGCAGTTTGTGAAGGACAGTATCCTATGGGAAGGATCCACACTGGGGCAAGGAGGAAGGAGCAGGAGAGAGAAACTGATAAGGAATACAATGGTCTATGCTGGAATGAATCTCAAAGACAGATGGTTGTTTGTTGTTCTTAATTGCACATCTGGTTAGTTGGTCACTAGAAGAATTTATGTATGTGTAACATACAACTGAAAAGCTATTAATCAACCAACATGACATACTTTCATCTTCAATCACAAGAAGGTACTGTTACTTAATTGCTAACTGTAACCTTAATTGTTGACAATTATAACAAACACAGCTGAAGGTACAATTCAACAGGGTGAAAAATGAAGAATGGCAGCACATGATCCATAATATGTTAGAGAAACAAACAAACAAAAATCTTATTACCTGGCAAAGCATACGTAATCAAAGATATAAAGAAGAATATCTAAGAAGGAAGAGATAAATAAGCAAAGATAAGGAAAGGATAAAGGAATTGTCTAAGATCACTGGCAATGCTAATGATGAAACATGCACAGACTGCATTAAGGTAACAGACAAAATCAATTCTCAAGTTCCATCTCTCTTCCTCAGCAGAAGATAAAATGAATAAAACTTCCAAAGTAAATGCTTGATTTACTAATAAATATATTGATGTAGCTCTTAAAACGTAATAGAAATAAATTCATTAACAATTGCCTGCCAACTTGATAAAATCTGCCTGGTCACTTAAAGCTACTTTGCAACTCAGCTGGTTGCTTTTTCAGAGGACATAATCACATATGGGAAAGAACAAGATTATGCCTAAAACTTGAAATAAATTTTCATTTTCATGTGATGCAAGCAGAAAGATTTATGTCTCTCACTGACAAGTCTTGCATTGCTATAGTGCTGATACAGCCTGGGTTTAAGCCTGTTTCATGAGTGTTGTTCATTTTTATGCAAGATCTAGGGATATCAAGAGTAAATACATGATTTATGGGATTGTTTTCTTTCACTTTTAACTTTGACTTTATAGTTTTATTTCATAACTTCAGCGCAATTTCTATTTTACCACGCTGCAACATTAATTATTTCATCTCAACAAAATCTACACCACTTCTTTTACAGAGAAAATGTAGGTTTTTACACCATGAGAGTGAAAGTATTTCAGATTCAGTCATGAGCAATATGTTAATGATGTAGTACAGCACTCAGCAAAATAATGTCAACATTATCTGCAATCTGCACAGCAAAAATGAAATGTCAGCCAATTCCACCAAATGGCAAATGATTTTGCTGTTCAAGGAACTGATTTATAAATCTGTTAGTTCAGACAAGATGACATAAAATAGGAGACTTTGGATGGAGAGCGAGAAAAGTTGTAGCTCTATTGATTTTTCTTTTAATGCTTACTCTACAGTAAATCGTAGAATTTTGTAGGTGTTATTTTTTCAGGAGTAAACTTCACCACCATAGTGGGTAAAGGTAGAAGAATCAATATAATTTTCTCTAAACATCTGAACTATTTTAAGAAGTTATTTATTCTTTCCATAAATACAACCTACTTATAAACAAAAGAAACCCTGCAAGCATTTTTAAGCTCATGAACTTTTCCTATAAAATCTTTTATATTTAATAGCAATAGGAAGCATAAGCTGAACAAGCCTTTGTCTCATCCGGTCTAGTTAGTGTAGGAGTTGCATAGGATTTACTTCCTATAGTAGAACAGTAAATATAACCGAGTTGTTTGGATAGCATTTACATATACAAGTGGATTCCTTATCTCTCTTTTTAACAGATATTGCCCTAAAAAGTGCAGAGATTTGCATCTGGTATAGGGACTCTCACCATTTACTGAAACATCAGTCACTCTAATTACAATGATTACTAGGAATTGTGAAAAATTTCCTTCACAATCTCTAATGGAGTTAAAATATGTCAAATTAAGTCTTTCAAGCCAGGTTACTGCACTTTTTTTTAACAATTTAGGTAAGATGGCAGAAAGGGGTAATCATTAAACCAAATCAAAGAGATGTCATTAAATAAAATACTTAATATTGAACTAATACAAGCTGGCTATCTAAGCTGGAAACAGCTCAGGCTATAAATGCCAATAAACAAGAGAACTATTTTTCACTGTACTACATACATTCCTTGATGCACCTCTGAAAATATCACACTAAAATTCCATAATTAATTAAACATGAAATTACTAAGTTTTTAATAAGTTAAGCCATTCTACAGAACAGACAGATTTTCTAAAAGTTTTCAATAGGATTTTCCTTATTCAGCTTTATCTCTTATTTGATGCAAAAAAACCCAAGTTTATAGCACTGGAATTTGTGGACAGTTTTATTTTAGTGCTGTTGAACACTGAGAGAAAGAATAAGCACAAAGTCTACATGTTTATGACCTTGCCAGTTTACCTCTTGGCAAAACTGAAGTGACTTGTCTTTGCAGCATTTTCACAGTGCTATTAGATGGCTCACACATTTTTCTATCTGAACATGCAAAAGAGTCCCCATTCAGCAGTTGAAGCGAAGCCTCAGTCAGAAGAATCTCTTCTTTATACTGCATTTATAAAAATGAGTGAAAGCTTGCCATAAAATGCAATGGGAGTAAGAGGGCATAGGGGAGGAATTCTTACACTACTACTTTCCTAGTACAGCTAAACCACTACCTTTCTTAACAAATTTTCTGCCACTCAGTTTCTATGCCAGCCATTACAGAAGCTGCTGTGTGGATTAACTCAGAGCCATTCTCTTTTATACCATCTGAGAAACTGACTCCACTTTCTCCAGTGAGACGCTGTCCACCTTGGACCAGAAGACCAGCACTTCTTCAGCTTGCCTTACGCCTCTGGACTGTACAATTTCACAAAAAAAAAAAAAAAATCACACAAAGGACATGAGCAGGAACTCTCAAACCCCTTAAACCTTTTGCCAAAGGCAGTGGATTAGTAATTGATTTTTCAACCAATAGTTTTTCAGCTTATTAAGCTTTTGGTAAACACTGTGTGAGAGGTGTAGACTTCATTCCCTCTTCCACCAATGTGCACTGGAACACCGGAACTCCCACTCCCATTTCCCTAAAGACAGCAGTGTCTGTATTACTGTGGGACAGGTTTTAGCAAAATGAAGTTGCTGGCATAGGTACAGGAAATACTTAAGTAATTTAGCTACTATCACTACTATCCCTCTGTCTATTTCTGTTCTATAAATACATACACTAGATTTTCTACACCATGTACTCGTTATAAAATTTTCCCTGGGTATTGAAGCTATGTACCTATTTCAGAACTGTGAATTCTTATCAGCAGGTACCTGAAAATTACACACTATAATGTTCAGTACTGTGATGTTTCAACACTTTTAAACTTCAGTCCTTTTATAGTTCTGTTCCTGAATCCATTACTAGATACCACATAGAGTTCTAAATTCACAGGGTTAAAGTTTAGGAAAAAAAAAGATCCAACACAAATCCCCCATTTCCCCAAATATCCCAAAATACTCAGTGGGAAAGAAAACAACAGAGAAACCAAAACAGCTGTGAAGAAACCGAGGTGCTCTTGAAAGTTAGAAGACAAGTACAGCACTCATTGGCTATTTTGATAGCAATGATTAATCATCTATTTTAAAGTAAGCAGGGGATCTGCTTAGTGCTAATGTATTTCCCAGGATCACCATCCAGACCTTCACAGTCATTGAGTAAATAGCAGCAGATGTTGAGCTATAAGACCACATCATTCAGCTAAGATTAGATATTTAATAAAAATAGACATGCTTGACAGAATCTTGCACGTAGTTTAATAAAGCTCTACTGAAAGGATAGGAGGAAGCTGTTCCCAGAAACACACTGTACACTGTCTCTTCAAACCTAAAAAACAGTGCTCCCTTCTATGACTATTATTGCAACTATTATGTGTTAGATAGAACCCCAGACCTCACCTACAAGAAGAAACTTTATCCAATAACAGCAAAAAAAATTGCCAGATAAAGTCCTTGAGAGACAGCTTCTGTTTGTATAGACCTTGTTTAAAAAGGAGAAAAGAGTAAATATTTTTCAAGAGTAGTCAAAGTACACCTGCTTGTAAATCAGTTTGCAATTACCCTACCTCGTTCATTATTTCCTTTCATGTAGTAATTGTAAAACACTGTGAGTCCTTTCTTGGCTTTTTGGGAATTGTGAGTCTGCAGCCAAATGAAGTGTGGAACTTGAGTGTCTAGCTTGGCTTGGACTGACATGTGGACAATGGAGTAACATGAAATGCGTGTATCAGTCCCACTTGCAAAATCAAGCCAACAAAAAATCTGTTTAATTTCTCATCAGAAAAACGTATTTCTTCATTTGTATTCAGAGATCTTTAGTACAGAAGATATCTCTCAGATTTTAAAATTCTGAAGACTTTCAAAAAGGGGCTACAAGTCCAGATTATGTCAATACAGCTCAAAAGTGCAAATAAGGGTGCTTAGCAACATTCAAAAAGTAATGAAATTAGGAAAACATACACACGGAAATACATTTATTCTGTCGTATCCCTGAGAAATTTAAATCAGAGGTATAGACCAATTCCTCTCAGATTCCAGTTTAAAGTGCTCCATAGTGTCTAACCCTAGGAAAATACAAAACCAAAATCCAGTATCCTAATGTACCCTTTAATGCAGGAGTACATGGAGTACTGATAAATGGGCAATATGAAGGTGCACAGCTGCCAAAATAACAAACATCATGAAATAGAGATAAACAAATGTTGTTGCCCTTTATAGCTCTATTGTTGCCTTTTATAGCTCCAACTAGAGAGAGGAAACAAGCAATTTTTTCTTAATGCATAGAAACTTCCTAGAGAGAAAATAGCATACAGGGGGGATTAAAACAAAACATTTGCAAAAATCCTAAAAACAAAAAATAAATTCCACAGCACTTTTGAAAACCTATTTAGAATTTAAGCAGTACCTAAAATATTGACCCACACATCACTTAGTTGAAGCCATCTGGAACTTTGTATCTTTACCCCAAAACTAAAAATTGAAAAAAATAAAAATCAGGCATATGAATAAGCTTACTCTCAAAGTTCAAAATTGAAATTCATGTTAGATGAGTACTTTAGATCATAGCTTGTCTACTATCAACTGCATACAGATTCATGTTAAAAAGGTACAAAACCGTGCAAAGATTGCTTCTTGAAAGTTTCTACCTCCCACCCCAGGTTCTGTAGTCTATCCAATAGCTGCTTGCTATTGATTATATAAACAGCCTTTAAAGAAAAACTGGAATTCAGATAAATGCTTTATTTAATGTTAAATGTCTTTGTTTCAAATTATGTCTTTTAAGAACAAAGCTGTTTAAGAAAATAAAATTAATTGAAACCCTTCTCCTGTTAAACATGCATGTGCATCCCACTAAACAAATCAAATGTCTACTCCTTGAGAACTCTCTGGGGTTTCTGAAAATTTGGGTCCTCAGAAAAGAGAAGCTTAAACCTGAGGTCTATGGTCAAACCAGTAAATGTAATATTTAGTATAAATTTTTAACCAACATTGTCATTATGAAAAGAACTCTTTCTTCCTGTCAGTATGTTTGGTGTGATTGCCACTCCTGTAATTTTCATGTTGTACTGGGAATAGAGATGGATAGCTCCCAACTAGACTTCAGCACTAAACTCATCTTGAGCTCTCAAGCCCATAGAAGATATAGCTGTATTGCCAGAAGGAAGGTTGCCTAATCTGCCCCACCATTTAGAAGCACTTAGAAAAAGCTCAAAAATAATAGTAAAATAGATAATCTCTAAGTGATTATAGATCTAAACTGATACATATTCCAGCACTGCACACCACAAACACAAACACTAGTTTACATCAGGAACGAATACAGATTTTTCAATAGAATGCCACAGTTATGCTAGCATATTGTTTTCACCATCAAATAGCTCAAGCACCACAGCAAAGCTTGTCTGTATTGATTTACAATTAGCCAAATCAATAATCTCTATATGCAAAATTATTTTACACCCTAAATCAAGCTCGATCATCTTAAGAGCTTCCAGTTTTGTCAATAATGTTTCCTTGGAAAGGAAAAAGTCGGAAATATCAAGTATGAAAATTTTGACCTTATTCATATACATCAGAGAGTTCGACCTCAATTCTAAACTGTCCTAGAAGACAGAATCCCTAAACTATTAATCACTGGCTTCAAAGGATGTAAAATTAGATCACAGCCAAAGGAAAAATCTAGCATAACGTGGTTCATATCCACAACCATCTGAGTTATCTTTAAGTATTAATTCTATTACATCTCCACTGAATGTTTTTGTCACAATGTAAAAATAGATAGGAGTTATTTAAAGGTGAATAATCAGATTCACCACCTGCATCACTATTTTAACAGCATTTACTTTGCTAAATTATTATTTAGTGAATGTCAGATTTTTCTAACAATGAAAGATAAATCTATCAGCCAACAAATCCCCAGAATGCAATTAGAGAAGCAATTAATGAATATCAGATCTTAGTGAACGAAACAATAGCCTTTGTGTTGTGTAAGAAAGAGACTATTTTGAATAGTCCTGGAAAATTTCATCCAAAAACTAGACAAAATTGGTTTTTGTAACTACCTCATCCATCAGGTATGTCCAGGACCTCTGAAGTCTTATATTCATTGAATGGAACTACTGCATTATCATCAAATAATTCAACTTTTTCATCATATAAAAAACAAGTGGAGAGAAAAGATTTTGATATAAGCAAGCACAAGCAAATTTCAGCAAAATTTTTCATTGAAAAGAGAGCCCACATCTTTGATACTTTCAAAGATTCCAGTTGTGGCTCAGTTTTCCATAAAGTGCAATATGTTCTGTCAAAGAAACCTCAAAGTATTTGTACAATAGTAACAATGCTTTCTAAAAGAACTTGGAGCACCACTTGACTTTGTCTTTTTATCACACTGTTTTCAAAATATTTGATACTTCCATTCTGGAACCAATAGTTACAGAACTGTTATAAAGCTTTCGTCTGAAAATGATAAATGCACTGAATAATCAGATGTAAGAAAGAAGGTCACAAATTAATTTGTCCATGGCTTTGATTCTCTATAGATATACACATAGTGTGGACATGGAGAATTTTTTTCCTACTTTAAGAGCACTGTGTGGTATTTTTGTCAATTTCATATATGGAAAACAAACCCCAAAGTGTCAAACTAAAAGCATTGAGAAAGTACTTGAGTTTCTAGACTGAATTTTTGTCGCTTGTGTGATCTGTGTCATGGGATCTTGAGTTATTTTGGTTGGAGAGTGATTTGTGGTCAAGAGCCATGCAATTTATATTTCATTTGAACTCTAGTGAGCTACCTACACATATGTAAGGTATTGCTCAAAAGGACAATTTTATTTAGACTATCACATACAAAATAAGACTACATTATAAAGAAATTCTATAACAGCCATTATATATTTGAGTAGCCACTATAGGAGTTCAAAATAGAGTTCAAAGAGCCACTATAAGTGTAAAAGAGTTCAAGCTATATGGTACAAGCCTGTTCAAATCAAAGAAAAAACATATCAATAATTGTTTTATTTTGTGCAGCAATTATTTGCTTGGGAACAATGCTTTCATTGTTATTATGAGAGAACATTAATAGACAGGAACTTAGCCATGATGATGGTGGCCTCAGAAGAACAAATGTATAATTTAACAAATGATAACACAGTAGAACTTATGCCCCACATATGCATATTACATTCTATCTTGATACAGTAAGTTTTTGTTAAAAAAACTCTAGATAAATAAATAAAATTTAGCACTATATTTCACAATGTACATATATCAGGGATAATTTTAACAGAAGCAAGTTTAAAGAGCTCTCAAATGCTAATTTTGTGCCCTTATTACCTATAACCACTTCAAAACCGTTATGTTTTATGCAACAAATGGCCTCATTGGATTTAGTGATCTTGGGGTCATTGTCAAAACACCAATCTAAATGTCAATTCTGTCTTTTACTTTATGGTCTATCATACTAAAAATAAGGCACAGATTTGCATGAACTCAATGCTAGTGATTTTTATTTTGTCTTACATGCCCCATTAAAATGAAGTCATATAAGTCCATTCTTGCCCTTTTCATGACAAGAGGTAAATCTTATTTTAATTTTTTATTTCTGTCATCCTGGAAGAGACTTATTGTGTCCCTAAAGATAACATACCATACAATCTGAAAAACATTTTGACCAGTGTTTTTATTAAAATTGATACATTTTACTATCAGTTACTCAGGACATTTTGGTGATGAAGAATTACCTAAACTTTTGTCCTATATTAGCTTGCAGCTAGGCTTCAAGGCACCCAATAACTAAGATTTAAATAGGAAATTTATATCAAACAACACGTTGTAAAGTTTACCAATATGTTTTTCATTTCAAGAAGAAATAGACCACTCTTGTATCAGCATTTCTACTGTCCAGAGCAAATCCACTTTCTGGAGTAATTCTGTGAGGTACATAAATTGCACATTATTGTTGCTAGGTGTAGGTACAAAAGGATTGCACAACAGGTTTTAATGCTTTTAGTAGGCACAGACGAAATGCTAACAGGTAAATTTTGTGTTCAAAGTATGTTGGCCTAAAATTAATATGCAAGGGCGGGGGGCTAGAGGGAACACGGGAATACTTTTGGGTGAGGGTTTTTATTGCTGTGTTGCTGCTGGTTAGGAGATACAAGGCATAACATATTGCAATAAATATATTTCATCACGTTCAATAAAAAGGTAAAGAGATGCATGTAAGAATGAATTCAACAGACTTTCTCAAAGGAGAAAAGTCTGCAGAGAAGTAGGCATTACAGTTGCCTCCAAAAAGGGAAAGAACAAATCTATGTTTATAAAGTTTCTGTGCAAATTGTGATGTTAGCTGTGGTAATTTTGACTCAAACAGTAACAAACACTGTGTCATATACATAAATTACTACAAACTAAAATTTAGGAGGCACAGCTACAAGAAAATGCTTAAAAATTACCTAGTAGTAGTGTTGATGTTTCAGATTAGATGTTTCTAGCAGTCACATGAAGAAGCCAAAAGAATAACTACTTTCAAAAACTATGCATATTCACCATAGATATAATGAAATTATAGTTATTAACCAAAACTCAATTATTTTAAGAAAATTGTCAATTCAGAACAAAATTTAATTTCTGTCTATGAGGAAACTAAATGTAACGTTAATATTATACAGACAGAAAATCTGTTAGAATTTATGTATATCTTTGAAAAAAATAATGCTGTTTCAAACAGAAGACTGAAATAAACATTTGAGAAAGCGAAACCATCAAAAAAATTTTTAAATAATATGTAATATTTTAAAAACCTCTTTTTAAACATTACTTTAAAATAATTTTAAAATACAAGGTCTTTGTGAACTTAGCCATAAAACAGTTTAATTACGAGCTACAAGCTTATAAATTATTACATTCATATCCATGCTAGCACTTTAAAATCTCTAAATGCAAAGTCTCAAAATCAAAACCAGTCCTCAGTACACTATGTGGATTTTTCATGCCTTGATTTCATAAAAAGAGAGGGAAAAAAGTGCCAAAAAGTTTATTTACTAACCCAGAATTACTTTTCAGCACAACGCTATTCAAATCACACACAGTCTCTTTTGGATGTTCATCCAAGTGTTTAAGCTGATCCTGCCAAGATTTTAGTTTCATTGCAAAAATTCTCTGTTACCTTTTTAGGACCCAAAATCATGGCATTCATGTGCAATCTAAGACCTTCAACAGTCAAATAAGATCTCATCAACAACTGTAATTTCCTTACCTTCCCTACATACTGCCATGCAGTTGGCAAAGAACAGATATCTCTAGCTGCATCTGTGTAGAACCAAGTGTTCCTTGGGCTGCATGACCAAAAACACTCCCAGAAGAACATTATCAAGCAGCAGTTGACCCCACCAGCATGGCACTCAGTTAGCAGACTGCAAACCATCGAGAGCAATCAAGGAAGGCTTCAAAACTGCCCTTTGCAACAACCACACGTGGAACAAAGGTGAATCTTACTGCCGTGACAAGGATTTTGACCTAGATCTGTCACAGATAACATTTTGCATTCATATAGCACCTGTCAGCTTTCATCCCTAAGGATTTCAAGCACCTTTCAATATGGCAGTACTGTTGGAATAAGTAATCAGGAAGACATTTTAAGAAGTCTTCTTAACCTTTGACACTAAACAGACTAATTTTATTTTCAAACTGGGTAAGAGGTTTGGGTTGTGGAGTTTTGTTTTTTTTTAAATCTAGCCCTCCAAGGAAGATTCTAAAGATAAAAGCTACAGAAGTTTAACAAATTAATAATGACTCTTTTGAATAATCAGCCCACAATCCTGAAAGGTATTGCAATAAGAACTGTGTATTTAATATTAATATATTTACTGTTAAGGGCTAATATTTTGAAATCACATACTATTTCTAACAAAAGATATAAAAGCAATGCTCTGAGGTGTTAATCTATCACCTCCAAGGAAAAAGGATTTTTCCAAGCTTCTGCTTAGAAGAAAATGGTTTATTTTATAAACCATTTTTGAATTCTGAAGATTAGGTCACAAGTATGCCACCCACATATCTGTATACATGCCATGCCTGTGGATGCTGACAAACTTTGTGCATTCTAGCTGTGGCTGGTTTAGTTCTTCCAAGGCAAAGGACATAACAGACCTTGCAGTCACTTGGAAGATAAAACCCACTGGAACCCAAAATAGAGGCTGAAAATGATTCCTTGTCTTTCCACACCACCAAAGACTTATGCATCCACAGTTTTCAACAGACAAGGCATCTTTCAATGTTTCTCATACCACGGGAACTTGCAGAATTCACACCATAAGTTTCTTGGTATTTGCTGTTGTTCTGTTAAGAGCTATGCAGAAGTTATTTCCCTTTACAATTATACCTTCCTTATGAGAGGCAAACAGTAGTAAAGCAGTGGAAGAAAGCCTATTATCTGGGATAGGTACCATAGTTTGCAGGGATCAACCTCTGCTTTTTGGCCCTCTAAAATGTCTTCAGGTAGCCAGATACCCTTGTGTTTAGCTTGGAGCCTAGAACTCCTAGCAACGTGCACTCATTTAAAACATGACTATGTCAAGGGTTCTTTTGCTCTTTGGAGGCTGACAGGGCACACCTAATGTCAGCCACACTCACCAACATCCAAGGAGATAGCACAGATGGAAAGGAAAGGAGATGCAAGGGAGAACCTCTTCCATTGTATGTAGCAAAGGATATATTTCATCTTTCAAAAATGAGTAAAAATTTGTATTAAAATTCTCTGAAGTCAGGCACAGGTCAGAAAATGACATGCACACCAGGGGTACATGTTGCAGATAGATGAGATGTTATAAAAGAAAGGCTTTATACAATCAAGCCTTGCTCTGCTGAATTGCCAGCTTGCCTGTCACTTCTAAGTGCAGCTAGTTAGGCTCCCATGCAAAATAATCTTGGGAATGAAAAATCTGTTAATGTAGCAACCTATTCTTGGGGAGAAAAATAAGTCTGCACCTGCATAAACAGTAGATCAGTCCCATGAGAATCAGTGAAGAAAATATGTAAACATATCTAGAGAAAGAAAATTTGATAGACATGTACAATAGCCCTTCTCAACCAATGAACTGAGTCACTAATCAATTAAGTTCAACACAGTGCCTTCTGATAATCCTATAAAATATGACCTATGCCATAAAGAGTCATCTTTTCTGCATGAAGAAACTGAGTCCCAGCTGCTTTATTGCAACAGGTACATGCCCTTTCCCTCTGGTGTTAACAATAACCACATGGACTTCAGACTTGCAAAAATATTGGAATTAACTTTGTCCTTATAACAGCAACTACATCAATATCCAGTCCTTTCAGCTTGACCTCTAAAGACAAACCTAGGGCTGCCTGTTATTCAGGCAGCTTATTTGTACCAAGCAACAAAAAAGCTCCTTGATAAAATAACCAATTATCAAAACACCACTCACCCAAAACAGTTGCTTTCCGACACTTCATCTCTAGAAACCTAAAGGCTGGGCTTCCTCTGGGGTTGCTTCAGAAAGGTTGTTTCTGTCACAGCTGTGAAAAGTGCAATGGCAAGCTTCCCTAGACTCATTAATAATTACATTTAATGCAGTTGATCCTATGCATCCAATAATTACATCCAGTGCAACTTATTCTTAGGTTCAAAGCACTTCCCTACATACAGCATAAGAACTATTTTGACTGTTCCTTTCACATTCCTGTTTGCAAGCTTGTCCTCCTTCTGCAAAAGGAGACAGGCAAAAAGACTATAGATGTTCAAAAACTTCCTATGCTACAGCCTTACATAGTTTTTTTTTTGTAGGGCAATTGGTATGTTTTACTAGCTCAGCAGTGAGTTCAACCCAGGAAAAGCAGGGCAGGCTTTATAGCCAGTGAAATTTACCGTATTTTGAAAATGTTTAGAAAAATCTTTCATGTGCTTCTTCTTTCACTGTCCTGAAACAAGCAATTAGAACTGATCACAGATACAAAGCAGTCAGGCAGCTATTTCTACTTCTGCAATGCTATTGTTAATTTTGGATAGACAGTGTTCAGCACCACTTCACATAATAATGCTTTAAAATATCAATGGAGTTTTTTCCTTCTAAGTGTTTATCTTCTAAACTTCCAAGCCACTGAAGTTCATTTGAGTGTACATAACTACAAGTGAGGGACAGTTGTGGCCTCTAGTTATTTCTTTCACTTAGAGAGATTTAAATCAGACCTTTTGATATGAAAAGGGTCAATAAACATGACAAATCCTGAGAACTGCCTTCCCTAAAAATAAGTAGCACTAGCAGGTGTCTATCAGTTGTCAGGAACTGACATTGCCTGCAGAGAAAAAGGTGTTCAATAGAAAAACAGTCTTTGAAATTGAATTAAGTCCAGGAGGAGCTTTGCTATACACTTTCAAAATCATTGGTTGTACTGAAATACACTTGCAACCAGAACCACAGCTTAAGCCTCTAGCAATATTCTTGGACATTGCTGAATCAAAACTGATAAGCTACACCTGAGATGAAGGGAAGAGAGTAAATGTGGTTTAGGGTTTTGGATTTTCTTTTTTGAGGTTTGTTTTTGTTTTGTTTTTTAAATAACTTGGTTTAAATAATTGGATCCCGTAGTAACCTGGTAGCTTCCCTATCCAGGGAGCAAGAAATAGTACAGCTTAAGCAAAAACGATCCTCTGAGCTTAGTTTTAATGAAATATTTTAGAGAGAATTTTTCTAAATGAGCCTTTTACATGACTACATTGACTAGATATCCTGTTGAACTGACAAAGCCTAAAAGAGAGATCAGTATCAAGTAGTTTATCCTCAATAGGTCTGGCATGCCATTCCATGGAAAGATACCATTAGTGTCTACTGGCATTGGTTTAATTAATTACTAATTCGAGGTCATGCCAACTGCTTGACACAAGTTAGGGTCAAAGCCAATGTTTTAGAGGCACATGTTCAGTCAATTGCATGTCAACATTTTCTTCTACCCTCAGGTAGGTGAGCAAAATATCCTTAATAGTTTATGAATGAAAAGCCAGATGGGTGGAAAAAATGGAAAAGTAATTATTTCACTGACAAATTATTTTTCAATATTTGAAAATAATGGCTACTAGAGTAACCTCTCAAAATTTCAAACTGACAATTTCCCTGGTTCAACGATGCTCAAATATATTTTCTTTCAGTTTTGGAAAGTGCACTATTTTTAAGAAGAATCCAATAGTCAAAAATTTCTGCAGAGTTGCTTTGTTTCTCACACATTACAAGCAGGTTGTAAAAAAACTAGTTACTTTTTTTTTAAGTCAGTTGCAATTGTCAATTGCAGCTATTTTCCCCTCCTACAGTACCAGAACTTTGGCTTCCTCATCTTTATTCCTCTTTCTTCTCTATCCAACCGAAAAATAGATAGACATGAGAATTTTATAATTTCTTCCTCATTTTTCCTCATTTTCACCATAGTGGTCAAGTTAGTCATATGTGTGGGTTGTTGGGTTTTTTCCCCAATTTAGCCTTATTGATTTGTTTGCCATGTTTTCAAACAGGAAGGTGAGGGTGGAAAAACACATTTAACAAAAACTTCAAACAATATAGAAGAAATTGAGAAATAAAACAAGCACAAAAGATCCAAACAAATTTCCATCTCTACAGAAAGAACTGCCTGCCTCCATAAGACACAGAAGTGTTATTAAATGTCACAGTACATTAACAGTGACTGTTTTCTCACCAAATACAGTTAAACAAGCACTTTCTGTAGCACTTTGAAACTCAACATGACTGACATTAGAAGGAGGCACACTTTGATCTACAGTATAATTCAGTATTAAGGCTGCAGGTTAGTATTCCAGAACTGTTATATTATACTAGAGTATTCCTTTCAGTATGTTTGTCAATAAAAATTGACTTAAAATCAGATTAAGGTAGCTGAACCATAAGTGCCAATACTTAAACAGGAATGACATATGCCATTGGGACCAGAGTTTACTGCAGAAGATACAAATACTTAGATCTTCATGGACTAGAAAAAATAAGGTATTTATCTTATACCAACAGTAGCTGGACACCCAGACCTGACATTTTTCTTAAGCAGTGCACAAAAAATATCCAATAGTTCACATTCAAATCCTGCCTCAAAAAATCTAACTTGTTATTCAACAAAACTGTAACCAGTTTAGTAAAAAATTCTGACTCCTATTAAAATATACATATCTCTAGTCAAATGACCAGAAAATAGCAAAATCAGATTTTAGCATGTGCTTGAGATTTAAGTTTGTGATTAATTGTGTGGGTTTGGGTGGTGATTAGCATGAAACCAGACTTCATAATACAGAGTCTAAATAGAGCAACAAATTTATTAACACATACTGTAAGGAAAAAGATCCTTGGAGGGGATATATATAATTCAGGCTGAACCCAAACAGCTTCAGTTCAGCACAGCTGTTTTGAATACTTACTCTTAACTTTGTTAAATCTTTAAGCAGGGTGCAACTGCTTCCTGAGTGGGTGTGTATAACAAGAATTAACATCTGCTATGCTTGTAACATATGATCTTTATGGTACCTTACGTTGTGGCAGCATCCAAGGTTATTTTTATGAAAACTGAAATCTGCTTTCTGTTTTTAGTGAAAAACCATATAACTACTTTTTTGCATTATATTTGATAGATAAAAAATATTTAATAATAACTAATACTTCTGGTCTGACTAGTTAAACACTTTACAAATATGAGCATATGCAAATGAGCTGAAAGTGCACATGTACACACATTGACAAGAAAGACAGTTAGCTTAGAAAATAATCATGGAAAATTGTAGGCAAATTTTGAATTTGTAAGAAAAAGAAACAAAAAAACCCCACCAACATCAGAAAAGCCCATGTTTGTCTCTATATAACTGAAGTTTAAAGTATGAAGCAAATTTAATGCTTACCACATAACACGTACAAGCAATACTACGGTTTCTGGTTAGTTTTAATTTTCGCCTTGTGAACTGACTGTACATTTTAGGTTCAGGAGCTCATGATTTATTTTTAAATCAATACAGGAATTGAATTAAAAATTGATAGATTTTTTCTTTAAAATTCTTTGTAAGAGTTATTCTTCTGCATTGAATGCAATGCTGAATAGACTCATGGCTATAGAGAGTAGTAGAGAGAAATATTTATGATGTTTTGTAAAAAAGATTGGGTGTAAGTAGAATTATTCTTTTTTCAGTTCAATACTCTGAAGTATTCTCCAAACTAGTTTTCTATTTGTAACAGTTTTTATGAGAATAGTATTCATAAGACTATAATATGTATGGAAATAGTTTGCACTAAGGTAATGATCTGCAAATAAAGCCATGACAAAACAAAATGTTTGTTTTAAATCAGTACTGCTTGTAAGATGAACCTGCTGTTTAACTATTCAGTTTTTCTTCTTTTTCAGCTTTGAATCTACAAGTTTACTAGCTCATTTCCATTTAATGTTTTCCTGACACATTACCTTCCCAAAATTTTTCTTGTATGGTTGTTGATATGGTAAGAAAATGAACATAGTCATGATTCTAAGTTGTATATATATTCTGCTATGGCTGAAATTACTTAGCTTGTCGTATTACATACTGGACTTGGAGGAAAAAAGTCTGACCTGAAGAACAGTCAAGGGTAAATAAACGTGGTATATTCTGAGCAAAGAGGAGGTATTCAATTAAAGACAGTTTTAAGACCCTGTTATTTCTTTTTGACATGTTACAGATCCAGATGTAAAACTTTCATATCAACTTTTATTTGTTAGTATTGCAGAGACTAATAAAACCTGAAATCAACAATACCTTTTAGTTCTTGTAGTAAAATAAGTGCCTCTTTTCAGTAGGAAATCAAAATTTATAACACAATTATAACCAGACATATGATTGCAAAAGATATTGCTACAGCCCAGCAATATGATTTTTAATAGTAGGTAAAAGCCTTGGACATACATCAGCCACTACTGGATATAGCTTTCTGCAAGTGTCAGGTTAAATAGCTTTGTTCTGAAATAAGTGGAGAGTGAAATGCTTATAATTCTTTCACTGACAGAGCTAGAAATAGGGTTCCCATTTTTTTCTTGAATGCTTGAATGAACATTGAGTGGTATCAGATAGCTTTTCTTACATACTTATGTACAGCAGTGACATGCAGTGAACAGGCAATTCCAACAAGGCAGTTTTCTACTGATGGGTTGCCATAAAGAAAAAAAAAAAAGGAAAAAAACTACACACTAAACAAACAGAAAACAAAACAAGCCCAAAGAAACAAATAACCCCTCCACATTTTGTCAACTTACAGGTTCTACAATGAAGTAAATATGTAGTTAGTTGTCTCAGAAAAGCATCTCACTAACACACTACTTAGATTTCATTTTTAGTTAATGTGCTAAATATTTGGATTCTGGCTAACCTTGTGAAAGGCAGCCATTAGCTTATTCCATAAAGATGGAGTGTAATATTTGACATTTTTCACTTTGTGTATGTTTCTAAATAGTCACAGAGCTTATCCTAGCCCACTGGCAAGTTGTAAGAACTAACAAGTAGACATCTTGAGTCCACTAGGTCATGATACATCAGAATACCTTGCACTCATCAGTCAATCACCAAGGAAAAAAATCTGTCATTGCTGAGTCTCTCAACCAGCATTTTCTGACTGGCTGAATGGGACAAGATCAGTAAGATTGCATATTGTCCCATCTGTCAAAAAATCTGACTGATATTAAGAACTCACCAGAGAAGATTATTCAGTGGACCATTTGGGAAGTGAGGAACTTTTCAGCTAACAAATTAGGTTATTTAATGAAGTAATACACATTTATGCTCCTGTTACACTACTGCTAATTTGAGCAGAAACTTAACACACTATTTACAAAATAGTTTTCATTTTTGAGGGCAGCTAGACTGAAGTCAAGGAAGACTCCAGCTAATGTGAACTTTAAAGAACAGATGAAAAAAATTCTGATATAGAAAGAGCATATGAAAAACCTCATAACTTTTTACACAGATATGCATTTAACCCAGCAATTGGGTTTTTTGAGCCCTAAGTACAAAAAAATAACAGCTGACGCATTCTCCACTGTAAATTACCAAAAACGGTTGCATTTTCTCCACAAGAGTATGTTAGACATGAATGCCTAATTTACCTGTCCAAAAAAGTTATAAGAAAATTTAACTAAAAGTGGATGGTTTGACCCATTCACTAGCTGTTTAGCATTCTTCTGCCTGAAACTGCAGCACATTAGGAGACACTTGTTGACTGAAATTTCCTTCCTGTATCTCCCAGAATAAAAAAAAACAAAAAAACAAACACACACAAACTGTCTTAGATGAGTATCTATAGTGAGCTGCCTACTTTCATGTAGCTTTACATATTTTTCAGCTGAGACTCAAGTGCCATAACCAGCACTAGCAGACAGCACACATGTATCAGTGTTACAAAAGCTTGAAATTTACATAACTCCTGTGTTCATTTCCTTGATCTTATGTACTCTTATCTAATTGCTGTTTAATAAATACTAATAAATAGTTCCATGTAAGTAAAAAAGTTACTTTTTTCATAGAAAACTTTCTACTGAAATACCCAGACATGAAAACAATTTACATGGAATGCTGTTTTGTTTCAAATTCTCAGCAGCAGAATGGAAACCATCTTCTTGTTTCATTTATGTTAAATCATATAACAACGGCCATACTAGTCTGAAATATTAAGAAAAGAACTTTTTTTTCTCTCTTATCCTCTACTATGCATCTATTCAGTGGGTTCAGGTTACAATTCACAAAGGGTGGCAATATTAATAGCAGGAGGGGAAAAAAAGATCACAGTCCAGCCAACTGAATTGTATTTCTTCCTAGGCTACTGAAATTCATTACTTAAATCCAGCATAAATAGAATCTCAAATACCAAAGCAAAACACTTCCTTGCTGCAGACTCATATGACTATCTTTTCTTACTCCCCATCTCAACTTTCTTAACTTGTTGCCTTTTTCTTTCCCCCAGCTATAGAATGTGTTTTGCTCTCTAGGTAATGTTCTGTTCTTTGGGGGTTTTCTCATCGGCACTAATATTTAATTTGTAGTCTAAGCAGATGAGAATGAAACATTGAATGGAATTCTGGACATTCTCATTTGCAATTTAACCCGTTGTCCAACAAATAGTTCAAAAATCTCTAATTAACCTTATATTTTTGTTATCTTTGTTATTGTGATGTCATAGTACTCAGGTGGACAAGACTCCATTAAGTAAAATGAGTTTCAGATCATAGTGTGATCTGAAAAAGATGTGAACAATATTTGGAAAGGTACTGAAAAAGTCCATATTTGTATAATATCAAAATTTTATGCGTCTTTGTGGTATCAATATGCAATTTGGCGATTAGACTGTTACCATAACAGTATTGTACAAAGTCAGTCCTTCACTCTTGACTTATTGCTGTTCAATTTTAGAATGAAAGGGCAAAAGGAATACTCTGAATGTCATCTACAGTTTTGCTACTACCTTATACTCTCACAAACACTTAAAAATTATTCTTGAAGTGATGTGCTAGTTACCAACATGCCCATGCAGAATTAATGGCTGTAAAGAAAAATAGTTTCCAGTGTATTGACTGAAAGTTTCTAAAATGTCAGTGTCATTTGTATTATGGATCACTATCTCATATCATGATAGAGAAAGCACATTAGCAAAAACTGGTGAAGCCCAGTGGTAGATTCCACTCTCCTCACAACACTATAAAGCAAACTCAGCAATGGTGCCAAAATTAGATCCCATATTAGGGTATCAAATAATCCTACAAGTTTCAAGAAGAATGTGAAAAGATACAAACAAAAAAAGCAGGAAGAAAGAGTAGTGATGATACTGGAGAATCACATATGCAGAAAGAATGGCTAATTTAGACATTATCTGTAGTAATTGAAAATTGCCTAGACAACCTCATATGAAAACGGCTGAGTTTAGGATAGATGGACTACACAAAACCAGACTTCACACATTTTATGATGTGCAGATAGAATAATTCTAACCTTGCAGGAAGCCAGACTGGTTGACCGCCCTTCTCTCATGTTGTCCAGGACTATTCATAGCCATTAATTGAAATTTTCCCTGCATGGGGAGGTTTTGATTCAAAGCTGGCTCAGGTGTATAACAGCACACCCACTAAGTAAGGATTGCTAGAATTTCCTACTTTCAGTATCACAAAGAAAATCTGGTAAGAAGGTTTTGTTAAAATATCTAATCATTATATGCTCAGCTTTTTCCCTAGTTTGCTATAGCAGTTTCTTGCTCCCACTTACCTTAGCAACTTCTGTTATTACAAGCTAACAAAAACTGGATTTTGGTTCAAAACCAAAATTCAGCATTCTGTAATGAATTCAGATACAATCTTCAGTGTACTTTGTAAGGCATAATCTACCATTACAAAAGATTAACATTAACTGAAATTCCATAACCTAATGACACCATCCTGAGTTACAAGAAATAATAATGGAATTTTGTTATTGCTTTAATGTATAAACTTGCATTCCAGTGGTAATGTCATACAGTTATAATACAAGTACACACAAAATTTTAAGGATTTGGACTTTTTTTACCCTTTAGAAAATCTGTAATAATGCCATAATCACTTTTCAGACAAAAGAAACTTCTGTGGAAAAAACCTAATCATATGCAAGTCCACATTTTAGTGCTTTACCCTTTAAAAAGACAGAGCATATACATATCTGTTTTATTAGTCAAGCAGAGTTGCAATTTTCACATAGTTATAGCTCAGAAAATGCAACTACTTCTTCCCTTCAATGCTTGTATTTTTCCAACATTATATTATAAATTGTTCTACTGAAAAAAGCTCCAAACTCAATAATAATTATTTTTATCCTCCTGAAGGAAAAAAATCACAATTCAATATTCCACTAATTCTAGGATATTTTACATATTTAATATCTTTTTTAATTATTTCAATTTAAATAAAATTGCATCTGCTGTTTGTCAATACTAGGATTTCTTCCTCTTATTGATGTGCATGCAAAATCAACACTTGCATAAAATGCAGAGTATTCTGAAGCCTGACCTAAGGTCTTCAAGAAGATGCATCTCATCCAACGTTAGTCACCAGAAGTTTGGCATCAAATCTCACCTAGACATTTACTTTATTCTTAAATGCCAGAAAACAACTTCTTTCACCTTCTGTTTGAGAGATGAGTCTCAAGATCTTTCAATGTCTTCTGAGGAAGCCCAGAAGTTTGCTTTTAATTAACAGCCAGCCTTATTAGCTTTAAGAGCTAAGCCAAGTAAACCTCATCCTGTGTTTCTGAATCTCTGATTAGTAGAAACTGGTTTCAGGAACACACCTGTTGTACCTATCCATTCGTTGTATTCCTTCTAACACACATAGTTTGAATAAGCATAGTTCAGGCATGTCATAACCAAGAACAATTAAAAAATCAAGGTGAATTCTACAATGGTCATTTTTGTCATCCTCCTGTATAACTAATTTGGACAGGATTAAAAGGCAGCATATAAAAGGAAAGATCTCTCTCTTATTGTGGAAATTGTATTGAAATTAATGGCTATTTTCTATCAAGAATTAAAGATCTAAAGTAAGACTGGAATGCTTTCATCTATAAAAAACAATTTAGACAAAAAAAGGCCCAATCAGTGCTTGCTTCCCATTTGACATGTGAATGTGAAATGAAGTTATTTTCATCTAGCAGGTAGAAAAAAGAGTACAGAAAAGCTAGCCTTGTCCCTAAAGTAAGGTCATCCACTTTACTGTGCTATGGTTCCATGCTGCTGACATTCTGAATGGTTTTGATGAATTCAAAAGAACATTTAATGCTACTCCTTCAGCAATAAGGAATAGGAAGGCAACAGGGAAGCCTCCTCTGAAAAAGAAAAGGATTTTTGTAAAACAACAAAGGCAGCAATTTGAAAGGAAACGTGATGCCACCAATTCAATAATGTATTGCATTGCTGAATTATGTACTGTGTTTAAAAATTAATAAAACAGATTAAGTTTTACTTGCTTACTGTAACTGAATAGGTTATGCAGTTGTGTACATTTTGAGAGCTATATGAAACCCATATTAAATTATAACCTAAGGGACTGGCAAATGTCACTAGACTAACAGCGATGATCTTTAAGTGCAAGTCAAATTAAGATTGTACTAAAAACTTTAAAGGTTCTTCAAAATAGCCTTGTCAGTTTTAGTCATATAAGTAGTCCTTAGTGTCGCTTTTCTCATGGTATTTGTATACTTTGTATTTAAGCAGTAGCATGCCAATAGTATGGTAGTTATTTCAAAATAGGACATGCAACATCTCACCCCGCCATTCCTACCCCGTAAAGATAAAAATCTCCTATGTATAAAAAGCCTCCCATTACATTTTCTTTCACCACCATCTCAATATTTCAGTTTTGCACAGTGGGTATAAACATGATATATATATATATATGTATATTTATTCCATCTAATTTCTCTAATATATTCCTTACTCAATGATTGTTTTTTATTAATAAAACACCACTTAACCTCAAATACACTATGTAGACAAGTTTATCTGCTAAATTATTGATATAGTAATTAGTTAATTAGCTCTCCTGCACATAATCTGAGCACAGCATTAATATACCAACCTTACGGAAGGGAGAAACATAACAGGGAAGGTGACTGACATGGCCAGGATCATTGGAAACATCTTTGCCAGACACACTAAAAATTAGCTGGCTTCTGTCCTGTGCTTAGACCATGTCACTCACTAATGTAATTCTGTCAAAAAAAAAAAAAAATTACATCCAGAGTATATGGTGCATCACAACAACTGTCTGCAGCAGTTCCAGAAAGCTACTTGGAATAACAGTTGTCGCATGGGGTGGAACACACCAGGTTTAATGGCAGAGAATAAAAGCAACACAATTTTCTTAAAGTAATTAGTATTACCATCTTTGGTTTACCAAATATCTTTAGCATGAAGGAAGCTAGCATATTTTGCAAACAAAAGGCCTGGCATAAGGCGAGGGACAATGAAATAAGACTATGGAACTGCAGGCTGGCTGCAGCTGAAAAAATTGCTCCTGGTCACAAAGTGTGTCAGGCCAAGACATACCCAAACACTTGAGCAGTTTGAACTGCTTTGGGAGATGTAGTTAACTCAAATCCCTGCACATAGACAGGCATAAGCAAGACAGATGTGTTTTTCTTGTGTGTTAGTTATTGCATTTTGAACTAATGGAGACGGAGATATTTAATTTCTCCTCTTAACTTGGTTGCACTGGTAGGGCTGGAAAGTCTTCAGTGACCCAGCTGGTTCTGCTGCCTGCACAAAATTTTTCCCCAGATCTGGCCAAGTTCCCTATAGGATCTTCGTAGGAACCTGTAGCAAAATGATAGTGAATCAAAATGATTGAATACTGGTTCTAAATGTTACATCTGTAATAATAACCAGGTCTAAGTAACTGCTTTTCTCATGATTTTAGTATCTGAATTTCTTTTCCAAATGAAGTCCTGGAGTCATGTGAGGCTGTAAGAAAAATGTGGGTTTATCATTAAAAATTGCAAGCTCACAATTCTCTTGATAGTAAAGAAAAGCTTACAGATGTGTCTATAGCATACTCTCCTAATGCCAGCAGGCAGTAACACACACTCAGACCTATTTCTCCCTTTTTGGGGCTGTTGAAACCATCTGCTTGACCAGAGATATCAGATTAATTTCAGCTCAGAACTGTCTGTGCATCTTATTCTTCATTCATATTAGTTGTTTGTAACTAGTTGAGTTGTAACTCAAAAGTTACAAACAGAAATGAGATCAGCAGTACCTGGAGGAAGATGGGAAAGAGCAAGCAAGGTCTGTAGGGCCCACAGTGCATGATTCCACTGATTCACAGTACTGGCTCTCACCCAGCCCATAGGAATTCCTCTCCTAAGCTTCCCTTTCCAGTACATTATAAACAGACGTAATTTCTAATTGCATGACTGTCTAGACCAATGTTGCAAAGGTCTTAGTTGGATTTGTAGACCTAATTACATTAAATTAAAAAAAAAAAATTAAAAGGCATTGTCTTGTCCAACACACCAGATTTTAATATCAGAGACTTGATGTAATTTATATATTTATTTCATTATTTATGCCATGTTTTTATAGGTTTAAGTGGGGTTACCACATTCTCTTGAATTATTAGGTCACAGATGTACAGAAAAATGCATCTGCTTCTTTGTATAGGCAAAACATTGGGGCATTTCCTCATTATAAACCCTAAAAATAAGTTTAGCAGACAGTTGGCCATCATACACTAATTATAGAACCACATTTTCTGAAATGTTTTCTTTGCAAAAGATTTTACTATGTTCAGCAGAATAAATTAGAAGCTATTTCTCCAAGTATCAGTTCATTTGGGTTTTATTAGGCAACTCTGGCAAAGCTCTGGATTGAACAGTAAACATGCACATTTCTAAAATTTAGCACAGAAATAATTACAACATTTGAAGATTAGGTGCTCTCCTTGTAGTATAAAACAATAAAAAAGTATAGAACATTGAAGAGTCAAGGACAGTGAACACACTGAGATCACTCTACAAAAGAAACAAGACTAAGAAATATATTCCTCACCTAAATTAGTCAACATGACTCCATGAAAACGTTCATACACATTGTACAGTACTTTACTTATATGACTGCAACCTAAATTAGTCCCCTTTGAACACTGGTAAAGTAATCCAGATTGTAATCTAAATTATATTACAGAGTGCTAAATATTATGTACGGTGAGAGAATAGTACATTAAACTGCATCTCTTAATGACAGAAACACATGTAAAATACATATGGCAGGGAAAAAAGATGAAATTTTCTCTAATTAAGTCATAATAAGATTTTTCTCTTATTAAGTCATAACCTCTAATGGGTGGATCTTATTTAGGTACTGTAGTTACTTATCCACTGGACTGAAATCTGAGCACCGGAGTGTCTCTAGATTGTTTGGGAGATGGAGGGCACAAGTGCAAAAAGTGAGCTAAGAGTTAATAATTCTCTGATCCCAAAGGCAACTGGAGTCCTCCTCCTCCCTATGTGTCTTGCTCTGCCTTTTTATCCAGACTTCCAAAGTCTTGTTTCTGTCACTTGTTTGATTCTTCAGTGAGCTCATTTAGTTCCTTCATTAGCAGAAAACCAACCACAGAAAGAAAATCCTAAAACTGCTGGTTTGCCAAACTGTGTTGACTCAGTGGAAGCAGGGACAGACAAAGGTCAGGCGAAGCAAAAAGAGAGGATAGGTTCTTAATGTTGGAAACAGAAGGCAGAAGTCAACCATCAGCATCAGGCTATGAAGCCACCAAAAAGGATAATCACACATGACCTAGACACAGCAAGTAAATACTAAGTGATTGCCTTCCCTTAAAATACAGAACACCAGTTGCCAAACTCTTCCTACTTCAAAAGCATGCTACAAAGCACCCACAGCACTGAGCAATTTCCTTGTATTTATATAATTGTCTGGCATAGTGGAAAAATATTTCTTCATTGCTAGCTGAAGTCCTGTGTTGCAGGTAACTCTGTGGCTTGAAAAAAGTTATGATCACTGACTAATCTAGTGGCATTTTACAATGGAATAACCACATGAGTGGACACAAGAAGAACCATGTCATCTAGTTAGACTTTTGTAAGGTCTTTAACACTGTCCCCCACAACATTTTTCCTAAAGTCTATCTTAGTACTGTATATTACATTCACAGACTATTCTGAGTTAGAAAGGACCCACAAGGATTGTCTGGCCACACAGAGATCAAACCCACACCCTGGACATTACTTGCACCGTGTTCTAATTAACTGACCTAACCTTAGGCTGAAGTTCTAGTACCTGGAGAGTATCTATTACAAGCTCCTTCTCTTAACTAGACTGAAGACACATACTGTTTTTGTATTCCCGACCTTTAAAAAAATATGATTTAAAGATAATTTTGCTTCAAAATCAGAAAATATAGTCTACTGATAAATTTACCACTCAAAGCAGTCTATCTCACTCTTTCTAATTGAGAGACAACTAGATTTATAACATTTCCTGTTTCTTATTTTACCAACCATTCAGGTCCCCACTCCTCAAACTGCTTTATACCAATTATCACAGACTCATACTTTCATTCAAAGGCTCCAATTTTACACTTTAGCAAAACCTATCTGATTTCCGGAAAAAGCTGCTCACCTTTTATTCTTGAAAAAACCTTTGTTGAATTCCAAAGAGAGATGGAGCTGTGCTGTTAAAAACTTACAGAAAGAAAAGATTGACAAAGCAGCAGAAAAGGAGCATCCCTTTGCCTTAGACAAGAAAAGAAAGAGGTTTACAGGCTAGGTTATAGAAGCATGCATGATTTTAGTGTTAGCAGATAGCATATTATCTGCAATTCTGTGAAATCCAATCTGAGTTAGAAGAGACCATCAGGATCATTGAGTCCAACTCCTGGCCCTATGCCAGACACCTCAAGAATTCTGCCGTGTGCCTGACGGTATTGTCCAAAAGCTTCCTGAACTCTGTCAGCCTTTGTGCTGGAATCACTTCCCTGGGGAGTCTGTTCCAGTACTCCACCACCCTCTGGGTGAAAAACTTTTTCCTGATAGCCAACCTAAACCTCCCCTGACTCAGCTTTCTGCCATTTTTTTGAGTCCCATCACTGGTCATGAGAATGAAGAGATCAGTGTCAGAGACCTTGCCTGG
Organism: Sturnus vulgaris; assembly: GCF_052056855.1. Taxonomy (NCBI): domain Eukaryota; kingdom Metazoa; phylum Chordata; class Aves; order Passeriformes; family Sturnidae; genus Sturnus; species Sturnus vulgaris. Next base: position 74,025,145 of record NC_142245.1, read on the forward strand.
CTGGTGATGCTGTACCTGATGTCCCCAGGACAGGGCCAGCCCTCCTGGCAGTCAGGGCACTGCTGACTAACTCGCCAGAGACCAGGACCCTCAGGTCCCTTTCCACAGTGCTGCTCTCCAGCCTCTCACTCCCTGTCTATGCACACAATTAGGTTGGCCCATCCCAGGTGCAGAATCCTGCCCTTAGCCTTGTAAAACTTTGTATTGTTGGTGGCTGTCCATCTCTCTAGTTTATTGAGGTCTCTGTCCTCAAGGGAGTCAACAGCTCCTCCAAATTCTGTTATCAGCAAACTTAGTATTCCTTTGAGTAGCTAATTACCTGCTAGTTGGTATCATGTGAAGGTCATTAGGGTTATCAGCAATCAGAATAATTTGAGAGAGGTGAAGCCATTTTGATGTTTAAATTCGAGTTGATTTACAGCTCTTGAAAGACCATAGTAAGGTATACATTTTCTAATTAACTAAAAGCTGTCACACTTATGGACTTCTCAGGACATAAGGTATGTCCTGAAAGGAAGTGAAACTAAGTTGTTCATTCTATAGATATATGCAAAATCTTTTTTTCATTCCACAAAAAAGATATATCGACCATCAAACATTAATTAAAGAATGACTTAAATCTGACATCAGTTTCTAGATTTATCAAAAAAGGGAATAACCTGAATCCATCTTTATCCCTTGAGAATTAAAAGTGTTCTTTTCATTACCATTCCCCCCCCCCAAGGTTAAAAATTGTTTTAAAAGTCAGAACAATCCTCATCCTTCTGCTCTAATCATGGCCCAGGAAAAACTGTTTTGGCACCTTCAGTTAACATCACAATTCCCCAGAATAACGAAACACTCAGTCCTTTCACTCTTTCTCTGTTTCATCTGTCTTTTATCTTAACATTGCCAAATCAGATTTTTTACTTCTATATGAGCTAAAAAAAATCGAAAAAAAATCCAAAATAATAACATTTACAGACTATAATGAATATGAATGCAAATTAATAAATTTCAGCATAGTAACTCCTCTGTGCAATGCAAAAATCAATAGGAAGGCATAGACAGGCACTTTGAAACAGATTCTAAAAAAATCCTCCTTAAAACTACCCCTACAGACATATACTCTGAAATTAATAGAGTATCACATTCTAAAGTAAAGGAAACCCAGAATACCATCCTCAATTTTTAGGGATTGATTCTGAATTTAAGTTATGCTTAATTAAAATACAAGCAATGTACAGACCTCTCACTATTAAATGGTGCACTGAATAATTCATCTTTCATGAACAATGTGATATTTTGGAAATAAAGGTGCACTGCAAAAACGCAGATTGTGGGTGTTCCTCATTTCAATTGCTGCAGTCAATTTGAAAAAAATGAAGGAAAAGTAGCAGTAAGAAAAGACATAAAATTGTCCTGCTAAACAGAGTCTAAAAGCCAACACTGGTGATATCTTTTGTGTGAAACTAACAAGACAACAATGATGCACCTCTGCTATACATCACAAAAAAATTGAAAGTTTTTAATTTTTAGATCAAAATATTTTTTGTATTGTATTTTGTATTTGTATTGTATTTTTTTGTGTGTGTTTCTTTAGTGGGAGAAGATGGAGACTTGTTTGGTTTTTTGTGAAACAGAGCTGTGGTTGTACTACATTGGACACTGTCATATTCTTATACTTTTAAGTATTTTTTTTTTCACTTAAATAAAAGCCTTTGTTCAACTACTCTGGAAATATGGAGAAAATATTAAAGTGGAGAAAAGTGCAGTTTTGTGTTTTAAGGTTCCTTTGCACAGCAAAAACAACACAAGAATAATTTCTTGTAAAAATCTTCATTTAGCTTCAGAAAAAAAAGGGTTATTAAGTATAGTCATAGTCCATTTCTAAAGGGGAATGCTTTGACCTATCTGAAATTAAGTTCCCTTTCAAGAGAAAGCTTCTTCAATGTCTGATTATATGCTATGTTCTAAGCCTATGTTGAGTTAAATTCCTTGCAAATATCTGTCTTCTAAATTTCAGAAAATCATTTAGCTTAACAGTGAAATATTTATTAATATTTATGTATCTTTTTCTTTTAACTATTCTACATCAAGGTCAGAAATTGAGGTCAGAGAGTAGAAGGCCATACTTGAAGAAAATTCATTCTTAACTTTCCATTTTAATTAGTTTCAGAAGAACTCTGTGCCTAAGTCATAGATCACTTATTAAAAATATAGATTTTTTCATTGTAATATATTTACATTTATGAGTATTTTCTTTAACATAATCTCTTAAGCCCCGAGTATGTAACCCACACTTGATTTTTGACTTGCACCCAGCAAGTCTGAACTGTGTTTTACATCCAAGAGCAGTGGTGTTGAATATTAGAATTATGTGGCTTAAAAACTCCCTCCAAGAGTTTATAATATTTTCTTAGAATATAGTACTGAATTTGTACTAGCATTTTCTACTGCATTATTTCACACAAAGCTGCAGAGACAAAAATACCATAACCACATATGTAACTGCATACATCTGAGTATCATATGATTCTGACAAGAAGAGGTAAATATGTGGAGTTTAAAGGCAAACAGAGAATAGTATATCTTCCTGTCAAGTGGGAATTTTAAGAACTTCAAAGTTATAGGAAAAAAAAAAATCTAGATCATTTCCATTTAAGTCTAGTGGCTGTGAAAGCAGATCTCTGAGAGTAAAAATATTGTTCAGAAGTGGCTCAGGGTTGATCTCTTTAAACTATTACTGCTTTCTAGATCCATGTCGGCAATTCATAAACATAGCTCATATAGACATGCCTAAATGCCAGGTCCATAAATCAGTGTAATAACATGAAAATAATAGATCATTGAACGTTTTACCAACAAATAAAACCCTACAGTCATTTACAGTGTATGTCCTGGAAGACATACTCCCATTAAAAGAGGCAAAATATATTCCTTTAGCATTTGGCTGGAGGATGCAGGTTTCTCAACTCATTCCAAGAGCTGAGAAGAAAGAAAGTAGGACAAAGAACTCAAAAGACAGTGTTTGCTTCAGCAAAGTCTGTCTCTTCACACTTTTAATGGTTGTGAAATATAGGGAGAAGGGCTATTGCCATGAAAAGAAATCATGTTTTAAGTAGACTTTGTAAGGAAAAGCACTGTAAAGAAAGGACATTGTCAAAGTAATTTCAGTGGATGGTATGATCAGCAAGTTGCAGGCCAAAGTGGAGCTGTAACCAGAAATATGTTAAGTATGGCCACCATAGCTGCATATTCACAGTTACATGGATGCATTGTCTCTGTATTAGGTCACTATCCCCTTTTTGTCTCTTGTTTTTTATTGTATTCCTTTTAAGAAACTGAGAAATAAACTTTAATTTTTTTTGGGGGGGGGCGGTTATTGGAAAAGTTACAATAATATTAACTCATTATTCTAATTAGAGGAGAATTATACTTTTTAAAAATTAATTGCATACATTGACTCTTTCTTATTTTCTAAATCAGGCCCTTTCATGGTTTCAGATATCTCTGTTCTTTTAACTGGAACAACCAAACAAGGAAATTTCTGCTAGAACCACACAGCCCTAAAAAGGACAAGATTTGAGATTGCACTCAGCAGCTATACTCACATAAATGCATTCCAGGCAGTAAAGATGTGCTACTGAAGATGGTGAGGAGACAACTGAAATCTTAATTTGACATTCAAAATTTTTTTCATTTATGACAGCACAAGGGAAAAACACAGCTTCTTAGACCTTAAATTGGATGGGTAGGATTAGCAGTTAAAATATTATTTTAAATATTGTTATAGAAGTGAAAGGCCCTAAATATAGAACTATACCATTTTTAGAGCCCTTTTTTTTATAGCATAAGCACAAGCAGTGCTGTACAAATGTTAATACATCTTTTTTTAGGGTAAAACTTTGCTCTAGCTTATATCAGTTCATACGCATGTAGGGTCAGGAAATATGGGCTGAAAAGGGCTTAAGTTTACCCATACTTCTTGTTGAAAAATACATTGTAGCTCCCACTTAAATGCACAACCAGGCAGCTGAAGCAAATCCATTATTTTCCTAAACAGAAGCTGGTTCAAGCCATAATTTTTAATTATTTATTAATGAAAGAAGAAGTTGCTATTTTGAAATGTTGTTGAACTTGAACTAGAACTAAATTGGAATGACTTCAGCCACAGCTGAACAAAATGAAACAATATACTACTTCATCTCCTAGCACATAACACTGTCATTCAGATATGGCTATGGCCACCCTTGGCACAGTTGGAAGAAAAGTGAATACGAGCAGAGACTAAATTGCATCTGCAGCCTGCTACTGGAATCATGCTAAGCAGGGGAAGGATTTCACTGCATTGTAGGAGGTTGCTTTTGTTGCTCCTGCGAGCAGCAGGACTGCCTGTGCCCAGCCAGTGGCTGCTGCTGACTACAGCATACACGCAAGCCAGGTAGAAAGTTTGATTTCCCATGCTTTCTTAGGGCAATGCTGGACTTCACTATTAGCCTGCTGATCAATTTTGCAGGACTGATGTCTAGATAGTTATAAAAATGTAACCCCCATTAACTGCTGCTGCTGCTGCTGCTGCAGGAGACTCGCTCTTGCTTCCGTGGGTGACTGAAGTGTCATTCCAATGGCTTCTAAAGGGTCACAAAATTGTGTAAAGGGGAAATACAAAGAAACATTAACAATATAAACAGGTATACTAATGTCCTTAATATTTAATTGGCAAGTCCTCTAGTCTTGATTTTCACTATTTTCTACATTAATATGACATAATATATTTGTTTTTATTTAGGTGTTGCTTATTAAGAAGTAATTTTCTGTGGTAGCTTTATACCTTTTCTTCCTGTCTTAAGAGCAAGGGCCAGGAGTATCGCTATACATGGTGTTTCTTTTGACAGCACAGTTTATCTACATTTAATGGCGCTTCAGTCCACCCATAGGTATGTACAAAGTATGAGGTAGATAAAAAGCCCATCTGTCTTTTCTTGCACACAACCTGTCACCAGGTACATAGTGCTGCCACCAGAACAGATTGTATGTGCATGACGAATTTCAGACCCAGCCCAGCTATATGCCAGGTAGTGCTTGCAGAGTCAGACATAAGGGAACAACATTCATCCATGATCCTTTTTATTAATTAAATCTTGCCACAAAGTTAAAAGTACCCTTCTAAAAATTAAGAAAGCTTTAAAAAATGTACACATGCTTTTCCCTTTATCATCTCTGATGGGATTTTTATACACCATATAATTAAAGAAGGAAGGGAACAGTATGAAAATAGAACCTTAACACCTCTAAAAGCATCTTAGAAAAAAGAGGAAAAAGAAAAAAAAGGAAAGGACAAAGGAAAAAAAATGTTACAGTATTGAGGAATTGTACAAGTCAAGACCACAGCTGACAAAAAATTCTGCTTAGTTAGTAACAGACAGACTACAAAGAGCGGCAGAAGCACACTCGCTTGGAAACTGATCACAGTTATATATTTATTAATTTGTTTTCACTTGCCAGAATTGATTTTAAGCTGTAAAGTATTTTAAACAATAAGTATAATAATAATTAGAAAAGCGTAGCACCTAGAATTAAACCATGAGGTCACCTGGAGTATTTTGCTGAATACAGAGCTGCAGCAAATGAAGTTGGCTTTACAGCAGCTGGAACACCAGAGCCATCAATAAAGAAATTAGCTACTCACATTTGAGATAAAGGGCAACTTATGCTTACAATCACCCGATCCAAAAACTGCTGTGAGAGCAAAGCAAACATCCAGCTCATAAACCTATCAGTATAATTTTTTGGAAATAGTTAGAGGTCAGCATTGAAATTCTGATTACAGCCAAAAACGTCAGTGGCTGAGAGAAGCAATTTAAGAAGTGGTGTCAGTTCTCATTGACCAAATAGTAAATCATGCTTTATTTTCGAGCTGATGTTAGGATACATGATATGACTAAACACAAGTCTAGAATTCTGTAATAAGTGAGGTGGAAACAATCTGTCACAATTTTCTTCTGTCCACAATGTGTTTTTGTCACTATTAAATGTGACTTTCTTCCCTTCTGCTGTCCTCAGGGTGCCAATCACCAGCCTAACTCTGTCCTCAGCTTGTACCTTTGTGAACTGTGTGCTTTGAGAAAGAAGAAACCAGTCAATGATTAAGAGATTTGTTATTTTTAATTCCTGGATCATTTGATCTTCCCAAAATGAGAAGACAACTTTATGATTTTTTAAAAAATCAATATACAACAAATGATTACAGAACTAGTGATTGAATAATTTATGTGATATATTCAATTCAAACAACCTTATCACTACCAGACTACCAGTTTACTAGTTTGTAAACTAAGGAGATTAAAAAAAAAACCTCCAAATGTAAATTTTGTTTTCCTGTTTGGAAAGATGAAAAAACTCTGAGTATAATTTTGAAAAGCAGATGTTTCCAAATTTAAGTAAGAGAGCTCTTCAACTCCTTATATGTAGTTGTATTTTTTAATGTCCTTTATTAGAGTATGAACACTCTGGTCATGAAAAGGCCATATTCAACCACTCATTCTATAGTCATTAATTATATGTTTATTTACCACACACACTCTGAATAAATAAGTGTAAATATTCTTTGTAACTCATAGAACAGTAGGGTTTTGTAACCTATTTTGGTAGAAAAATGTAATGATGCATTTAGATATTTTTCAGTTTGCTATAATTAAAAGGTTTTTATAGAGACCACAAATTTGTAACAGAGACTATAAATTTGTAACTGATTTTTAATAAAAATATTTCAGTGTATACTCATATGGATTAGACAGTTTAAAATAACAGAAAAATCAAAGCAGCTATGAGTGCCGAATCACTGAACTTAAGTATGAAAATGCTCTATTGCCTTCATGCTTAGGGAAGGGTTTCCAAAAGCCTATTATGTATGGTCAGATATTCCCAAATGTGAACAGAGTTGGAAATAGGAAAGTGGTCTATGAAATACTCATAACACTATACAGAAAATTACACATCTGCAAAACTGAAAATCTGATACCTTAACATTATCTTGTAATCTGATAGATGTCAAAATCAATTAGAATTTCTCCTACTAAGTTCCTTCTGAGAGTGTCTAAAAATGAAAGACACTCTCTTTTGACTGCTGCTCATTTGAAATTGGCATTTTCATGTGGCAGATGGTGACCTTATCCCTGTGCTTTAGGAAAAATGATTTTTATTAAGCCTAAACAAGTGTGAACAGTGCTAATTTCCTGCAGCAGGCAGAATTTGAATGAGAGCGTATAATGATTGGAAGAGTCCTGCCTCACCATATGGAAAAATGCACATTATGCCAACACAGTAGATTACTAACAAGACAGTCCCTTACAAATATATCCAATTTTCCATTTTATCAGTAGTCATAGAAAACATATTTATTTTAAGATTTCCAGGAGCTGCTAAGTGTTGTTTGCAGCTAGATCATATCCTAAAAGCTAAACAGTAACAGTGACATGGAAATCACTACATGAAACATAAATTGTAGTTAAAAATTATCAGATGAAGAGAACAGCTGTTGGTACCTGTCAAGACAAACTTAATATCTCAATAAAGACTGTGTAAAAGTACAGATGTTTTGAAAGTGTATGTTTGATATCTGCATTGTAGAGTTATTAGCAAATTTGATATTGTGGATAATGATCGTACCACTGTCTCTAACCAGTAAGAAAGCATAGAGGAAGGGAAAAAACAATATAAATGAAAGAGTCTACTTGGAGGCACACAGTGACAGGACAAGCATTGAAACCCTGAGTAGATTCTGGTAAAAAAAAACATGTCAAATGGACAATCACCAATCCACCTGCCTATAGTTTGCCCAGCTTTGAGATTAGATAAACAACCTGCAGAGATTCCTTCCAATCTGAATTATTTTGTGTTATCTCTAAGAGCAGGCACTAATCAAGAAGCAAGACTAGAAGCAGCATGATTTTCCATGGAATATCAGATTTCACATTAGGGTTTCTCATTGAATCTGAACTGAATGACTTTAGGAATTCTGACTGAATTGGAACACCAATTAACTGATCCCAAGGAAGAAAAGTAATAATTAATAATGTGTCTAGGTCTTCTGAAAATTTTTCTTAAGAACACTCTCTAGACTTGTTTAATATCTTAAAATATATAATGGAAATATAAATAGGATTTCTAAAAATGAAAAACATTAACAACAATTAATTTTAACTATTTTCAAAAATCATCCTTTACTTATAAATTTCCAAAACTTGAAACAGACATTGCAGAATCTAATTTTGCAAGCAAATCATAACAGTGTTTTCCATCCATTCACTGTGAGTACATGACCTTCTCAAAGAGGAAAGATAACATATTTCTCTCTCCTAACATGCTAGGAAGAACAGAAGGAATAAAAGTCACATTAGAAACTTGAATCCTTCTGCCCATTCTCTTTAAAATCAAATAGATTGCCAGTGCTGGTTTCAGCTGCTTAGTAGTTTGTGAGAGAAAAAAATATTACAAACATACTAATGTTTATTTTTGCAGTAACTCTGTCATGGCTGTGACCTCTAGGTGGGACTGAGGTACCCACTGTTTGATGAGGAAGTCAAGAGCACTCTTGAGGGCATTGAAGGAACTCAGGTTGGATAGAAAACTAAAAGTCACCACCTGACTTTAAAATGTCAGTGAAGATGAGATGAACATTCCTTCAGGGAAAACAAATAAAGCAGCAGAAGGGGAAGGTAGAGAGCAAAGCTGAACAAACTCACCCAAGGGATTTTCCTCCTATATGATATTTTTATTATTATTTTTATACACAGACATATTATTTAGGAAAGACTTCACTTCCAAGACTGAAAAATTTACTCCACTCTTATATCTGTTTCATTGCTGCAGTACCTAAATACCTGATCACAAGTCCCTGAATTATTAAAAAAAAATATTTAGTGACATATTATATTACAATCTTTCTCACATGACATTAATCTCTTAGTTTTTTTAGGGAAAGTTTGTATAATAGTTTGATTTGGTTAAGATTCATATTTCATTGAGAAATATAGATGTTATATGAATATTCCTGGATATTGGGAAATATAAAATCCATATTTTGATTTTAAAAGAAACACATCTGATATATGTGATTAGTGGAAGAATTAGAAATGGTCATTCTATCACCTTGCCAGACTACAGAGGACACAACTTATTGTAGTAGACAGATGCTTCCCCAGTCATTCCCCAGTTTGAACTGAAACCAGGTCTATCCTCCCCTCACAATGTTTAAATGTCAGCCTCCAGTTTATCTCAAACCTTTTCTGCCTTCTTTTATAAGTCTTATGTCTGTTGTGCAATTCTTCTTTTTATAAAAATGCACATCCTTCTTTCCCCCCCCTTGCTTGAAATAGCTGTAGGGTTATACAAAAACAATGAGAAACAACCTTACTGAGAGTACAAGAGACAAGTTTTGGTTACTTAGAGAAATCAGGGATTAGAGTCAAAGTCAACTGTTTGCAGTTTATTCAGTGTTGCTCCATGAGTTTGCACCTTTGGCCCCTTTACACCAGGACAGAACGGGTTCACTCTGTGAAAGAACTGCATATATTAGTCATCCGTGGTCTCAGAGAGAACTAATGGGATCAAAATGAGATCAAAAGGGATTTTTGCCCAGTATGAAACTTCAGGCAACCTTAAAAAAAAAAAAAAAAAAAGAGAACTTCTTTAGTATGTTTTGATGTTTTGGGTTTGTTGCCAAGTGCACCCCCTAGCCTCTGACTAATGTTTATCAGGCATCAAGTTAGCATGACAAGAAGGGAAGGTCAGGAGTAGACAGGAAAAACATCAAAACACCGAAAGACACACTTCTAGGGCTTTTTTTAGCCATAAAAAAGTATATAAATAAAAAAGGAGAAAAATAAAAAGTTTGACCTCTAAAGGTCAGTTTTAAAATACTACTTGTAGCTAAGAAAAAACTGAGACAAAAAAGAAAATGGACCTAAATAATAAAGTAGTCAACTAACTCTTCATCCAAAATATTAATATTTCACATATTAACTGTTGGAATGTATTATAGTCCAAAGAAGATTCTTAAGCACCTTTCCCTTAAACTTCCCTTGCTATTAAAGGAAAATGGTCATCATGAGGAGTCTTCCAAGTGTGTTTAACTATGGAGAGTGCAGTAACAGTGCCTTTCAAAGATAGTATTGGATCTGCTGGTTACAATACTCCTAGCTTAAACATGTGTCACCTTTACCATGCCTTGCTACCAGTCATTAGAAATAATGAAGGCAAACAAAGCTTTATTTCCATAAGTCTTTTCTACTTCTCAATGACTCAGAGAAAATAATACATTACAGAGCAATGTAAGGGTCAGTCCTTTCAGATATCTGAAAGGAACCAGCAAGCCACATAATGAATTAGTTAGCGTTTTGTGCATGCTGAAACAGGGAAGGCTGTATTTGCAATTAGCAGGACTAATCAGTGACAGGACTGAAGGAAACAGCATGAAGCTGAGTCAGGGGAGATTTAGGTTGTATATTATGAAAAAGTTTTTCATCCAGAGGGTGGTTGAGCACTAGAACAGGATCCCCAGGGAAGCAGTCACAGCAGCAGCCTGACAGAGTTCAAGAAGTGTTTGGACAATGCTCTCGGGCACACGGTGTGACTCTTGGGGTGGCCCTGTGCAGGGCCAGGACTTGGATTCAATGATCCTGATGGGTCCCTTTCAACTCAGCATATTTTATGATTCTAAGATTCTGTAACTGCTAAATTTTATACAGCCTGGCAAGTGTCTGGTTTTTCTAGAAAAAAAAATTAAAGACAGGAACTTTGTAATTAGTGGAACTACTGACACAGTGTGTATATGTTTACAGTTTCAGTGTTTCTTTAAGAAAACTTAATACCTTTTCTTAGATCTTAGTTATGTCATCGTTTTTCTGCCACTCCATTAGGGCACAAAGTCCTCAAAAATAGACCTCACCAGGCAAAGAAAACTTTGTCCACTGATGATGTCACCATTTTATCTCAACTCACAGTTTTAACTATTAAACACACACTAAAAATTTAAATCTTCCTTTGCATTTTTATGCATGAAGTATTGCAAGTAATACCATGGTGCTATAAACGATTATTTAAGTTCAAATGAGTTAAAGAGAAGTTACATTATAGTTATGTGTTAATTTGACCCTAGCCAGCTGTCAACTTCCCACCCAGCCACTCTCACTCCCATTACTCAGCAGGGCAGAAGAAGACAACATGCAAAATTTCATGGGTGGAGATAAAGAGAGATGAACAGAGAGATGTTCATTTACCAATTAACATCGTGGACAAAACAAACTAATCTCAGGGAAAATTAATTTATGGCTAATTAAACAAGTTGAATGGTGAGAAACAAAAGAAAAAAACTAACAAATTAAATTGGTCTTTTCTTCAATTCTCTCATCCCCTTTTTCCCAAGTTCAGCTTCACCCCTTTCCCAACAGTCCTTCCTCTAGTCCATACCCACAGCAGCACAGGGGGAGAGGCAGTGAGGGACTGTGGTCAGTACTCAGCAGCTCCTCTCTGCCACTTCTTCCACTTTACACTTTTCCTCTGCTCCAGCATTAGTCTTCTCAGCAGGCTGCAGAGAAGATAAACCTGCTCCACTGTGGACCCTCCACAGTTCCTTCAGGGAATGTCACCTATTTCTGTCATGGTCCCCTCCACAGACCGCAGGGAACACCTCCTCCACAGACATCCTCTCCTTGGGCAGCAGGGCGATATCTACCACACCTGGAGCACTAGAATTGCAGAAGAGATTACAGGCAGCCTTGCCCCTTCTAAATCACACTTGAACTAATTACCAAAGAGTAGCCTGGCCCTTAGTGGGTCACATCTGTGACTTATAAAGATAAGTGTGACAAAAGGGGGCTGGTCAAGGGAGTTTGGAGGCAGAGGACCTGGAGGAGCCCTGATGAACTAGGAACTGAAGGAACACTGTGAGGTCGGTCTGGGGCTAGACCCCTGCAGTGGGAGTGTGTAGCCAGAGTGGAGTGAGGTGAAATCTTGCAGTCAAATTCTAGCAAGAAATAGCCTGCCTTCAGAGTCTGCTAAGGAAACCTGCTGCGGGAGTTTGCTGCAGTCAAAGTCTGTGATTAGTTGGAGTCAGGATGGATAATCTGTAATAGGAATAAACCAGGACCCTTTTCACGCTGTTAAACAAGTCTGTGTCTTGGCTCATTTCTACCCCTAAGGAGAGGTCTGCTGCAACAGAGCACCTCCTTCCTTCCTCCTTCTCTGATGTGTCAGGATTAAGTGGACATACCTTACTTTGCAGATGCCTGTGTCATGTGCTGGGTCTGCTGGGGAGCTGCCCGAAACCAGCTGTGCTCAGCACATGGCATGACCCTGTCCCAGAGACCACCTCTTGCTCACCAACACCTTGCCACAAGTAAGAAGTTTCAAGACATTGTTCTTCTTTCAGCTGACGTAGCTGCTGATAATCAAGCAAATATAGGTGGGTTTTAATGTAAGACTAAAAGGAAAGAAAGGAATTATACCCAAAGGAAGTCAAGACTAGCTTGGGGGAGAAATTACTTTGCTGCAGCTTATCTTGAGATATTTGCATTTTTATGTTTGCATTACCTAACTGTATAACTTTCCTGTGTACTCTCCTGTGTAGAGAGGTTACATACAAATCTTGTGAGAAGTTGCAAACAAATATGTTTCTTTAGTTCAACTTTCTTCTCTTCCAAATTCCCTAATATACAAATAAAAGCATATTCTGGCAAGTGTCTATTCTGCATAAGAAAATAGAAATAAGTTGTAACATTCCCTGCAACCAGAAGGTCTTCTATGCCTGTCCTTCAGCATCAAAATTAGATGAGAAAGCAATGAGGGAAAACAGATGTAACCCTGTTCCTTTCAAAAGATCATGCACTCAATTCTCAATATTAATAGGAAACGAAAACGGCATAAACTGAAAGGAATTGTGCTACAGCTGCCTGCATATTCACAGATGCTTTAACCTAGTCTTCCTTCCCTTCATTTTTTTTATACCAGTGAAATTCCATCTATTTTCACATAAATATTTTTTATTTACATTCTTGTCAATGATCATAACATTCCTATATATTTGAAATTTCAAAACTCTTGTTTGCATAGCACAAAAGTTGTTGGTTGGAATTCAGTAGCTTGAGAACTTTTAAAAAAAGATATATTTGCCACTCAGTCAGGGATTCAAGTAAGTTGTCCATTTAGATAGGACTTTTCTAGACCCTGGATATGAGACTATCATTTTCTCACTAAGCACATGATCTGCACACAAGTAAAAGATAGAGATAACCTCTGTATTTCTAGTATCTTCTTTATGCACATTGCCACTCGCTCCTGGTCAGCAGTTTGTGAGATGCTACAATGGCAGTGGCTTGAATGAAGAAATTCTAGAATGAAAGGAGCACAGGTCAATGAGTCAGAATGAGGAAAGGCTTTGATTTCTCTGAAATTCAGCCAGGCAAATCCCAGTATGCTTAAACCAGGGTTTTTATAACGGCAGAAATATAATCTTAGGAAGTTCTTCCAATATATTTTCTTAGGGCAACCCTTACAGAGGTCAGAGACTTAAAGACTGCTGTAAGCAAACAGTACCATGTAAATATTCCAAAGACAGATTTTCAGATAACAGTAAGCAAATCCAAACTGACAGGCTAAGGAGGGGAGTTAAAGGTGGAGCAATAGAATCATTTCCTAGTTCAAATACTGACAGCTACAGCTACAATTTTAGTTTAGACTTTGTAAGGCAAAGCAGAATGGTTGAATATGTTACAGTGGTATTGTTTTGCACTTCAGTGATTGATCACCAAACTTGCTTTCCTGAAGCTAAAGGACCTAAGTGCTTTTCTCTAGAACTAAGCTGATAAATATTATGTCTAACATACCTAAGGGTACAAAAGGTTGTTTAAAAATGTCACTAGAACAAAGTGTACACTTGGAACTAATAATAGCAAAGAGAGGCTGAGCTGTTTTAGATGTGCTGCAAGGGCAGTAAAAACAATCTGCAGAAACCATCTATGTTACTTCATCTGTAGATGGCAAATTAGGTTTTGAAATATTACAAAATCTGGCATGAGGTTTTTAGTTTGTCTATTGGTATAGAACTAAAAAAACCTCCAACAACAAAATAACTGAGAACTACTGAAATACAAAGAAAGAAACTATGTTAATATAAAATTTAATTCCTCAAGATCAATATGAGGAGACAAATTCTCAGCAACATGAAATAAATAGAAGTCTTTATTAATCACTGAATTATGATCTTTAACAGAGTGGGAAAATTAAGCAGGTAAGCAGTTTTATGAAATATGAAGTTTGCAGAATTTACACAGTGTAAATTATGTCATATATTATTGCCATCCTCTCTAAAACAGGATTTCCAAAATTTGTTTTAATGGAGTAAAATTGACTTTAATTTTTATATGTCAGTTCCTAATCATTCCATCCCATATAATGAGTAGAAGTCTATATAGACAGAAACATTCAACAGACCACAGGATGAAAATCTATTTCTGTCAAAATAAATAAGAATTTCCTAGGAATATTCTGCATAAATACATCTCGACCGGATCACTCATAGTGGTCAACATTATGTGTCAGTCTTCTCTACATTATTCATCGTACTTAAAGGGGTAACATTCAAGTTTTAATGGAAATGCATATGAATATGGTTTTAACTATTCAAGTCCCTAAAGTATAACATATCACAAACTTTATCTTTCTTTAAAATTAGCAGTCATGTAACTCTGGAAAGGGGACTGCAGAACAAAATGTATAACATTTTAAAATCACCATCTGAAGGACTGCCAATCAACCAATTATAATTACATTTTGTGCTTTTTAAAAAGAAACCCAAAATAGAAACCTGTCCTCATTCATACGCTAAAGTATGTAATTTTTAAAAATCTGTAACTTCATGAATTTTGAACTGATGTACTGTCTTGCCTTGCATCTTAAATGCAGAAGACCTGAGTTATATAAAGCAAAGTAGAAAGACATAAAATATGTATTCTTTTTAAAATACCTGTTGTTTGCAGATGAATAACCCTATCTTGTTCTCTTTACAAAGGACCTTTGAATTCTTTTTAGTGTATACAGTTTAGGAAAGCTAAAATTCTCTGATACGGTCAAGTAGTGAATATTTAAGTGCAAACATATACCTTTGGAGGTTTTGAAAAATAATACAACAAACAGCCAGTTCTTACTGTATTCGTTTTTAAGCCATCCTCTCTTTCTGCATATGACATGAGGAAAAGACATCTTTGAGAGGATAAATCCTCAATGTTATTAAAATCCCCAAACAAAAATACCGTCTCAATGAGAAGAAAATGAGAAAAAATTAAACACATTTATCTTGGGTTTAACAGAGTGAAACAATAATTCAAAGATATTCATCTTCTTTGCCCCTCCAAAAGAGTCCAATGGAACTTATCAAACACTAAGGATCTAAACCTGTTCAAAAGTGCCACATCCCAAACAGAAAACAATTGGGTTTTTGCAATTTTAATTATCAAATAATGATGAAGTTGAGGCATGAGGAACAACAAGAGGTTGTTGCTAGTGAATCTCTGCCATTTATACTTTCCACACTGCCAGATGTGTAAATGACTCAGTCATTTATTAGGTTAAGACCTGATAGTTATTTTACATAATCCACATCAAGTCATAACTTTTTCTGGGAGCTGAGGCACACTGGAAATGGTATCTTACTCACAAATAGTAAACTAGATGCCAAGTGTGTCAGTTTATGTACCAGTCAGAGAAAATATATGTCTTCATATATGTGTTACTTTCTTTGTTATTAACGTGTTACCCTCGTGGTAGAATAGAACTTTTTAAACGCTTCGTAAAGTAGATGACAATTTTATAGAAAGAGCTGTAAAATATCTTCACGTGCTGAATGTAGAGGAAGACAATGAACTTCAATGAATATCACTGAAATAAAGATTAATTTCCAGGTCTGTGGCTTTCTGACAGCACTTCTACTCTGCACTTGACAGTAAATGTCACTCTGGTTGGAGTAGTATCAACACAAAGAGTAACTTGAGACCAAGGATATAGAAAGGTCCTAACGTTCAACTTCAGCCTTCATATCAGGATTCCCTCAAATCCATGGGTTTTGCCAGGAGGCTAGGAGCAGGGAAAAGGTATCCTAATGAGCAGAAATTTCAGGGATATGACAGCGATATTTTCTGATAGAATATCTCAGCTATCAAGAACAAGTTCATAAGAGTATGCCATCTGGGAAAATAAATGAAAGGTTAGCACAGACAACAAGCCATTATTTCAAGAAAGCCCTTCCAGACTCTATGGGTTAACCCTGTTTTTCCTGTAAACTTCCCTCCCCAGTTCTCAATTGCTGCCTGATCAGGCAGGAAATCATACTAAAGATACTATCCAATTTTGCATGTTCTTGAACCTGCAATATTCATTTTCCTTCCACCCTTAATTTTAGCAGAGGGAAAAATGTCATCCAGAAATAAAATTAAGTGTCTTGATTCTTCTTTGTCTCTGTTGTCTATTATCTTACCACTATCCATTTAGAAACAGCCACTACAGGTTCCATCTTCATACTTCTTTCATACAGGCATTATAGAATTTTCCACAGAAATTACTGGGTTTTTTGCTCACCCAAGAGTGGGGTTTTTTTGCTTTAAACTTACATGACTGCCATATTACCTATGCAGCATAGTATTCATTATTTGTATTTATAAACATCCCTGTAGAACACCTGCTGTAAAATAGTAAATTCATAATATTCTCAAGATGCTTTGCAATCAGTGAACTTAGATTTTTTTCCCTAGGGATACAATGAAAAACGTCAAGCTGATTAAGGAGGCTTTACATCTTGTAGAACTTGTTTTGGTTGTCTACAAAGACAGAAAATAAACATAAGAACATTCATTCTATGAACATTGCAAACCCAGTTGGTCTGATTATCCTACATAACTTCCAACCAATAGAATATCAACATGACATACAAAGTTGTGGAGAATCACACCTTAATTTTCAAATTATATGTGCCTAAATAAATTAAAATTATAACTGTTAGTCAACTTTTTTCATGGGAAGTGATATAAATACCTTCTAGTTAAATTTAATGTCTTTTTTTATATTTACTTTCATTTATATTATAAATCAATCACCATAACCTAAAGACTAATTTTCATAATTGCTTGATGATGGCTAAAAGCAGAACTCTTAGATTTACTTTTCCTTTGTGTATAGCAGAAATTTTAATGGATTTTGAATTTACACATTTAATATGCCAAATAGATACCCACATATTTTAGCAAGATTAATTACAAAATGTCAGTGATTTCTATATAGAAGACATAGCTGTCATTCTGTGGAACAAAGGGCTCTTTAAAAAATTCAGTAAAATCCTCATATTTCACACGACTTCAAAAGGCAATGAAAGACTTGGTACTGATTTCAGACGGAATTCACAAAGAAATATTGATCCCCTTGTCTTTAAGTGACATACATGACATATTGTGATTTCTGTTGGATATTTAACAGAAGCATATCATCACATTGTCACTTTTCATTTTCTAGTTTGTGGTGCCTACTGTACCCTTTGCTTACTTGGGGATGTAGAAAGATGATGATATTTCCTTAACGGATATCTCATTCATTTTCTCTAACTTAAGTATACATATAATTATTTTGAATCAATACCTACATTTAGAACAGTAATCCTTACCCTGTACAATCAACAATTTTAAGTTTATAAATAAGTGCTAAGCTCTGGAATAGGATTTTTTTTTTTTTTTTTTTAGAATAGAATGCATTTCTACTTCATGTTAAGGAAAACCAGAAGAAAATACACTTTCCTAAAGATGGTTTCAAAGCTCTATCTAGATTCTCATGCTGGATGCAAGGTAACAAAAAATAAAATTGTAGAACAAAACTAATCAAATTTATATGCCACATGCTTTAGAAGTCTCTTCTATAATGGATTGAAGTTTACAGAGAAAAAGGAGTTTTAAAGTATGAAGAGGGAGGGGGAAGGGGAAATTATGGAATGCATTTTTAGGACCAAGAAGCCAGTAAAATAATGTATTTGTTTTGACAACAAGACAGAAGAGAGAAAAACGATTACACAGCTACTCAATTAATTCCTGGCCAGGGGCTCCACCAAGCTGAGCTCCCGTTGTGACTCAGCCTTGTCCCATCCCCAGCTCGATAACCAGAAATGGAGTTGCCCCCAGAGCTCCTGCTTGCCCTGCTCCTGGCTGGAATGATGGGATTGGTCCTGCCTGCCTGGCCCTACTCTGATAGACCCTGGGGGACTCCTGTTGCTGCAGCATCCTGACAGCAAAATGCAGGATAATATATTGACTTTGTTGAATTTGTACCAAAAAGTGTTTGAGTGCTCATTGCTTTCCTGGGCTAGAACTACCATGCATTTAATTTTCTCTTCTTTCATATCCAAGTACTGCCATATTTTAGTGATCTTCAAATCAAAAAATTGCGCAAAAAAAAAAAAAAAAATGAAAAAGGCCAAATCTATTTTCAGGTCAGCAATATCAAAATTAGATTGTGTATTTCAAAATGGCTCTAGGCCTGCTTATCTTTTTTAATTTAGTTTCGCTTACCTTAGCTGAGTTTATTTAGGGCTGCTTCTTAAGCCAGGTGTTCCAAATGATAATTTATTTTTTTTTAATCTCACTAAAGAAATATTCAGGCTTCCATTTCCTTACTAACTGCTAAACCGCAAATCTGTTCATGTCTTGAATCATTTGGATTTACTGTGAATGGATAAATCACAGTTACAACACATGTGCAGCAGTTTGGAAGATTCCAAAGGGCCATTTCTCCAGGTATGTGAAAATCTCTGACAGATGTCCAAAGTCCTATAATTCTGCCTAGACAAGATTTCCATTTTACCAGCTACAATATGGACCCAACAGACTGGGCTTAGCACTGCACTGAAAGATTAATACCAGCAATTCAAAAAGTTGTGAGGATTCAGGTCTCAAAGGGAATCCTCACGAAGGTATAACAAGCTACACGTGTGACTTCAGGCTAAAAGTATCATCACCTCATACTCAAACAGAGAGCAAGAACATGAGTGCAAGGAGACAATACGAATATACCTACTGCCCATGCCAAAACCCTAGTCTCTCTTACATCCTCAAACAGCATTAAAAACAGTGGAATTACATGCAACATAACCAATGGGCAAATTTCACAAGGTGTCAAGTTGAACAGCCAATAGGTATTTAAGGAAATTAAAGAAAAACACTCTGAGGCCACTGAAATTTAGGGTTGTATGTCTAATCTCCTTTGAATCTCTAGTGAATGACTTCAGAAGAGCACCATATAAATGAAAAGATTTTGCTTTGTGTATCTGAGAATCAGTTATTCCTCCTCATGCATTAGAGAGATTAGCAGGCTCTCTAAAAGATCTTGCATGCCAAATAACATTATCAAAATATGTGCATTTCTAGGAAGATTTTTATACAGTGGATTTCACATATTCAGGATTCAACTCAGAATTCAGCTGCAGAAGTTCAAGCCTTGACTGGGAGCTGTTATTATTTTACACATTAATAAATAACAATTATTACTACAACTTGTATCATTGTGTCCAGGATGCCATTAAGTGTAGAATTTCTCTAATAAATAAAGTGATGAAGTGTAAGGAATAACTATAAAGAAATATAATAAATTATTATAAATACAATGAAGCAATAAAGCCATAGTTTGTTTTCTTTAAACTAAAAAGTTTGTGAAATAAATAAAATAATACAAGCATGAAATATTGAAGAATTAGGAAACGTCAATAGCAATGTTGTGGGAATAAATCAGAATAGAAAAAATGGAGAAGCACAAGGACTAAACAGAAAGAAGTGAGTGCATATTCAGATATGTATAGAAGGCGTTGAACACAAGACTAAACAAGCAATGAGAAATGTAATCGACTAAAAAGTCAGTTTACTAAATTTCTGTCTATTTAAATAAATAGATTTTCCAATGAAGCAGTAATATATACTAAAAAATTGAAAGCAAATTGAAAATACATTAACAGAATGGAGTCAGGTGGTTAAGCAGAACACATACATTCCTAAATTTACTGTGTTTTATACCTGCCATTGTATCCCTGTTTAAAGAGCCACATAAATAATAATTAGACCAGGGTGATTGCATATTGTAACAGTTTCCTCTTAATTGATGAATAATTTATGCAAAAACATTGTATCTATCTGTGTTAATTAATAAAAAAAATTTCCCTGTGAAATGCCATTATTTAAAGCAAGAGAAATCTCTATTCCAGTATCACACTAGAACCAAGTCCAACATGTCTTCTTTTTTTTCCTAAACATCACACTGTGTTTGCTTGTAAAATGAGTAGCCCATGCTATGAGCAGCCCTGAACAGTGCATTCTGGTCTGGGGCTTTTTTGTTTGGATTTTCAGGGGTTTTTTGGGAGATTTCATACAGAGGCAGCACAGGTTGCAGGCTGAAAAATGCTTAGAAACTACAGTCCTAAACACAGAAAATATTTCTTACCCAAAACGCACAAAACCAGAGCACTGGAATTTCCAGCAGACCCTCATAATCTTTCAACAGCTCACTGATAGTTTATAATGACATAAAGAAACGTATAGGTACATTAAAAACCCTAGGAAATACAGCTGTGTTTACACCAGGGTATTAAATTACTTTCTCGATCTGTTCAGTGAGGGGTCCAAGGCTGGAGCACTCTCTCCATGGAATCAATACAGCAAGACTTCAAGCACATTTAAGTCACATATATCTGATTTGTGACCAGCTTGAGGTACACTTGAACACACTTATTTTACCAGTCGTATAATACATCCAGCAGAGACTCTTCTAGAATTTGATCTGCACTCAATACATCTTGCATCATGGACACCTAATAGACTCAGTTTGTGTCCTCTGCAGAGGACCTGCCTGTTTCTTGCTAACATTCACAATAACATCCAGCAAGAAAATAGTATGTGGGCACCTGGAAGAGAGGCCAGGATCTAAATGGAGCCAAGACTATCTGTCCTTGCTCCTTGCCAGAGTGTTCTGCCTTCTTTGCTCATTGTTGCCTGCTTGGCCCAGCTTGGGATATCCTGGGAAACCTAGTCACGGGAGAGCTTGAAACTGCCTCGGTCTCAGGTGAAAGTTTTATGAAAAGAAATATATTTTTCACAATAGAAAAGTCACTGATCTGTCCATGCCTCAGACTGATGACTTCTAGCCCTACATAGTCAAGAAGCCACAAATTCATGCTCCACAAAGTCCTTTGAACTCAATGATAAAGTGAGACACTACCCTCTCAATGCAAAAGCAACAGATATGGCAGATGTTTGTAAGAGAATCCTCAACATTTTGTATATTACTAGGATAATAAAGATATACCCATGCAGAAGAAAAACTGGACAAGCAATAGCTGCTTTATTTTACCCTCACTCATATAACAACAAAGGTCATATCACATTTTCTATGGCCATTGTGAGTCACTTGAGATATATTTCACATGAGGCGTGAATGCTGGCTCCAAAGAAGATAACATTTTATATATTTATTTTGGTTTGGGTACCCAGAAATTTTAACCAGTACATGGGAGCTGACTTTCCTTATTTAGTAGAAAATAAAAACTATACTGACAAAAAGCTCTCCGTCACCCATCAGCTATGTGGAAATAGATATGATAAAAATATTTGTTGCCTTTAGTGAAATGAAAGAAAGAAAAATACCTCAAACCTGAATCAGTATCTAAAATTATTTCTCTCTTTTGGGGGAACAAACCATCATATATTTCACATCCCTGGTATCCATCTACTGGGTTTTCACTCCTCCACAGTTTCTCTTTCATTATTCTCATCTTAATTCTTGTGTAATATAAATGTACAACCTTGGCTGTGAATTGCAATACATAGATTAAAATAATGACCAGCCATGGAGGTCCCTCCTTGTTAAACACTTAAAATTTGGAGAAGTTTATTACCTGAAAGGCTGACTAGTTTTTCTCAAGCAAATAAACAGATCTAACCAGACTCATGTTGAAACAAGTGGGACAGAGTCTGCATAAAAATACATCTGTGAGGGTCTAATGGCAGGATATAATTTCATCTTCTTCCTTAACATACCTTTCAGCCAGGCAATATTATTATTATTATTATTATTATTATTATTATTATTATTATTATTATTATTGGCATTCCACCTACATGTTAGGCAATAACAAATCAAGAGGAGAGATATGTCTAGAGTTTTTCCCACATAATGCAGTACCATAAGCATTTACTAAGAGCTGACAACCATCAACCTCTGCATAACAAACAATGACAAATACTCTATGCTGGACTTATTTATCATGGGCCTCCTGCGCACTTAATGTCATGTGTTTCATAATTTATTCTGAAGATGGAAGACCTAGAGACTATATCAGCTGAGGTATAAAGATCTAGGATTTACAACACTTTGATCTACATTCTTTTATTTCAAGTAGAATTGAACCTTCATTAACCATGGTCTTTATTAATAATCTTCAGTTACTCCTGACACATCAGGAATTAAGGACAATTATATTTGGGAAAAGGTAAAAAAAAATCAGGTATGTTTTCTAAGGAGAAATAGACAGGATTTCATGCTTTTCCTCAATTCATGTGGTCATAAGTAGACAATAATTAAAAGATGATTTTTAAAACAATCGAGAACTTTATTGCAAAACACAATTTGCCTCCCCCAATTTTCCCTCCTCTTCAAGCCTCAGCTTTGTTGGTTTGTTCTCCTTTCTCCAGATATTTCTTATTACCTAGGTACTGGATGTGAAAGACTTTTTGCAGTTCTACTAATAGAATGTTTTGAGATTGTAAGTGCAAATATGCTAAATTACATATTAACATTTGGGCCACAGAAACATTGAGATTTGTGAACAGAAGTGAGATGTTTTAGTTATTTCATTTCTTACAATAAATATTTATCAGACTTTCATAAGTCAAAAGAAAATCCACTGATTAAACTCTGTTGTCTTTCTTCTTGTTGATTTTTCTCTTTTGCCACCTCTGCCTTCACAGCTCAAGGAGCAACGTAAGTGTGGCAGGTTTTCCCCATGGCCTTGAGAGCCTGAGGCAAGAATGGGTAGTCCCAGTCTGCCCAGTCCTTTTCTGTTCGTCATGGACTGTGATTATTTGAATTTTGCATTGAAAAGGTTTGCACTGAAAGTGCTTTTTCCCTTTGCAGCAGTTATTTTTTTAAAACCTTGCTGTCTGGGTGACTTTGGAGGCATCTGATTTTGCTTCTTTTTATGGCAAAGACTCTAATTCTGCTTCAGATGTTCACTTTCTTACTAACTTGTGTAGCTTCTGGCAG
Organism: Sturnus vulgaris; assembly: GCF_052056855.1. Taxonomy (NCBI): domain Eukaryota; kingdom Metazoa; phylum Chordata; class Aves; order Passeriformes; family Sturnidae; genus Sturnus; species Sturnus vulgaris. The sequence continues at coordinate 74,048,461 of NC_142245.1, forward strand.
GTTTACAAGCCAGACAAAAAATATGTTTAAGGCCCAAAATTAATAAATAAATAAGTTTTGCGATAGGGAACAAAGCAAGTGTTTTATTGACTTTCATCTTGTACAGACTTCAATTTTAACAGTGCTGTTCTTCGTTCACATTTCTCTTTCTTGTTACTCAGTGTAGACATGGTGTTTAATTCAAGATTTAAAATGGATGTTGATTCCTTGATGACATGGATACATTTAGTACTATGTGCCTTTTAGCTAAGGACAATAAATTGGGGTTTGTTAAGCACACATACGAGGAGCTTAAGTACACCTTACTCCATAGGCTGCATCTCTGCAGTGTCTGAGAAACTGTCAAAAATACAATTGCCTTTAATTCCTTTCATGTTGGTGGATTGATAGTATGAATATTCTACTCCTGTCTTGCATTTCTTGTATAAAGACTAAACTCTTCCCTCATACTTTATGTCTGTGTTTATACAAATACTGATGGATATATAGAGATGTTAAATTGATATAAATTATGATTGATCAGGAATGGAATTCAGTACACACATTTTCTCACATTCCCAAAGAGTCACTCAGGGTTATTATTATATAACTGCCATATTCACATTAGCAGTGCTACAATGCCAAGAGTGCCTCTGGGGACTGATTTAACTTAGGAAGCTGTGACTAAGTACATGAACACCAATGAGAAAAGATTCTAATACTGTCAAATGTGACTTTCTGAGTGCCTGTTGAATGTGCATTTTCCAAAGAGATTATTAGCAGTGCTGCAAAGCTAAGTTTCAAATGAAAAGCAAAATTTTTATTAACTTAAAAATAAATATTTTTATTTTATAAAATATTTATTATACAGTATTAACTAAGCAAATGAAAACTGGGCAAAGCCAAATTGTCTGCTGATTTTTAAATTCTAGATCAAGAGAAAGATTGTAAAAGCCACACAAGAAAATGTTGGACTGAGGAAGATTTAAGGAGTCATCTCACAGAAAGGCACTGTATTTTCTGCAGTTTTCCATGTGGCTTGAATACTCACGTTTTGCATGTTATTTTCCAATAAACGGTACAAATTTAGAACGCAGAAATAAAGTTGAAAAACAAAAAGACAACAATGTTTTTATAGTTACTTAAAAAAAAAAAAAAAAAGAAAAAGCAACACCAAAATAAAATAACAATATTAAGGAAGATACAAGGTGATGTAATGTTTACATTCTTCCAAGATTTATAGCTGGGTTATTTTGATTCTAGTCTTTCTCATCTTTGGGTTTGAGCAGACAAAAACTCTGACTATAATTTAGGGAAATAAAGCTCTACAAAACTGCAATAGTTTAATAAATTCAAAAATTGTGCTGTAATTTTGGCCTAAGTTCACCCCACAATTTAAATGGAATCTTATCTGAAGGTGTCCTAGATAGCCCATTTAAATACATAGGATAACACAGGAGAAACCTTTGTTCCCTCTCTGAGTGGACTAGGTAGCTGATTGATGTGCTGATACATCTACCTAACCTTCTTACACCTCCTTATCTTGAAGCATACTTTTTTTTTTCATTCTACAATCCCTCCAGTCCCTATTCTCTTAGCCTAAAGCATCTGAAGAGTGGAAAAACCCTGCAGCTATTTCTTTATTTTACGTTGCTTCACTTCCCAAAATAGGTCAGTCTTCCAGCAGATATGAGCTGAAGGTTTAACATAGGTTATCTCACAATTAATTGCACTCTAAAGAAGTAGCTGGAGTGTTAGTGAGTACTTAAGTAAAACAGCTGTGTGATGAAAAGGTTTCATTTCTGTGAGCATCTAGAAGGTGAAGAAAGAATTAGAAAAACCTCAATCAAGACTTATTTTAGCTACATACTACATTCTTAAATTATATTAAAATTATTCCTAAATGAATCATAAAGGTTACATCTATCTTCAATAAAAAACTTCTATTTTAAATGAAACATTAGTCTTTTGTATTACGATACAGCCTTTTCATTAAAGTTAATAACAAGGAAGGGACTCACCATTATCTAAAAAAGAGTAAAAATGTAATAAAACTTGGGTATTCTCACTAAGAAATTGAAGCAGGCAAAGGAGGGAGGGAGGCTTTTCTTTTTTTAATTATCATCCCCTTAATGTTCAGAATGGCATAATAGTCATATCAATACAGTTTAACCCAGTTTATCAAAACAGGTGTGACTGGCCTTTTTTTAAATTTAGAGAAAAATAATTGCCTTAGTGGTTTAAAAGGCAAAAAACTTCCGTAGGACCTGAGCCTCCACAGACTTTCAACTGCATATTCTCTCTTTTATAATTGTTCTTTTGCCTGTTCCTACTGTTCGCACTTAAGCTCTGTGTAAACAAGAGCATGGGACTGGACCCTTTAGGACACCCCTCGTATGTATCAGATCCCAGTCACACCCATTTGACAGCAATTTGGTTTGTGGAAGTGATGCACTTCAAATGATTGTCCTAAGCTCATGACATCACTTTATGTTGAATTGTGCAGTGCAATTTTATTCATTTCCTACTAGACTTCTCAAGAGAAATGCAGTACATATCTTTATTTACATATGAATTTTTATTTTCAGCATATAATTATAGCTAAGTCTATAACTCAGACCAGCAAAAAAGCACTGTGTGATTAAAAAAAAAATAATATAAAACCACCCACAGAACTTCAAACAAAGCAGAAATCCCCACCAATACACCAAAGTCATTATTTGAAGGGATCTATGCAACACTTCTCCATAATATCAGCTGCCTGCTGGAGAAAAAGAAATAGTGTCAACATATCTTAATCTTCCACTGCAATAATATTCAGCTTTTATTTGTCTTTTTATCTGTTGAGGTTTTGCCGTAACATATAAAGGAAATTCAACAATATGACATTTAATTCTGAACAAAACATTAAGTAACAAAAAAATATATAAAGATATACTTTCTGTATTTTGGAGTGCAACATATTGGTACATAATAACTAGGTTTCTATGGCAGATATTATTGCATCAATTTTCTTTATTTTTAGCTTTGCATATTCACTGTGTCTGCAGTTTCTCCCTGCTCCTGAAAAAAGTTGTAGTCCAGTGCTGTAAAAATGTATGAAGTTATGTATGGCATCAGTGGAATACAAATTTGTCAACATAGTCCCAGACCACGAGCTGTCCAGGTACTGTCTTATTTCCCAGAGTTTAACATGGGACATAACTATATCCACCTAAAGAATCCATTATTAATCCATTTCTTGGGGAAAAAAAAATACCTAAACTGTGAGAAATGAAGATTCATGGAGGGGAGGTAACATGCTGTTCAAAGATCAAATGCAAACTCAAATCATAGGTGCTCATCTTACTTTCACATCACCAAAGACAAAATTGTAATACAATAATACAGCATTAAGGGTCGAATGATAAAATCCTCTTTTCATGGCATTGTAACTTTTTTTTACAATACTTATTTTAATTACGAAAATACATGTTGCTATTGCTACACGTTACTGTCCAGATCTAGAAAACCACATTAAACTCTGTGAAAATTTTCTTTTTTAGTTTCAAAACTTGATATTCATTGATCTCCATAAAATTCATACATTGACAGACCTTGCAGCAAGTTATTTTCTGTTTTGATCTACAAATAACATCAGTGGCCCAAAAGTCAAAGCTATTGATCAAACACAAGCACACAAAGAGGCCAAGACAATGTTGGACAATTAACAGCATACATTTGTGCAGTACAAATCTACAGCATTTCCATTTAACTTTCAAAGTGCCACTCAAGGTTGAGAGAAAAATTAACAAAATAAAATTAGTTCTTTCACTGTCCATGCTAGCTAGACTGCATCAAGGAATAATAAAGAAATTCAGCCTCCATGTCCGTTACTATGGTAACAATAAATTCTCTTCAAGTATAAAGAAACAGCGGACTGGAGGGAATCTCTGAGACCTTTTTCATCAAACACAAGAAACTTGTCACAGATATACTGTCTATTTTTATTTGACTCTGCCTAAATATAATCTCACATTTTACTCCACTGTTCCTATGGAAGGTGAATCAAGAAACCCTGAAATAGACTCCTGACATTCTGAGATCAATTGTGCTCCTATGTTAGCATTCTCCTTTAAGTTAGGTAACTTAGCCTCCCAAAAATTTCATTTTGTGTGTTACATGGAGATCATAGTTTTATCTTTCCTCAATAATATTTTGCATGGAGAAGAACATCTTAGTTTCCTAATTTAAGGCAAGTTGTAGTTCACTGACCATTCCCACTTCCTTTTCTTTGCACTGTTTTTTCATTTTCTGTCAATTTTTACTGAATATGGGTGACCACAATAGCCTTTCTCTTTCCAAGTGCATTCCTTAATCTCTGGCATTCTCTTCTTGCATCTCATTAATTTTTTTACACACATATTCAGCCCTCAAGGCATAGGCAAGCTACATCCTTCAAATTTCATCTCATTTCTGTTATCTTATCATCAGGATAGTCCTTCTTGCTTTACGTAGATTTCACCCTCACTGTTCTCTTTTTCTTGATTATATTAGTAATTAGTAAGTTTTAAAACCGTTGTCAAATAACTTGATATACATCGATGTTAATTTTACTCTTGCCCATCAGCATAGTCCACATCACCTCCTCTTCAACCAGTTTCTTAACATCATCCCAGGATAATGGCCACCATTTCTAGTCTAACTATGGCATTTAACCACTACACCCATGTAGCATCTTGTCAAATCATTTTGCAGTTTAGAAAGATTAGATATACCTTTTCTACTTTTTCTAATAAAAATAAATTTCTTCGATAGATTCAGCAAATAAAATCTACAGTTCGTAAAACATTTTAATAATGCCTATTTTCTGTTTAAATCTTATTTTTGAGGTTTTCCTTTCCTTCAAAAACTTATTTGGCAGTTTAGCATGAGCTATCAGAGACTGTACATCTAATAGTGCCCTATCATTTGCTAATATTGGCATATATTGTCCTGCTTTCAATACATAGAGAGACTATCTAAATCCTCACTCTGAAATTATTAAAGGGCTTCAATTTTGTGTTCAATTTGTGGTAATTTTAATTTTCAAGCTTTCTGCATAAGTTATTCTTTTTTGGCTTCATGTTGAACCCTGTACTATGACCATACTCAAACACTGATGAAAGCATTTATATTTTAGATCTCCCAGATTACATACTCTTCAGGTCATCTTTACTAGAAAACTGTTCACATCACATTTTGTGTTTGGGTGGGTATTTTTAACTTTATATTTTATTTTTGTTATTTACAAACATGGGGAAACTTTTCATATTCATTTTCTTCGCAAGGTCTATTTCATTTTGACCTTGGACAACTTTCATTTTATACTCATGCTACCTCATTCCAGGAAGACTCTTATTCCAGCTGACTACCCCTAGCCAATGCTCTTACTTTACCAAAGGTTGCCCTTTAAAATGGAGAACACCGATTCTTTTATTTAATCTTCAGCTTAAATGTCAGTCCATGTGAAATTCCTGCCACTTCTAAAAGAAAGTACAGCAGAAAATCCTGCCCTGCGGGTAAAGAAATCTGCTGGTCTCTGCTTTTTTCATTACTAGTAATATATTTCTACTAATTATTACAAATTATTTTCTATGAAAAAATAATGCATTTTAAAACTAGAGTTCCTGGAAATTGCTTTCTCTGTTTTATAACATCTCTAACCACATCCATATATAACAGGGAGCACCTTAACCAAAATCATACCAGTGCAATATCTCCTGCATAATCTATCTGCAAAACTGATTCCAAATCAAAATGCTCAACTAATGACATCATTCATGCACATTATGCAGTATTACACGTCTAAAGTGAAGGAGGATCCAGGCTGTTGATTTTCTTCTAGATCTTGAAATTTTTCATAAGATTGTTTTGAGCATTATAAAACTTGAAAAAGGAATCAATCATTATTATAAAGCATTTTTAATTTTTTAATTACCTGTATTTCATTTCTGTGTAAGAAATCACAAGCTAGCAAAATAAAGGTCCTAATCATTAAAGAAAAGTTCATGCTTAAATATTTTCATTATAAGTTCATATTCTGTAAAAGTAAATATTTTTCCTATGTTCTTTGTAATCATCAAATGACATTTTCTTATTATATTTACAATTTTTAAGCTATAATCTCAGCAGAGGATTGATTTACCTCAGAGAGGAAGTTAACTTGACTGACAGCAGATTTATTACTTACTTAAGAATGTAAATAAAGAAATTAATATTTTGTGATTTATTGAATGTTGCATAGATACAGCATGCTTTAAACATTTTTGCTGCTATTGCACTAGTCACCTCAATGAAATCACTCAGTTTCACATACATCTATTATTTAACGAGCTTTGAAATCCTTTCCCAGAAGAGATAATTCTGGGATGTCTGTTTTTCCAGTGAAAGAAGGTTTTTAGCTTACTGTCAGTATCATTTTGTATTCATATTTTACTACATACCTGGAACGAAGTGCACTGCTCCCCAAAATAATCTTCAGAATATCAAATACCTAGGCAACATGAGAACTTGTGCTCTTGTCTAGACATACAATATATAATTTCAGAGAAGCTGTCGTGTATTGCAGTCATCCATATAATCTCATTTCAAACATCTATTCAGGCTATGTGAAACTGTTCTCTTATTTTGACAATCTTCAGTGCAACAAATCCCTTAAATAATAATAATACTATAGGATCTTTTATGTTACACATAACTTTTTTTAAAACTTCACCTAAGAAAAAAAATTGTCTTCATTGTTTTATGATATTATGTGTGATTTCCTTATCGAAGGTGATTATAATTGTCACCTCTAAATTTGGTTTGAGGGCCTTTTCCCTTCTGACACTTTAGTAGCTAATTCTTACATAGATTATTTCTAGAATACTTTGTAAACCAGGTTCATCCCAGCAACTGAAAACCTGTCAGTAAATATCCAGAACCTCCAGGCACTCAAAAGAATGGGCCCAGACATTGACTGAAAGCCATGGAGTTCTAAGGCAAGGGACTAAGATGCTGGAGTCCAGAGGAGGGCCATGAAGATGGTCAGAGGGCTGGCTTTTAAGAAAGTCAGAGAGGGACTTTCTAACAAGGGCATGTAGTGATAGCACAAGAGGGAATGTCTTTAAGCTGAAAGGGAGTAGGTTTAGATTAGATATTAGGAAGAAATTCTTGAGGCACTGGAACAGATTGCCCAGAGACGTTGTGGGTGCCCCATCCCTGGCAGTGCTCAAATAAATAAATAATATGGTCTAGTGAAAGGTGGCTCTGCTACAGCAGTGGAGTTGGAACTAGATGACCTTTAAGGTCCCTTCCAACACAAGACATTCTATGATTCAATTATATTGGTGAGTAGGTTGTTGCTAATATTAACATATTGAACACCTTGTGGGAACACTGCATATGTAAGTCTTTGTGGTTGTCATTGACTCTGCTGATTACAGCAGTGTCAAAGCATATATCAGCTTCATAAATTAGCTTGGAAAAAACTGCCCAATCACTGTTATTATAATAAAGAAATAATGAAATTTCTTACTGTAAAAACATCTGAACATTACTACATTTATTTTGCTTTCTTTAGTTCTATAAAAACAACTTTTTATTGACCCTCACTTTTATTTTTCCTCCTAATAAATATAGGTCTAGTAATTACCATACCCCAAGTCCAAATGCCTCAATTCTAGTTTTTCACCCCACCCGGTTTCCATCTAATTCTATCAACTAATCCTTTAACACCTAAAGCCAGCAAAGCCTGCTTCTTTTTTTTAACCTTTCCAGCCTGCCAAAGGTTCTGCTTTTGTTCATGCCTGGAAGGCTCGACAGTAGCAAGAGAGCTCTGTACTCAAGTCAGGCTTAGACCTGCTGGGGTGCATAAATAGATCAGCCGCCTCCTTCTGCTTCGCCTGCAGTGCTTAATCTGATAGCTGGTGTTACAGCATGCCTATTGGATTTGGTTTCACACAAAATCCCACAACAGCCACAGGAAGAGATGGCTTCCCTACTTTTTGCAGGGCTCAATACACTCACCTGCCTCAATCTTGCAAGAATTTAAATCTGTGCTTTAATCCTGAATCTGATTGTATTAACCATCAAATTATTGAAAATGCAAAGGTCATAGAATTGGTGAATGCCTTTAATCCCAGCTTCTGTTGAAGCATTACTGTTGCACATTAAAGCATTCAAGATTCAAAAGACCAGCAGAGGAAGAAAAAGCAGTATAAAACTCAACAGATTAGGAGGAGTCATGGGGCTCAGTCTTGCCAGAAGGATTATTATCTCTAACAGTCAAGGGATAAAAAATGTTATTCTATATCCAGAAGAAAACTCTTGCAAGCAAGTCTGTTAACTGCTAAGCTAGAAAGTCCTTTTCCTTCTTACCGTGTCTGCCTCAATGCATTATAATACAAAAGCTGAAACAGTATCAGAAGTACGTTTGTAACAGATGTGTATTAAATCCCCATTATACATAGCAGAAATTGGCCTCAGAATTACATCCTCTAGGAATGAATTAGCTACTTGATAATTCTATTAAAAAATGGACATCTTCTCCACTAGTCTTTCAAATAAATATGATAAAACTGTTTGTATGTTTTCTTCTTTTTTAAAGCAAGTCTTACAAAAAACTGTAAAAATAGTTCCTGAGACATAAAGCCACCTCTTCATAGCTATGAACAGCATCTAATTCCAGGACATGAGTCACTACCCATATTTATCTGATAATTTTTTGACTATTCATTGTTACACATGTCAGTTTTTGTGGCTTCCATTTCCTGTACACCAAATACAGATCCTGAGTACCTAACTCAGGATATTGTTTTCCTTTTTAGGATGCAATTCTCCAAATTTAAGTATTGAAATAAACAGCAGAATATTGATATGATTGATTAGTATAACCTGCCACAAGATCTGGACACGCTGGAAAGAACTGGTCAGTATTTCCATTTTTCTCATAAATCTTTGAAATTAAAACAATTTGAGGCTGTTTGAATTTCTTGCATGTATATTTGGGACCTAAAACTTTCTGTTTAATTGAAAGCATTTACCAGTTTAATTTGCATGTCACATCTATTACAATGGTAAAAAACCCAAACAACCAACCAACCAACCAACCAAAAAAACCTTTGCTGCAGTGCTTAAGTTACTCTTGAATTTCTAAATGACAACACGTTCTACCCACACAGAATATGACTCAATTTCTTGGTATCACTTATGCTAGAAGAAAATTATATACATTCAAGATATAGATATACAAAATAATGGAAGGAAAATATAAAGCAATAGGAAGTTTTTAAAATGCTATTAGAAATCTTCATAGGGCTATTCCAATACAAACAGAGATCAGGTCAGCTATTTAACAGAGAGGTACTATTTTCTTTGTAGTAGGTTTGTGTTTCAAAGCATCTCCAGGCAAGCTGGTTCCAAGAGTTAGTATTGGAAATCCTGCCAATTGCCTCAGCAGGCATCTTACAACTATATGAATTTTGCTTTGTTTCTGAAAGTGTCTCATATTTATCTGGCTGCTCAAACTGATTATCAAAATTTAAGAGGCCCACACCCGTGTGTGAAAAAATACGAGTAAAACTACATATTAAATCTGAGCATACTATTGGAAAGAAGAATAACTATGACTTTTTTTTAATGCCTTTTCATAACTTGTAAGTACACATGTGTAAAGCTATGAATCAAATGTTTTCAAGGATTCTCACTTTTTTTGTCATACCTATGAGATACAGGAAACTCACATCTCAATTTTGCGTTTCTTCAGGGGAGCAGTGGCTGCTCAGGGCTGTGCAAGAAGTCTTTCAGACACTGAGCTTTCACTGAAGCCAGAAGATCTGCTTCCTTATGTGAAAGCAGAATTAGTGAGAACTGATCACATAGCCATCGTGATTTTTCCATGTCTTATTTCAATTCCATTACATTCATCAGAAATTTTATAAGGAGATTTATTTCCTTTTGTTAAATGATGTTTGCATCAAAACACTTTCGCTTTGGAAGAATTCTTCCTTTTCCTGGCAGAAAAAAATAGTAACTACAGAATAAAGTAAAAATGCAAGGGTTTATTCCAAAAAGAGGAAACAATAAGAAAATATTTACTAGGAGGACCTTCTGGCTCTCTGTGTTCTGTTGGTTTATTTTTAAGGATAATGTTCTGAACGCATATACAGAAAGAAGAGTATTGACAGCACAACGGCAGCAAAAGGACATAACACAAGGAGCATGTATCCCATGCTCTAAGGACACTTCTTTACAAATAAAAGTAGTTCTTTTTTTTTTTGTGAAGACATGGCTGTGCATGTCTTCACAATGTATTCATTTCAGAAATCCAGAGCAAGTGGATTCTTTTCACCCTGTCAGTGAAATCGTGTTTACTAGAAATTAGCCAAACAAGAGAAAAATACTAAGTTGTACATTAAATACATATATACATACATACATATAATTCATTAGAAGTAGTAATTTATCTAATTTATCTAGTAATTTTTAGATGCCATCAGTGTGGGCTACTTCAGCCATATACACTGTTTAGCATTTCTATGGCAGCAACCCAGAAAGGAAATTAAAGATTATATCCAAAAAATAGTTTTAAATATGAACATAGTGTGAATGGAATGAAACATCTTTTAAAAATGCTGGGTGAGTTTTTCTTTGATTTACAGTGGTGCTGCTGTCAAGCCTGCAATGACATTACACAGCTATAATGAGGTGAAAAATGTAACCCAGTGAAACAGGGTTTTGGAATCAAGGTACAACTAAGGGCTTGACCAACGTAGGGATTTCAGAGCCTAGCCTCAGGGTCAAGTCCATATCTAAAATCCCTACATAATTTAGGGAGTCCACTAGGTGATCATGATCAGTAACCCTAGTGGTTCTTAACAGGTGGCTGATGGGATGGCTTAGCAATCTTGCAGAGACATAATTTGGGGAGGCACACATGCAAATTCCATACTTTCCTTATGGGGAGCAGTTAAAATCTCCATCTTCAGTCAGCCTTGGGAGCATATAAATAGAAGCATTACAGAACTCAAAGGACAGCAATAAAGGAATTTTGCTGAAAATGAAGGGGAGAAGAGAAATCAAAATGCTCCACAGATAGGTTATAGAAGCGAAAATGAGGTACTGACTAGAAATTTCAATTTGCATATATGTGTTTGTGTGTATGTAATGTGTATGTATGTATCATGTCCATATATATGTGATATCTATACACACAGGTGGAAGTATAGATTCAAAATTTCATTTTAAAAAGGTAGAATAAGATAACATCAGGGTAGTGGAGAAACAAAAATGAAGTGTTATGTCTACGTGTGCACATAAGTCCCTATTTGCAAATACACACATTTCATTCTTAGGCTCAATATGTCTGTGTCTGCCCTTCTCACTTCCCCAAATGGAATAATCTACCCTGAGCTGGTTTTCCCTGGAAAGAATCACTGAATCATGATTTGGGTTGGAAGGGACATTTAAAGACTATCTAGTCTAACCTCTCTGCAGCGAGCAGGGATATCTTCAACAAGATCAGGTTGCTCAGAGCTCCAGCCAACCTGATCTAGAATGTTTCCAGGGATGGAGCATCTACTGCCTCTCTGAGCAATATTTCATCACCCTCACAGTAAAAAACATCTTCCTTAGATCAACCCTCTTTTAGTTTAAAACCACTACCCCTTGTTCTATTGCAAGGAACCCTACTAAAAATTTTGTGGCCATCTTTGTTATAAACACCTTTTAAGAACTGGTAATTCAGGAACTGGACAGGGCCTTCTTCCCCCACACATCCCTACCCCATATTATTTGGTTTAGAGTTTCAACTGTCTTTTTCTATATGAGATGGATACATAGACTGGTAAACAGAGACCTACACAGGCACACTGTAGAATAAATCCAGAGTTTTATAACTCTCAAAACAGAAATTGCTTTTTCTGGATTCTGTAGCAACCAGGAGGCATTTGTCCAAGTCATGGATGAATAAGTTAAACAATACTGGGCGCAGTACTGAGCCTTGGGGGACAGCACTAGTGAAAGGCCTCCAACTAAACCCTGTGCCCCTGATCACAACCCTCTGGGATCTGCCATTCAGTTCCAGAGTTTACCTATGAGGATACCATGAGAGCAGTGTCAAAAGCCTTGCTGAAGTCCAGGTAGACAATATCCACTGCTCTCCCCTCATCCTTGTCTCATTGTAGAAGGCAACGAGGCTGGCAAAGCATGATTTGCATCTGATGAATTGATGCTGACTACTCCTGATCACCTTCTTATTTTCCACATGCTTGGAGATGACCTCCAGGATGAGGCATTCCACCACCTTTACAAGGATTGAGGTGAGGCTGACTAACCTTAGGAATACTCAGATTTCTGGGTTTGCTTCTCTTACAGGATCTATTTCTCTACAGGATACCATACTTGTACCATCATATTTGTAGATATTTCTCTTTTGTCTTACTACTTAAAAATACTATTTTGAATTAGTGCATTATTGATTTTGATATTCAAAGTTTCCTGCAATACATAAAAAAGCAAACAGGCATTATCTTATCTACTCAGAATATTTCTTTTCTCAAAACTGTTTTCAGTTAAAAATATTTTTCTTTACAGCTATAACTTGTGCATTTGCATGATGCCATAAATTCCAAATCAGTTAGCTCCTGAATGTATGATTGCTAATAAAACTATGAAGCCATACACTATTAAACAAAGTTAACAGTGACTATCAATTTAGGCTATATGCCCAATGCATTTTTTTGCCATAAAACAGGTTTGCAAGTCTTAAATGGTTTCACATTCCTCTAAACCATACTAAGAGCATAACATGAATATTTTAAGCAGCTTAGCTTTGATTTAAATATATTTACTCAGGATATGCTGGCAGCATCCCAAAATGCACTGTAATACCCTTAAAGCTGGCAATCCCAAACTCAATTTAAGAGAGCAGATAATATGGACTAGCAGCATTAAAGCAAATAAAGTCAATTAACAGGAGGGGTTTTTTTCTTAATTTGTTTTCTCTAGCTTGAAATTGCAAAGGATGGATAAAGCTGTGGGATTAATGAAGAAAGAAATTAATAGAAATGGAATATAAAACAAAAAAGGGAACAGAGAAGTCCAGGAGCTATTATTCCTTACTCAGTTCTTAAGGTTTAAAATTGTATAGCAATATTCTTTTATTTAAAGCAGTCACAGTGCAAAATGGAAATTCCACCTTTGGAATACTTCAGACATTCACCAGCATATTCTAAGAGAAGCAATATGTTAATTTGAAAGCATTTACTTCCACTGAAAAATAAATTATTGAAAATGTATATCTAGTTATGGAAAATAATGTTTACTGTAAGAACCCTGTCAAATTATCTGTTCCTGAGATTTCCCTCAGACATAAAGACTAATTCAATTCATTGTTAAATGAGTTATTCAGGCTGTTGTATCCGCATATTGAGATGTTGGCATTTAGGTGTTCCAAGATCAAGACAAGAGGAAAACAGCCAAAAATAGTCACAGAATAGTAACACATTCCACAAGTGAAAACAAATGCTTACATTATTTAGCTACTGCTTGAAGATATTTCACATTTTCCTGCCTACATTTCAGCCAGCTTAAGAAAGAAAAAAACAAGTTCTGCTCATATGATGTTGTCTACAGTTACACTGGAAATTTTTCATTGAAAGTACTGCTGAAAACGTTACTAGTAAAATCCCAGCACCCAATGATATAATGTCTTAAAAGTAAAATTTTGTATTTAAATATCTATATTTCCAGTGATATCTAAAAAGACAAAAACAGTCACTTCACCAGGAGAGCATTTCCAAACAATTCTATAACACAGCTCCTAGGAGGTTCATTCTAAAGAACATTCTAGGCATATGTATACCCATATGCTTTGTTTCAAGACCCATCTGTTTTGATTTGATATATATGCTTCAAAATAACATTTATTTTATGAAACATACACTGAGTGAAAGGGTCCACAATACTTGCTTTGAGCAACACAAGGATTTCTTGTAAACCAATTATGTTATTTGAATATATTCTCATAAATTTGCCAAGGAAATTGCAGAATATTTTCTGAAGCTAGAAATTGCATTAAGCTTCAAATCAAAATTGTGAAGTCAAGATGTAAAGCAAAATGTTTAATATTATTTAACTTCTGGATTGTTGAAGTCATTCATTACAGTCTGTAAGTCATTGAATGCTGTAATTCTAAGAGGATAGGTATTTAACTGGTCTCAAGTAATCAGATTTAAGCACCTTTGCAGAATTGTTTTGTTTCACAGTTATCCAGCCATGTAAGGTATACTTTTCTAAAACAAGCCTGCAAACACATAGATTCATCCTGGATTCAATAATGCCCTGAACTTGGGTCAAACTCAAATTATTTTCAGATTCTATTTGTTTATAGATGCATATTTCAACTTGTTGTTAGCATTTCCAGACTCTTTAGTATAATGTGAAAAATTAATCCATCAAACCCTTAGATTCCCTTAATAGATAATATTTTCTGTTTATAACTCTTTAGCAGCTAAAAAATTCCCTGCAAGAAGATTGCCCATCTTTGAGGTTATTTCAACAACACGTTAAAATGTGAGGGAAAACCAATCTCCCAGCAATCAGAGATTCAATATGACAAGTCTGAGTGAAGAAAAGCTTCGATAACAGAGTAGAAGTAAAATCAACTACTGTCATACATACTGGTCCCACAAGCCAAATAATGGAAAAAATGTGGAAGGATTAATGTCAAATGTTAATTTTCAGGAGTTCTCTCCTTTCAGAAAAACAATCTGATGATGTATGATCCAGGGTGGAGGCACCCCCAAGTGCATGCCCAAGCACAAATAGCAGGTGTGGAAAATGCAGCCAGTGTAAGAATCAAAGATTATTTGTGCAAACACTGAAAAAAAAAATTTTAATCAGATTGAAGGAGGAGAATTTGGTTTTATCAGGAAATATATAACTTATTCATGTTGACAGATTCCTTGAAATGCTGACTCAAAACCAAACTTGAGGAATTTCATTTAATAGAAAAACTATTATTACCTTATTATGGATCAAAAAAACCCAGACACACAAAGCACACCCAAAATACCCTAAAGAAGACCTACCAAAAGAGAGGAAAAAAAAAAATACACAAAAAAACCCACAAAACCTCCACAGGTTCCAAGCTTACTCAAATTTAAAAGCCACAAGTTTTGAAATGCAAAATGTAAGGTCATTAAGAAAAACTTATGATTATTGACCGGACTTTAATTTATAAAAATTGAGTTTATCCATAGGTAAATAATTGTCATTTTCATCAATTTCAAAAAGTATGTATTGTGTGTTCCAATAGGTGTACCCTAATTTAGGGGGGACAGACAGGGACATGACACAATATGTACCTGCTATTTCCATAAGTCAAAACAGGACTTAGAAAATCGTTAACTTTCTGTATGGGCTTTTTTCTTCTCTATCATTTCATATGGAATCCTATGACCTACCACAACAACTGTTAAAAAGGGATTCTAATGCTTTGCAAAGGACATGCAGGAAGTTTATTTCACTACTGTAAGAACGTGAACATTTATTATTATTATTATTAGGCAGGATTAGGAGAGATTTAAGAATGTTTTGAGAAGTAACATGAAAGTGAAACACCTGGTTCTGAAACACAACCTTTCCCACTGTAATGCAACAGATGCACCTGTAAAAACTAATGTAAAATCCAATTGTGGCACATGATTGACTAACATTCTTTCTAAAAGATAACTTTATTTATTTCATTTATTTAATAAATTTTCAGCATTAATCAACATTCTAAAAAAATAACTACCCATAACTATTGGTAGATTCTCAAGAACCATAGACAGGGATTTAGGTATGATATTCAATTAAATTTGTGTTCTTTTAAAAGTAATATTTTGTTTTTATATGATTGAAGATTCTCTCTCTTATGTTTGTCTGGTAATTACCAACATTTATCTGCTTACTGGAGTTGTATCCAAAAAGGCAAGGTCACAGGAAACCCATTTCAAGAAAAGATAAATCAGATAGATAATACAAAATCCTTGACCAAGGCTGTTTAAGATTTATTTATAATGAATTATCTCATAATGGTATCATCAGTTTTATGTATGGTTATGCTTACAGCTCTTTCTTTTATACAAAGGGAATAGTTCTAGAAAAATGGCACATGAAGAATCTTGGTCTATGGATGAAAATGCCAACTGCTTAAAGTACACAAACACAATGTCTTTAATAAAATATCAACATCTCCATCATTTTTTTCCATTAAAATACTGAAAAATAAAATACTGCAGCTTTATTCCATGTAACCAGTGAGCTGATAGTCCCTCTGAGCTTTGGACTCTCAACAGCTACTGGGCAGCCATAAGATTATTTTAAATAATAAACTTTCTCCAATCAAGGTAATGATCACAATGATCTACCTCTTTAACAATGGCCAAAAGTTCTTTTCTTGTGACACAGGAACATTTCTTAGCAGCACTGTTTGAGTATATCATGAAACTATACTCTGTAGTTTCTGCACTCTTAAAATTGTATTTTCCTATCTCTAAAACAAATATATCAGTGCCCAGAAGGAAAGAGTTTGGTTTTAGTTTGGGGTATATTTTAGTTGGGGAAAGTGGTTTGGTTTTTTTTAATTATTATTTGTTCGGTTGGTTTAACAGATAGTATCAAAGCATTCAACTCCATTTCCTATAAATTTTTTCACATTTTTATCCCAGCTGAACACATTCTTCTTTTGAGAGAAATTAGACAAGAAGCTGCCAAGTTAGTTACTAGCTTGTGTAGCTAAAAACACCAACCTCCACATCTTTTCATACCCAGAGGCCACACACTTCACTGCTGACACAAACCTCAGAGAAGCAAAATTGTCAGGACTCTGTTTAGTGTTTTACTAAATTACACTGGAGATCTCCAATGATAATGTCAAGTCTTCCAATTAACTCCTCCTTCTACATAAATTCTGAAATAACTGTAAAAGATGTCATATGACAGGGAAGAATATGGAATAGTAAGGCAACAAGGCAAAGTAAATACTTGGTAAAGCAGCATTCAGCCAAAGCCATTCAGCCTTGCAGCAGAAAAAGTTGTGGAAGTGTAGTAGTGAAATATGAACATGGAAATGTAGCTCATTTGTCTTTTTGTAGTTGTCAATAAGAATATTGGTGAATGTAGTGACTAATACATCTTTTTTTTTTACGTATAATAATTTAAAACACTTTTAGAATGGAACTTGAGTTCATTTGAAAAGTTTTGTGCCACTTTGTGTTACTAAACAAAGAGTTTCCATAAGGAAAAAGGGAAAATATTTGGTTGCTACTAAAAGAATTACTATAAATACATATAATGCTGTAATCAAGACAATGTTATTTTTTTAAAATATGATGGCACTTTTTGTAGAAGTTTTAACATAAGCCCTAGTTCTGAAATAATCAATGTGTTAAAATATCTCTTACCTGTGAAGTAAACAAACCTGACTGGATTTCTTAAAAATATTAAATTCTATTGAAAGGTAACTAATTTCTAAAAATGTTGAAAGAAAATTTAGTTAAGAGTAGTAATTATAAAACATGGGCTAAAAATATATGAAAAATCAAAAGCAGTCCTCTGCATTTCCAGGTCACTAACATTGTAATTATGAAATATTGTACTTAAGGCATTTAAGAATTCATAAAGAATCTGAAAATCTTAGCATACCCCTATTCCTTGCCAGCCCTGATAGAATTTTTTTTTTAATTTTGTATAACAGTACAAAAAAGTCTTCACCAACCATAACATAGTTCATTAATACCTAGACTAACCCTTTTTCAATTTTCCTCTCACTTTGCTTAAGAGTTCAACTATCTTTATAGTGACACCAAAGCCAATATTTTCTGATTACCAGTGGGTTTATTTTCTCATAAAATACATTTCAATTTATTACTTCTGTATAAGAGCTACAGGAACTCTAAGCCTTAAACTTGTATTTTATTATTATTATTATTATTGTATTTATTATTCAGCTTCTTAGTCCTTGAAATTATAGTTCAACAGGTGATCCATGGAATTAAAGTCTCTGCTGGCTTTGGGCCTACTAACTGTATTTGTGCAGTTATCCATGCACAGTTATCCGTGCAGTGGGTAAGATTTTTGAAAGAAATGTGGAAATGTGCCTGATGAAATAGGCAAGTCAAATACAGAGGTAATGAGCTCCCTAATTGATCAGCAAAGAACCAAAAGCTCAGCATATCATGGTTTCTTAAAGCCAAGGAAAAACTTACCTAGAAGGAAAAAAGCCAGAAAACTTACCTAGAGGTTTGTTGCAGTACTAACTAAGAGATTAAACTGTAGCAGAAATGGGCTTTATTAGGCTCTACTGATTTACAGCACTGCTATCTGAACCCTGAAACATTGGCATAATTGCCTCCTCTTAAAAGTGTACTGAAAGGAAGCTACTATGGGTCTCACACAGGTAAATAGTCTCTAAATGAAGATTTCCCTTACACCAAGAATATTGGTCCCTGGCAAACAGAGTTGATGTCATAACAAGTAACACTTCTACATTTTTAGCAGCTGCAGTGGGGTGTTGTGGGTAGGAGCATGTATACATCCCCAGCTTCATTCACAGATTTTAGTTTGTCTTTTTTAAGGTAGAAAATGCTAATGTTTTCTTTTTCTGTCATAAATATTCTTGACTTCGTGGGTTTTTTGCTAAATTTCATGGATTCTTGCTTAAATTTTTTTGTTTTCACGACCACTTTGAAAAGATTCATGAAGATCACACCCTGTAAGAACAGATTCTGCCACCTTCACAGTTCTTTGCTATCCCAGGCTCACACCACTTGTCAGGAAGCAGATGGATAATTATTATGAGTCCTTCCATCAAAGACCCCTGATGCACCCTCAGGCATTTCTCCTGGTTTAAATTAATGACAACTCTAGCAAAGGAAACATACTCCCACTTTTATTTTCTACATTTGGGTCACCATGGCACAAAAACGTGTGTGTGTACATTCACAGAGAGCCGTACTTTTAAAATCATTGTTACCTAGTTTCTCTGTTCAAGAACAGAGGAACACTTTATGACATTCAAATTATTGCCAAAAGTAAGTAAAGGGACCTATTATCAAAAATACAATAATCAATTGTTAATACAGATTAGTGAAAATACTGCTGCTTACGTTTTTAAGTATATAACCACAGTGGAGTAGAAGACAAAGAGCTTCTAATTTTCCATCCTTATAACCATCAGATGGGTTCTGCTGAGTAGAACACCAGTTATCTGTAGAAACAAAGTGTGGAAGGCTTCCAAAATTACGTGTTACAACTCTCTTATAAACTAGAAGATGACAGTAAGAACAAAAAGGAACTCATTGGGAACAGAGTGCCTGTGACCACATGACAGCTAAATACAACAGCTTTATCCAACTCAAGCATCTTCCCATGAATGAAAAGAGTGAAAAATACTCTGAAAAGCAAGCCACAGTCCTTATTTGAGAATAGGGCATAGTTTTACCTTAAGTTACAACAAAAGTGGTGTTTAATGGACATTGATGAACACAGAACAATGCAAATCTACAGCTCAATTTTAAATCTCCAATGTCCAGACACAAAAGGTCACAAATGGACAACACTGAACATGCTCTCTCTGACTGACAAATGTTGATATAATCTTTAAATGTGACTTTTCATTGTTTTGGCAGGTTTGAAATGACGTTAGGAAATCTGATTTAATGCGTTTTTGAACACATTTTTCTTAGCTGTATCACAGTCACACAGTAAGTTTCTGAAGACATATTTAATGTCGTGAATGATAGAGTCAGCTGAGATCTGAAGAGATAAGCTTTAATAACACTCATACTTTATAGTCTTTCCTTCTCAAGGACATCCAAACGAATACATATAGCATTACTGGAAGGAAGTCACATGCATCTTTCACAAATTTCCGTTTTCTTCCCTCAGCTGCTTACAGATGAGGTATGTGAAGGGCTTACAGCTTCTCCTGAACTGACCCCATGCATGCTTCCTTCAAGGCTAAGAAAAGACCAAATCTAGTCAAAACCAGATTATTTGACTATGTTTCTGCTCTTTATGTAAACGTCATAGTCAATATTCAATAACAAGCAAATGGATTTAACTGAGCAAATTCTTGGTTTAAAAAATAAAGCTATGCTTATTTTGTTCAATTATCAGACCATTTTGTCAAATATTATCTTTATGTTTGATTTTGACTAGACAGAAACAAAAATCTTACTATTTTCACAGTTGTATGTGGCCTTTTTAGGAAAACAGTGTTTTTTCCATTAATCCTTTTAAATTTCTGTTTGTTCGACACTGATGGCCTTGAATTCATCTGCATTATTTTTCTCAAGCCCCCTCCATCCTGCTCATCAACTTTTTTTCCTTTCAACAAAATGAAGAGAACAACGTTGCCAGGACTATCTGGGAGCATGTCCAAGTAGTTCATTGACTGAAATAGATCAGCACCTCAAGGTATGAAGGCAAGCACCAAAAACCTTAGCTTTGAAAGTGGACTGGTTCAAAAGCACAGTTGTTAAAAATCATGAAGACATACTCCCCTAGTACTTGATATTCTCTTTTAAAAAGAAGAGTTCCAAATTTGCCTTCAAATTAGCTACAACCAGTCACTGGCCTTCCATTTGAATTTTGCACGGTAATATTTTCAAAAATCGGGTTAAGAGAGTGAAACATCAAACTTTCATTGCTGACGAGAAGCAGAGCAGGCTAGAACAGACTAGAAGCATATATGGATGCCTCAAAACACCAGAGAAAATAGATATTTCTAAGTAGTATGTAAATGTTTTTTTAAATGAGTAATCATTAACTTGAAAAGGTGGCTAGGTTAAGGTCTTCTAACCATTTGAATAAAAAAATCCATCTTTGTTAGTGTAGTATACATGAAAACATTGTTGAACAGTAGAAATCAGATAAGCAAAGAGGTTACAGGTTAGATTCCAAGGTTCAGTCCTGATATTGGTCCTTAAGTGGCACAATACAAAACAAGAATGATGAATTTTAATACTCAAATGCATGCTGATAATTTATTAAGAGTTCTGTATGACTTTTTAAACAAATATTTGCTATTAAAATGCTTAAAAATGTGAACATACATATTCCCATTCATTTATATAAAACCAAAAACCACTGTGATGAAGCATTTAAAAAAAATTAATTCCGCTGTTCTAGAGTACTCTGTGTGCTTTTAATTTTCTTAAAGTACCTTTTAAGTCAAATTCTTAACAAATAAGTAACATGTACCTTCTTTTAAAAATTTCCTGCTTTGTAGGACAAATGTTCCAAATATCAATGAAGTTATTTCTTAAGAAAATAGTTTTCTGTTACAGAATATGTAATCTTCATGTTTCCTACTGTTATTTACATATATTTCTACATAATACAGTGTTTCTGACTGTGTTCCAGTATTTGATCAGTAAAACAAGTTGTTCTGCTACTATTGAACTGTATTAACCAGTGAGTATACCATTTTTAACTTTAAAAATCAAAATCAAAACGACTTCATCAATCAGAATATTTTTATGATGTTGAATTTGTTTTATAGTACATGCCTCCATATTGTTAAGGTCAATAAGTGACCAACAAATGTAGGTGTAAAAAACAATAGTGTGACTTTAAAAGACGATTGGGGAAAAAAATTTCAAGGAAAGACAGGTTCTGGAATTAGCATCTTTGCTAATGGTGACCAGCACAGGTGGTTTGATTTGAAGAGCACTGTATCCAACATCACTGTGGACCTAATCATGCAACTCAGGAAGAGTACTCTATCATCAATTTCATCCAGGCAATTACTATACCTAAGATAAGCTGGCAAATACCCATGAACTTTAACACAATTACTTCATTTTGGCATTAGAGAAATCTAAGCCACTCTTTTTCCAAACAGCATGCTACAGCTTTGATTCTTTTTTCAATTCATGCTAACATAAGCCACTGAACTGAACAGAAAGTTAAAGGATAATCAGACCTAAGGCATACTGCAAGTTATCTTATTTCAATATTTGATCCATAAATTGTAGTTTTGAATCGTTACATATAAGAAACTATACATGGTTTCCTATCATCCATGGTGTAAAAATAAAAACACGCTATCATAAATCAACTTAGCCCGAAACTCTCAAGGATTGTACATCTCTGACAATCTCACTAGTTGGTATTGACTCATGATCGAGCACTCACACTAAAAATACAGGTAGAAATAGAAGAATGAATTGGTTTCTGAGTAAAATACCTGGTTTTAAAGTTTTGCAATGTGAACAGTTGGGGCAGGACTGAAAATATTTGCTTACATGCTTAAAAAAGCAAAAGTCAAATTTTACAATTGTGAGCTATGAGACTCAGATTTTCTTATAAATGCTTCATGCTTACTAGTGTAATTATTTTAATTATGGACTCTTTGGTAAATCATGTCCTAATTGTGCAACTTCTAAATAACAGCATAAATGCGAGTTGATTGATATAGCTGACATATGTTTAGCTCTTGAGCTGACTGAAATAACTGGTATATATTTAGCTCCTAGGGGAGGACAAAAGCCCAAATGGATGGCAAGTTCAATAATAAACTAATCCTTAATACATTTACCCAGATTATTGCTTAATCATGTATCTGCTCTTTTTTTTTAGAAAATTGTTTTACATTCAGTATCAGTTACCTTAGGATAAAAACCATTTTAAAGTAATAGCTATTTCTATATTCAGAGAAATGTGACAATTTGAAATATTGACCTGGACATACATAAAGAGCTATGTATGAAGACAGCATGCTCTTTCAGAGTGAAATATTCTTTCACCTTTTGAAGCAAGCTTGATAAACTTTATTCAACAAATTTCTGTAGAGTAAGTAATCAGTTGAATATGTGTGTTCACAAACAAGTCCTTATTTACAGGACTAGCTATGATTATCTATTGTGAAAACAAGCACCACCCACTTGCTGGCAAGTTTTTAGCAGAATGAGTGAGCGGTCTCTGATTCAGCATTTTTGTATTTTCATGTCAGGAAGAAACAGATAACCCATTTATATATTAATCTTTCCCTTTTAAATTTCCTCCTGAAAAAAATGAGCTCAATATGTCATAATAGACACTAAAGCCTGGGAAGAAAACAAAAAACCCTACTCAGTCCACTTTGACTTCTCCATATTGCTGATTCCATGAGGGAAATGGTTCATCCAGCCTAACTTAAGCCATGTAAGAGTTATCCAGCTTAAGTCAACCTTGTCTAATCCTTCTGCCTCTTTCACTCCAAATGCTGCAGAGGAGCCCTAAAGCATGGCTTAGACTAGGAGTTTAGTTTTAAGACAGAAATGAAAACTTCCAGATTTTTTTTACTTCTTCCATGGATTTTCCCAGAAAGTTAGAAAAAAATGACTTTCCAAGAAGGACCAGAACAAAACATATTCAAATATACATTCCTTTTCATCAAGTAATCACCTTCCATTTCACAATTTCAAAATAATTAAGGAAAAAGACAAAGTGAGAGTAAAGGATCAAATACAGGATCAAGGTAAAAAAAACAACCAAACAAACAAACAAAAAAAAATTCTTCAAAATTATTCTGCCTACCCATGAAACCACATTTTTTCATTTGTCTGCAAAAATATTATGCTAACCTTTAGCTATACATACTGAAATCAGATTGTTTTTTATTCTTAATTAGTAAACATCAGACATACAGTAAAATATAAAGATAGAAGAAAAGAAGAGGAGAAAAATGTAATCATAATTTAGATTTAAAAGTACATCAAGTCTCCCAAACAACAGTTCCTAACAGCAAAGTAGGAAAGCTCTCTCTTCTCTTTGAAGCCTTATAAAAGAATTAACCATTCTAACAGTTTTTTTCCATGATAGAAGACTGGCAGACACTTTCAACATTCCTAGTTCAGTTGACTTTAAGCCTAAATAGCCCTTTTCTTGAAAAAATTAGATTTTAACATGTCTGTGAGTGGAAATATTAATATAATAAAACATGCATTCAGTTAATGCAGCTAGTGTGCATTAATGTATTTCTCCAAAATGTCTCTAAAACCCATAAATTAATTTACCTTCCAATGCACGGGTAACAAAAACAAGTTTACTGTGAACTAAGACCAAACTTTGTGATCTAAACTCTACAGTGTAGCTGCATCTTAAACTACTCCTACTGTAGCCTCCACTCACAATACCAGCAGGGAACCTCTTTTCCTATGCTCCAGCCAGAAACACCTGGAAATGGAAACACTTAAAAAAACCTGTTATCTAAAAACGTGTATTCCATTTCAAAGCAACCTATCAAACGTTCCTAGATTACTGTGTTTCAATAGCATCTTGGATTAGAAGAAAAATGTTCAAGGAAATCTGAATCATGACTGATCCAAGTCACTTGCAAACTGTGATGCAAACATAGCTTTGCAGCAATGTAAGAGGAGCAGTCTTGACTTGAGCATTGCACCTATCTGTCACTTCTAATTTTTGCCTGAAGGAAATAAAAAGCATGGTGCTTTTAATTCATTAATTAAGATTTTTTAATTAAATTTAGATTATGTTTTTGAGTTTGCTAAGTATTTTACATAGCACTACTACACCACCTGCTTTATCCAAATCTGGCTGAGCTCCAGTATTGGAATAATGATAATCACATGTTTGTTCCATATTCTTTGCATTACTGAGAGCTTTGGCTGTTTAAATTGAAGGCGCTCAAGACAATTATTATTGTATAACAAAGGAACCAAAGGACTTGGGGCGGGGGGTAGGGGGCGGGAAATGGGACAAGAGTGAGGAGAAGAAAGGAGGAAACACATCACGGATGGCACGGGACAGGCACAAAATTAAAAGTATTAATATGACAGTCATCTTTGATTCTCCATATCTCAGTTCAGATGTGACAGCATAATGACATTATGTCATTATGTTATCATGCTGTTTAATCTAATCTTCCAACATACATTACAGCATAACACTCACTATAAAAAGCTTATTCAGGAAAAATTAATTTGCCTTGCAGATTGGGGAGTATGGAAATAAGGGACCCTCTATTTTCTCCTTTGCATTATTGACATACCTTCTAGTAATTGTTCCTCTGAAAGAGATTAAAGAAGATGAAGGTTAAAACTCAGAAACACACGAGGTAAAAACATTAAGTAGGGGACAAAGATCTGCATTATTTACAATGACTACAAAATGCTTGCTTTGCTTTTTTTTTCCATAAATTGAGGGGATTTCCTCTGGTATAAAATAAATACATAAATAAATGGAAAAAAAACCCTAAAACTAAACTCTAATATTTGAGTTTAGAGAAATCTCCTTTTCTTTAGTTTCCTATCTCTGGTGGCAGAAATCATTTCTTTCAGCAACCACATTTAAACTGGAGGTATTACTTGAACATTGCATCTCTTCAAAGGACAAGTGGCAGTCAGTAAAAAGCAAGTTATCAGTAAGAATAAGCAGTCAGTAAGAATACAAGCTATCAGGCAATTGTGTGAAAATCGTTTTACAAGACTAGTGGTGTTCCAAACACTGGGAGAAAGGATCCGGGGATATTCCAGAAAACCCGCACGGATGAAAGCTTTCTTAACCTACATTAAATCTTGATAATGCAATAATGAGTCTTTTAAAAGGATAAGTCTAATTCCCCTATCTAGTGCAATAAAGGCTGTATACAGCTAATCAGCTTTGCCCTTTCAATTAAACTCGTCCAGGACGTTCTATGTAGTCAGCACCCTGAATGAGTCATTAAAATTCTCGTTCTGTAAGAGTTGTGTGCAGTGCACCGTTGTTTCTAAATTCCATTAAATCCAAACGGTCTTTATCGCCCCATGACCACTGTGACTTCAATCAGCCAATTTAATTACCTTACAAAATTGTCAGCAGAAGCAGCAAAGAAAAACAGGAAGGGTTGTGACGTTATCAAATTGAAATCTTCCTCTGTGCTGTTTAATCTAGACCAGTCAATAACAATGCTTCTCACCTCCTTGCTGCCTTCCCGAGGCTCTTAACCTTACTCTTCTTTCAAAGATTTCTGTTGTTGTTTATAAGACTGATTTTGAACTCCTCTTCGTGAGGATGTTAACAGATATTGAAAGCTTCTTCTCCTTGGCAGTAAATTTTTCATTGGCTCTGAATGCCGGACTTGCCAAGACACGGACCCCCGAGTTCAGTTTGCAGATTTTCATTACACTCTTGACTGCCTTCCCCACTCAAACAAGATATGTACATTTTTTTGTTTCTCTCAAATAGAGGCAGAAACCTTACCTCCTCCTACTAAAAGGATATCAATGCAAAATCCAAAGGAAAGAAAGTACACATACAGGAGGGTTAATGCAATTCCTTTAAGAAAACTCCATTCGATCACACAGCAGGTATTTTTCATTTGACCTCTTGTCTCATACACATCTGCACAGAGCTAGTTCCCACTGCTTTGCCATTACTTCGCTGGTTTTAATTGCTACAGTTTTAAAATGCTCTCCTGAATCCCTGAACCATGTGTTTTGACGTCCACTGTCACCTCCACAAGAAGTGGATGCAATGAGCCAGCCTCTTCTCTGGTTTTGCCACATTCTAGCTCATAAAAACAATTATATGGAGATAAACTCAACCTGTTTGAGACAAAGGACCTCAGCTAAGAATTATGTCAGGTGAAACCCATGCTAAATCTTCAGAGAGGAAGACTCAAGCACCTAGCAATTCTCCTCCTGGGGTTCCCACAAAGGAGCTGAAAAATGAGGGGGATTTTTCCCCAAATCACAAAGAATACATGATAACATTTGATTTGCTATGGTTATTATTTTATGTAGGGCAACAAGAAATTGCTAGGCTTCATGGGGACTTGGTGTGGTGGATTTTTAGAAAAAAAAAAATAAAAATAGTCAGTAGTAAGAAATACTTCTGGTGGGAGTTCAAAACTCTTCCCTTGAAAAGTTTTTCCTATCTCTTTCTTGACTTGCTTTTTCTTTTAAGCTGGAAGAAGCCACATGGGCGCACACACCCTTCCTTTGTAGTTCATTGTAACACAAAACATTCAGCTCCCTCTCTCATCTGCTTCAAGTCAGGCAACTCCAAAGCACGAAAAAGTCAAAACTACAGGTATATGCCTCTACTTGTCTTTACCCTTCTTGAATGTCCTGAAGAAAATAAAACATCACACAAACTGGGTTAAAACTTATCGGGCAAGTGAGCACCCTGCAGTGGAGATCTTTAGTGTTTCACATTTCCACGAATAATGAGAGCAAATACAGTGGTCAAACTTCTTTCACCTTCCCGTCACAGGTCTCTCTTCACACCTTTACTGTAGGAAAGACAAATTGTTCACAGCAGTAGAGACAAGGCCGGAAACGGGCAGTTTAAATAAAAGAAGGCATTTTAGAGCACTCCAGACTTCAAAGCACTGACAATCAAGCTCCATATACTTGGGGGGAACAAAAGGGAGTTTAAATAGCCCAAGCTCTTACTGCCTTGGGCAAGACAAGGGGTGGGTTTCTGAAAACACAGGTGAACAATTAGAGGTGTTTACAGCTCTTAATGGCTTGTTAATTCAGCATTTCGGGGACAAGGTGCTGAGATGTCTTTAGGAGGTAAAGGCAGACCTAAGAAAAGCAGCCCGACGTGCCCAGCCGTCGTGGGTAGAGGGGAGGATCGACTAGGTTCTGGATCTGCAGAGTTCCCTGGAATTTTCTGGGAGCCGCTGCCATGGGTCTGAGTTTACACAGGAGCAATGAATTGGAAAGCTGCGAAATGTGATCCCCGATAACGTAAAGGATATGCCGGTGATCACGTATTTTGGCTTTTGTTCGGTGCCAAGTGATAAGGAAAAGGTCTCCTCACACTTAGCACAGCGGAGAGACACTTTTCTCTCTCATCAGGGTGGGACCTATCTTTTATCCGCATCAATGGTTTAGGGCTCTTCCTATTTGACATTCTCGGGTACCATACACACAAACTTCACCCTCAGCGTTCCCTGGGCTCGCTTGTGGGAAACTGTTCAGAAAGGGCGAGGGAGGGAGCTTGGTCGCATGCATCATGAAGCAATGTGTCATTTAGGAAGGGTGCCTGGTGTGATGCTCGAGTACCACGGCGCTCAGCTCCAGCAGCAGCAACAGGAGGGTGTCCAGATGCCTAAGCAAGTGTCGCTGGGGAGGGAACGGTGCCATCGCACCAGCTTCTCTCCGTGTTTGCTCCATAAGCTACAGACAGAAATAACCTCCCGAATTTGACAGATAACCCAGGCGGTTCGACTTCCCTGTGTGGTTGCTAAAAGGTAGCTTTAAAGAGAGAGGGAGAGAAAGGACATGCTGGCTAGTCCCAACAATGATAGGAGCCGTGGGAAGGACAATGCGAATCCATGGTGGCTAATTTGCACAGGAGAAATGAGGGGGCTGCAGCTCTGGCAGGCTTCAAGCTCTCCCCTGTTGCCATAGTACTGCTGGCTGAGGAAGAAGAACGGGGGCTGGCGGGCTGCCTTCTGGAGGGAATCTCCTCAGCTCTCGCTTCTCCTCGGGAAGGACTCCACGGCATCCCGTTCTCCTGGTCGCAAGGACATCCCGAAGGGACCGATAGCACGGGAACCCAGAGGACGCGGTGGGGAATCCCCCCTCAGAAATAACCAAAGCTTTTCCACAGCTCAATCCCTGCTCCCTCCCTCCACCCTGCTATGCCCAGAGACAGAGATGTCAGCCTTTGGAGAAGGCGTGGAAGTTCTCTCGTGGTCACAAACAGAGTGACTTAGCCTGCACTAAGCTAAATCCTCTTTCCGTCAAAACAGATGTGCATCAGGCCCAGACGAGCAGGGCAGAAACTTCCTGTTCTTTTCACATCTAACATTCTCTACAACAAAATAAACTTATCAACTCTTCCCTACCTACTTTTAATGTTCTGTGATGGTTCGGCGACAATTCTTTTCAAAGACAGGGCAGAGATGCAGAAACGGATTTCTACTTCGCTGCTACAAACAGTGGAGTGAGCACAACTCTTTGGCCGGCTATGTGATCAGGACTCAGTCGGGAAGTTAGCCCAGTAAAACATACGCATGCACCACCATGTCACTGGGTAACAGAGCTCCGCTGCATCACCTTTCAGCATTGGGATTATTCATTGCTCTAACGCTTGCCAAACCGCTGCTCTCTAGGGCTGTCTCCAGAGGTACACTGAGCTAACAATTCAGAGGGAGTGCCGCTTTAAAGAAGGAAAGTCCACCTCTTGCTAATATTGTGACCAGGACGATGTTTGTTTACATAGCTATACCTGAAAGTAACTCAGGCTCCTAGAGACAGACTCTCGGCGCCCGTGGAAAGACAGACAGCAGGCCAGTGCCAGATTACAGGCATCCTAGCACTAAATTCACGGCCATGATTACGGACCAGACTGATCGCAAAATAGACCCCACAATGATATACGGGCCAGTTTAGCCATGTCCAAAGAAACAGGCATTCCTGAGGACGGTTGCTAAGAGCAACGTGGTTTAAGCACCACCTTTAGACCAGATGGAAGCAGAAAAAAAAGTACTGCTAGGAATTCAGCATACGAGATTGGTAACAGCCTGGTGACTTTTTAATCATTACTCACCTTCCCCTCCATATAAAAGTGTGTGCGGGGGTGCTGATTTAAATTAAAATAGATACAAACCAAGGCGTTATTCCCAGGCAAAGGCAAGAGATTTCTGTGCCCCACAGAAATGGATGCAGCGGCTGCCACAGTTTATCGCGGACAGCACGAATGCGGGAGATTCCCTCTTCCTCCCTCCATCCGTACTGTCGGGAGGTACAGAGGATGCCACTTATATGGGGGAACAATTTTCAGCCTGTTCCTTCCTGACCGACCCCACCTGCACCTCGTCCGCGGTACCCGGGCGACCAGGAGGAGACTGATGCGGGGCTCCTATAGTAGCTCTCCCCGGACTAGCACCGAAGGACATCTCCGGCCGCAAAGATTCCTTCGGACTTGCTTTGCGAACTTTCCGTCCTTCCCTTCCTCACTGCAAAACTTCTGTAGGGAATGCAGCGGCTGGAATTGGTCCCTCGCTCGCTTGCTTAGACACACGAACACGCGCGCTTGCACAGGCAGAGCTCTTAAGGTTAGTGCCCTGGTCCGGCTGGGATAGCCTTTTAAACTGTGAACTCTCCCTATTCTTGAAATGTTCTGATCTGCTTTTTTTTTCTTTCTTTCTTTCTTTCTTCCCGAGAGAGGGAGGAACTCCTACAACTTTCCTCACATAGAAAAGCCGTGCTTTTGAAAGGTACCTCAAAAGCTCTTCCCCGAGCACCGCTCAAGACATAAATCATCTCTTCTCTAACCCTAAACGCCACTCAAGTGTCAAGCAAACAGACAGATACTTCAAGGGAAACCAGCCCAAAGGTCTCAATTCACAGCGTTACGCCAGCACGGGATCGGCTCTGGGTGGGGAGGAGGGGGATCAGCGACGGGCGGACGAAACTTAACAACTACTTGACAGATTTTTAACTGATCAAGGGCCGTATTAACGATGCTTTCCCCTACTAGGGAAACAATAAAGCAAAACAATGGAAACAATTACGAGGAAGCCACACAAGCTGCGCAGAGCCGTAGGCAACCGCGTTTGCCAGTCTTTTTTCTATTGTTATTATAATTATCATCACCATCGTGCCGTTACTACGGCTACAATGAGCAGCAGCGACAGAAAAAGAAAAAAAAAAATCACACAGCAATTCATCCCTCCGGATGCAAAATAAAGAGGGACTTAACTGCCCGACTCCGGTAGCACGTCCCAGCTCTCCCCCAGCATCCCCTTCTGAGTCAGTCTTACGTATATCACATTCAGGCTTAAACACACAAATGAAAAAGGCGTCGGGAAATCTTACCAAATCTTAATACATGTGTGGTTCCTTGAGAATATCCAATCCACAGTAAGCAAAAGAAGAGTCTAATGGTGCATCTGAAGACTGAATTAGTTACAATATGGGAAATAATCTTCATGATGTTTCTATGCACACACGCGCTGCCTTACTTCCCCCTTCTAAGCCGTCAGGTTTCCCGATAGGGTGAGAATGAGGATACGTAAACTGATGGCCCTCAGACACGATCACGGCATGGTCACAGAGAGAGCAGAGAGTCTACGCTTCCCAAACCCATTAGCAATCCCTGCATGTTCTTCATTCACTGCGCCAAGGAGCAACCTTCAACTGCAAGGAATGGTGGGACATCCATGTTAGTCGAGGGAGAATCCTTGAGAAATCCAAACACACACAATGTCCAGCCGAGTAAACCTGGGAGGCGAGAAAAGAGGAAAATCAATAAGTAATCCAGCTCGAGAAATCGCTGAGGTACCGCCACATAGCGAGCACCCGCCGTTTCACTGGCGAAGCTTTTGCCGTGCTCCCATTCTACTGCACTGCTGCACAGCTTCTGACGCGAAGCCAAGATTAAGTGAGAGAAATTGAGATAGCTCTTCTCTGCTTAAGGCTGCCTGCCAGACAGCCTTCCCAATTTCTAT
This sequence comes from Sturnus vulgaris, assembly GCF_052056855.1. Lineage (NCBI taxonomy): Eukaryota > Metazoa > Chordata > Aves > Passeriformes > Sturnidae > Sturnus > Sturnus vulgaris. The sequence goes on from NC_142245.1 coordinate 74,079,884, forward strand.
TATGCAACCGATCTGATCGCCCAGCTTTGTCGGAGGGAAAAAAACCCAGCTCGGTTTCATTTACATGCTTCTTATTGTTATTAGTTATTCAGTTGTTCTGAACAATAGCTATAAGGGGCGGGGGGGGGGGGGGGGGGGTGTCTGTTAGGGGGGAGAAGGGAATCGGTTGTGTGAAAATCAATTCCTGTATTTTAATAGCTGACTGGTTGGGTCGAGATCACTTAGCTTTAGAGTTGTGAAAGAGAAGGCTGACAACAAAGTCATGCAGGTTATCAGAGTAGGAGGTTCAGGTTTGGAGGAAAAAAATGATAATGATATTTTCAATCATTTACTGCTACTCATTTTAATGCATGAATTAGGATAAATGCTATGGCTTGTATACTGACTGTTCCTAGGAACTTGCTCCGGACCCAGTGATAACGGAGCACCAGGCTGCTTTTGCAAGGTAACAGGAATCGGTAGCGCTGGAACAACCTTGTTGAATGCACAGACCTGTTTCACTAAAGTTGCTTGAAATTGCAGTGTTGCTTAAAAGACAGTAACTAAGGGATTTACTAGTTTATGATTTTCACTTTATTCTGCTACTCTCTTATTTTGCAATCTGCTTTCCTTTCACTCCAGTATTATGGAAATATTGCTGTTCCTCCCTGTACTATGATCTGTGGAGTTCGTAATTTTGCTGTCCTCAGTGAGAACAACAGCATTTCCCAATTTGATAGTGGGATACCGAGTTTAAATCTGCAAATGCAGCCACAGACTTTTGTTTTTTGACCAGGTGTTCCAAAGAAGATAAACCCATTCTGTGGACTACTTTAGATCTTCCTTGGAAATGCAATTAGTTGTGTGCCTGCATCCACTGAAATACATTAAACCAGGACTGTCAGACTTTGCAATCTAAGTCAGGATTTGTTGAACCTATTTGGGCTTTCCTACAAACACTATATTTCCCATCAGGAAAATGAATTAATTTTTTTCTACATTCTGCCTACAGACATCTTTTGTCTCCTTTATCTCCCTCCTTTGCATTTCATTAACAAAGAAAATATCACTGGGAGACTTCCCCATAGATACATACCGAAGAACATAGAATAAACCTGACTTTACAGAAATAAATATAATTGATGCCAAGCTAATGAGAACACTGTGAAATCTATCAGAAGGGGTGCATGGCAGAGGTGAGTTACAGTTTATTCTTAATTAACATCTGTGTGTGGTAGACCTGAAAATAAGTAACAGCAGCGTTAGGATTATAACTTGTAGCGTTTGTGCTCTGTATCCCTAGAAGTGTTAGCAATTCACAGTAACTTTTTACCATTTTGCCTTACTGATTTCCTCTGCACACTTTTACTTAAAACACTGTAAAATGTTGATGAAAATAAATGTACGTTCTGTGAGAGGATTATTAAACATCATTGATTTTTTTTTTCCTTAAGATGGAGGCATAACTGCAGTGTCAAAAATAAGTATCATGAATGGCTAGTTCTGCAGTCTAGCAGGGAATTCAATCAGACGATTTGACTATTGGAGCACTTTAAAAAGAACACCTAGTGTTAAAAGCAAGGATATCTAGCGACTCCTTCAGTTCACTCTTAGAATATCTCCCAGTAAAAACTGCAGAGAGATGCTTTTTCTTCTATTTACTATTTCATTTATTCTTTTCTTAATCCAAGGAGAAATAAAATCAACCCACGTGAATACTGTGAAAGTTCATTGCCTTCCTCCCTGGTGCTGCTGAAATAAAGGATGTTATTTAGATACGTTTTGAACTGTGAATTCTCCGATGCAGCTTGCAGTCTAACTGGATTTTTTAAAAATTTATTTAATTTCGGTTTGGTGAGAAGTTTTGAAAATATAATATTCGTCGTCAGGTTTAGCACATTAAACAAGACATAACCTTTGGACAAAGTGACTCCTGTTTCCAGTTTGATTTTCTAATGTCTCTTGAAAAAAAAAAATACAGCTACCTGTAATCTCAGCCCAACAGAGCACCTAACTCACGGAGGCGTTTAGAACTAGAATCATAGAACAACTTGTGGTTAATTCCTGTTACTATTAAACACTCAGCAGCCCACGCTGCAGCCCCTGGTCTGACGCCTGAGGCTCACACCGGGTTTCCTTCCCCCCGCGCCAGCCCCCGCCGGCGCCGGCAGCGGCCTCAGCACCGCGGACAGCGCCCGGAGCGGCCCCGGCGGCCCCTCCAGCACCGCGGACAGCGCTCCCCGCCGCCCCCCGCTTCAGGTGTCACAGCGCCTGGGCTCCCTCACCCTTCCCAGTCATTCCACAGTGCGGAAAGGAAATTAAAATCCCTTATCGCCTTCTTTAAAGATATATATTACACCCTCTATTATGTTAGCTAGCCAGCTATTTTATGGCATTTTATGGGTTCAGAAGAAGTACAGATGTCCTCCTTATCTACTATCAGACATCGCCTAATGCTCTGTGTTAACATCCCTCCCCGCTTCTTTCAAACCTTTGCTCCCGCCTTGAAAAAAAGTAGTAGTTAATCCAGAAATATTTCCACAAGAATATGAGTCCCTTGTATAAAAAAAAAGCAAATCTTGCAGGGCATCAGATGTTTAGAACTCACTAAATATTTGGTTACTGAAGATCACTTATAGACTACATAATTGACTAAAGCTTCAGTCTTCCCCATCCTAGACTCCTTTTCTGTTATTTGGACTTTAACTCCACTTTTTCTTCATGGAAAAGAAAAAGATACTTTTGTGCATCCTCCAGACTGATTTCAACATGAAAACAGGTAAATATTCTTAGTGCCTTTCATTTTTTTTTTTTTTCACTGTGATATGTACAGTTCAAAGTCTGGAAATCTCTAATAAAATGTCATGCTAGATAAGCTGGTCTTCTGTTTTGGGATCTTGTCACCACTGTTACACAGCTCTTTTCATATTAAAGTCTGTATGAAACTGCCCTCTACACTTCAGTGATCATCAGCTGGGAAATCTACAATTCCTTAGATATATGTTTTGATTTGTTTGGTGGTAACACATCTCTAATGCACAAGGACATGTTTAATACACAGGACCCTGTTCAAGTGTGGCTGATACGAAAAATAGTAATCCAACTATAGACAGGGAAAGAAGGAGAGACAGTCTGAGGCCTTACATCTCTTCTGGGTAATAAAAACCTACTACAGTTTTAGCTGTGTGTCAAGTATAAATGGTGTACATTATGTGCACAATGTTTCATTTGGAAAGGGGAGATATGTGATTGTGATTACCTTACTATATCAGGAGCTTTTTCCATCAGATTTAATTTTTATGTGCTGTTATCATTATAAAAGTTAACCCAGTTCCAGCTAGCTGCCACCTACTGGGATGTATAGTTTTATCATATTACTTTAAAAAGGAATGGGCTTTTATTTTCAGGTCATAGCTGTGCCTCTAAGAACAGATAGTGAGGTTTTCATATCACGTAATCTACTATTTTGACCTCTCACAACGGCTGCTATAAATTTAATGTATGTATAACATATGGTCCCCCAAATGTTTCTCGGACATTTTTCAGCATATCCTTGCAAACGTTTCGGATTCACATGCCACCACAGTCCTCCTGCTGTTGCAATCTGGTGTGAGGAGAGCCACAGCTTACTGCAACACCTGACTAGCATCTCCAGATCTCTAAAATCAAGTATTGCAGCTTTGCTGACAAAGCAGTAACAGTCCTCCCTTCTAAACGTTTGCCAAAGTATTCAAATGAATGTTGATATTATCATTTAAAACACATTGCGGCCCACTGGCATTTCACTCCCACCAGCTATAAAAAAAAACCCGTAGGTCCTTCTCTGTTTGTTATTATCTCAGTCCAAATTTACAACCAAGTTTCTGCTGCGCCAATGATTAATGACATTTTAAGATGGTAATTAATTTTTAGCTAGTGGAAAGACTTGTATTCTAATTAATGAAGTGAGCATGCAATAGACTTTATTGTTCAGGCACTTCTGAGTATCACAGCAATGCACTTTCCTAGCAAGTTTTAAGCAGCAAAAACAAATGTTTTTGACATGATCTACAGACCAGTCTTTGGTCCCTTCAGCTTCCTTTGGGGTTGGGGAAGCTTGTGCAAGATTTTGGGAGGAAAATGACTATGCTTTATGCTTTTCCTGCTGTACTCCCCCAAAAGTTTCTAAGGAGAATGTGAAGAGAGGTTTCCATTACAATGTATTCATTCCTTCCCAGCGCACGCACGGCTCTTGCTATCATGCCTTCACTCCTTAAGCAGGAATGTCTTGCTTTCCAAGCCAGTGTCAGCGCCCTGGCTACTTTAGCCATGGATGCTCACCCAAAGAATGCCAATTTTGTTCAGAAATGAATGACAGGGTTGCCGATAAGCCGAAAGGGGGACTGGCTGCGCCGTACGGTTGGGGCCGGGTAGGGGCAGGAGGAGACCTTACGGAAGTAGAGGCTGCTGTCCACCTACAACTCTAGCGAAGTTAGAGCCCAGTTCTCACCTCCGCTCCCCCATGAGAGCGGGGTCACATCCTCAATGCAGCCTGTTCGGCCTCCCTGAGCCCGGCTCGGGAACAACGCTCCGGCTACCGGAGGGAGCTCCGGGCTACCGGGAGGGCACCGACCGAGGGGTATCGGGGGGCTGCGCTGCCCTGGCCTCTTGCTCCCTCTTCCCACTTTCAGCGTGGGGACAGCGGCTGCTCTGACGATGCGGAGCAGCGATGGAAGGAAGACAGGAAGCCGACAGGTCTGCTTTCCCCACAGTGAGGGACGGACTCGGGCGGCAACAGCGCTCGGGTCGGCCAGCTCAGCGCCCTGAGACAACTGGCCAAGAGCCATCGTGGTGTGCAGCTCTCGGCACAACGCGGCCACGGTACATCCCCCGCCACCCACTCCCCCCCCCCCCCAACACCCCCCCAGCCCCTCACTGGCATGCAACCCCTCCGGCAGTGGTGGCCAGCCGGAGACCCCGGGACATCCTCCTACCTTGAGTTCGGGAGGGGAATCGGGAAGGGAGAGGAAGGCGGAGGCAGGGGAGGAAGGGCGGTGGCAGGACGCCGGGGACAGCCCGGGCTGCGGTGCAGCCGGCGTCCGGGCACCACTGACGGCGGCGGCAAGCGGGGAGGGAGGGAAGGAGGGAGCGAGGGAGGAGGGAGAGAGAGAAGGAGGGAGGCAGGGAGGGAGGGAAGAAGGGAGGGATGGAGGGACGGGAGGAAGGAGGGAGATCCGCCTCCCTTCGGGAGCGCTGCACAGCGCCCTTTAAAGGAGCAGAAACCCGCTTTCTCTACGGCCGCCACTGCCGGCTCCCCACACCGCCGAATCTCGCCGGTGCCCGCCGGGCCCCGGTGGGCACAGGACTTCCCCCCACGCCGTGGCCCGAAGAGCCCGAACTCGCCAGACAGCGAGTATTCACGGCGTTAAAAGTCCAGGCTCCTAACTGGGGTTCCCCGAGCCCATTTTGTGAACGCGGAGGAAGTGGGAGCTGGATCCTGCCGCCTGTGAAACAGCTTCAGAGACCCCTGTCCGTCCCCATTTTTCCCCGTGGGTGCGGGGCTGAGTGGAGTGCTCCTATCTCAGCCTGCGGGGTTGCTAGAAAAGCTTCGGCTGCTTCTCGGCTTGTTCTCATGCTGAAAACCGCCTGCTCCCGCTCCTTCCTTCAACTAGCGGGTACTAAGCCCGGGCACTTCCCCGGGCTGGAAAAGGATCCAGGGAGTGGGCGACCACATCTGCCTCAACCACCCTCTCCCGCCCCCGACTCTCTCCTGATCGTCAACGCTGCGGGAGGGGGGCCTCTGGTAAAAGGACCGAGGCCTCCCTGATGAATTGGGGTGGGAAATGTGTCGTCCGCCCCGCCTCGCGGGAGTGCCAATTATTTCCTCCCTCGCCCAGCCGCACTCGCCCCCGCAGCGCCACAGGCGTCACTTTGCCTCTTCTGAGCTTCTCCCGATTCTGTTTCGTGACTCGGACATGCCTCGAAGAGCTGCAGGATTTCCCCTGCGCCTCTCCCTCCACAGTGCAGCTTTCTCGAGGTCTGACCTCCAGGCAGATGTGATGAGCAATTTGACAGGAAAATCCCTGTCTCCTCGCCTTTCCCTCACGGAAAATTCCCGTTCCCGGATCCGCCGGGGGAGCGCAGCCCGTACCCTACAAAGGATGCTCTGGCATTGTCCCGCTTCATCTACCCAAGCGACCAACCAGTTATCAGAGGCGGGAGGGGAGGACTCAAAAAGCGTCCAAGAGATGGGGCTGGAGCGGGTGGGGGTGGGTGACTGAAAAGCTCCTATAATTAAATAAACAGCAGAGTTGTTGTGCGAAGTAAATAAATAGTCAATGATCCCATTGTGGAGCCGAGCGCAGGCGGCACAGATTGCGGCGGGCTCGCAGCGATTGGGCTCCGGCCGCTGTGACTTGCAGCTTAATCGGTCCCACAGCACATCCCTTAATTACTTGCAGCACACTTCCATGGCCGACAAAAAACTCATTAGTCAGTTCATTTGCCTGAAGCGGTAATGGAGATAACTCTCGTTAAAAGCAAACGCACTGCTAAAGCAAAGCGCTTCATGCCACCCTGGGAGGTGAAGGGAGCTGGGCAGGAGGTTGCTTCTCCAGAACTCCAGGACTAAGCGGGCCGCGGGTGGAAAACTGAGCGGAACAACGTCGTGAAAAGCTGAGCTCTGTAAGATCCTACAGGAGGGAAAGGAGTGGCAGGGATCGCCACGGGAGTAACCAAGTCACCTCTAGGATCCATGGGGAGGGAGAGGCAGGTTAACTCTGCAAGACCAGCCAGAGGATGGGAAGTATATGAGGTTGGATAAGCAAACGTTTGTGCAAGCATTCCGTCCCCATTTTTATTTTTTTTTTTTTTAATCGCTGACTGCTTTTACATTGTTACTTAGTATCCGGAGTTTTCTGACCAGAGAACAAGTCAAACATAAAAAAGACATGAGTCAAAGGCGCCACTCTAAGATGACAGAAAGGAAGGCAGGGGAAGAAAAGGGGTATGGTTCTAACATTGCAGATGGATTGTGTAATACCCTCATGTAGTCACTTCAACTAAACTACATTGATGTAGAGCCTTTTCCCTTGTTGCCTGGGTTACATTTCTGTCCAGACGTGAAATTCTCAATGCTTTCCTCAGCCAACAACAGTTTACAAAGAATTAGGTCCTCTCTGACAAGAAAGAGGTTTCCAGTGCTACCAATGCTTATCCTTACCTATTGTTTCCTATTCAGGGTATTTAGGGACTTTGTATATGTTTCATTAGTACTCAAATGAAGAATATTGGAGCAGGAATGTTGGATCAACAAGCCTAAGATCACACTGCAAGTCAGGGACATAATGGGAAGACAGTCTGTGATCGTAATTTCTCAAGTGTTGAGTACTGCAAAACTTCATTTCAATACTGACAGAACTTCTTATGTTTCTTCCCAGTTATTCTGAAGGAACTTTGCACTTTATCAGTATTGACCACTAGAAAGAAAAAGGAAAGCACATACCCAGTTTGTCAGCATTCAAAATGAGATGTACCAGAGAATTTGCTACACAAGGTCTGGGACTGTAACAAAAAAACCCCAAAACAATAACAAACAACTAAAAACAAAACAAAACAAAAAAAAACAAACAAAAAAACCAAAAAACCAAACAATAAACAACCTCCCCAAACTTCTTTACTTGCTTGCTTCTTTTTTATTCTTGACTATTTTGATTGCAATTTATAAATTTATCAGATAAGAATATACATGTCATCTTTACACCAGCCATTTAAAACAATTTTTATAAATGCCAATAAGTATTTAACCCCTTTAGAAGTAAACACATTGGCAAAGATCTTTGCAAGAATGGTTTTCCCAGCATTGTTTTTAAACATTTTAAATGAAATTATCTATGTTTATTACATTCCCATTATGCGCATTAACACCTCAAAGTTAGGAGTAACATAAACCTGTAGTCCAATTCCTTTAAGCCTTCCAAAATGAAATTACTAAAGGATGACAGAGTCATCCTTTCCCCACAGAAATCTATCACTAGTACCTCATAACTCTGAATATTTAATATTTATTTTCTTTCCTGCTTTGTCTTTCAATTTAGGTCAGCTATGATACCATAAACACTGACAGAATTTAAAGTCTTTCAAAAGAGTTTCCATCAAATATTTTTTATAATACCAGATCTACAGAGACCCCAAACCAACCAAAATAACAATCTTTTAGGGATTCTGGATGCTGTGGTTTAACAGTCCTAAACAGATTCTGTCCAATTTAATGACCCAAATCTGAGTACTGACATTTGTTCAAGATGAGTAGTTCACAGCTTGTGCCCTGCCACAGAAAACACTCAAGCAAACCTTTGGGACTTCAGATTGCAGACAACTGAGGTTTTTGTTCTTTCTGCCAGCCATTGTTTTATTTTTTTTATCCTCTTGCAGTTGTGAACAATACTCTGGTCTTCCAGGAAATCTGTCTCCTACTGCTATGACATAATGATTTTTGGTACAGATCAAAGGCAAAGAAACAATTATTGCTGATATTTTGTCCAAGGAAAATCCTCCCAAATACTGTCTTTTCACAGCTTTTAGTGATGACCTTGTATACTCATATTCTTGGTCAAACTGTCTGCATGTATCAAGCCATGTCCCTTCAAACAGAAGAATGAGTCAAAACAGGATGGAATAAAAACAAAAAATCTGTCTAAAAGAAACAAAACCCTTTTCTTGTGTTATCCACTTGAGGGAGACAATGAGCCATAGGTTATATCCATATGTCAGTTTGACGGATCACATATAAAATTTATGAGGAATTTGGACCCATTGTGTGTTATTGTTAATTTTAAAGATACTTACTTGTGTGACATAACAGGCATGATGTTTCTCATAGTGCTGCATCAATCTGTACCTCAGACAGTTTTCTTCTCTTTCCTTCTTGCCTAGCAAGATGGGATCATCCAATGACTTTCACTGATAGTAATGTCCAGACTCTTTCAAGGTGATATTCCATAACTCTAGAATTATTATCTCAGATTTGGACTACCTTGCCTGATTCAAGACTTACATTTGATTAATTTTATGATTTAAGAGATATACCAAAGTGTAGTACATAACTAAGAGGGCTAAAATAGACACTACGAGAAGCCATAAAAGGATAAAGCTTAACCTGTGTCTGAATGCCTTTGGACACGCATACATGGCTAGGAAGTTTTATTTCATTTGGCACCAGTCGTGATGCAATATTCTCCAATAGACTGCCATATTTTGAAGTCCTCTCAGGATGACTTAGCTGCTGTTATTGTTAGCAAATAGTCAGATGTTTGCCTTGAACAGCCTTATGGCAATTGACAATCACCACCCTTCTTACCTACAGAGCACATAAAATGAGTTTTTATTTCTCTCTCTAAAAGTATCTTCTCAACGACTGAATAAATATTATGCAGGAAGCTAAATGTCACTCCTTTCTTGAAGAAGGCCAAGAAGGAGGACACAGGAAGCTCTAGACCAGTCAGTTTCATCTCAGTTCCTGCAAAAGTGATAGAGCAACTAATCCCGAAAACTGTTTCCATGCACATTAAGGACAATAAAATCATTAGGAAGAGTCAGCATAGTTTCATCTGGGGAAAGTCATGTTTGACCAAATTGTTAAACTTTTAAAATTAGGTGACCAGCTTGGTGGATGACAGGAGAGCCGTGGATGTTGCCTACTGCACTGTTTCAATAAGATTCTCATAAAGCAGTTGTTGATGTATGGGCCAGATGAGCAGAAGGTGAGGTGGGTGAAAACTGTCTGAATGGCCAGGCCCAGAGGATAATGATCAGCAGCATGAAGTCTAGTGGGAAGCCAGTAAATATCAATGTATACCAGGGGTCATTACTCCATCCATTTAATTCTATACCTTCATTAATGATGTGGATGAAGGGTGGAGTGCACCTTCAGCCAGTTTGCCAATGACACCAAACTGAGAGGAACAGCTGATACACCAGAGCTGCCTTCCAGAAGGATGTTGACAAGCAGGAGGAGTGGCCTGACAAGAATCACATGAAGTTCAACAAAGGCAAGTGCAGGGTCCAGCACCTGGGAAAGAATAACCCTCCAATTTTCAGTTTCTTAGCTGTAACACTGCTTGGCAGGAAAGGTCCCAGGGTCCTGGTGAACACTTAGTTAAACTTGAGCTAGCAGTGTACCACTGTGGAAAAGGCTGATGGTATCCTGGGCTGGATTAAGAGAAGTGTTGCTAGCATCTTGAGGGAGGTGATTCTTACCCTTCAGTTAGCACTGGTGAGAGTACACCTAAAGTAATGTATCCAGTTCTGGGCTCCTGAGTGCAAGAGACACAGGGACAAACTGGAAACCATCCAATAAAAGGAGATGATTAAGAGACTGAAGGATCTTCCACATGAAGAAAGGCTGAGAAATCTGGAACAGGTTAGCCTGGAGAAGAGATGTCACAGGGAGGAAGTTATAATTGTATGTAAACATCTGAAGGAAGCGTGCAAAGAAGGAGCCAAGCTCTGTTCAGTGATGACCAGTGACAGGATCAGAGACAAAAGGCACAAACTGAAACACAAGGTGTTCACTCCAAACATCAGCAAACACTTTTTTACTATGGGCATAACAAAGCATGAGCACAGGTTGTCCAGTGAGTGAATGGAGTCTCCCCCCTGGAAGGTATCCACCTCTCTGGACACAGTCCCAGGCAAACAGCTGTAGGTGGCCTTGCTTGATTAGGGAGAGGGTTAGGCTAGAAGACCTGCCGAGGTTCCTTCCAGTCTCAACCATTCTTGTCAATTTTCTTGTGTCTCCCCCAATCCACTCTATTCTGCATGATTTTTAAGTATCTCAAAACTGCTTTTGTCAGTGTTTCTAACTGGTGCATGTCACTGCATTACAGAGAGCAGAATTGTATATAGTACAGAAAATACTACAAGAAAATTAGTGGGTGGAAGGAAGGACTATTATTATTACTGTTTTCAGGTTCCCATCTTGTTCAGAAATCCCAATATGATCTTTGACTCCTTTGCAATGGCATGATATTGTAGTTTCATATTTGCTGTGTAACAATAAAATCTGTCCTTTTCTGCTTAACTACCCCTGATTAGTTGCTCCCTCACTTGCACTTGCTGAACTATTTATTTATTCCCAAGTGTAGGAACTTGTGCTTGTATAATATCATTCTTTTTTTTTTCCAGAACACTACTACAATTTATTGAGACATTCTAAATTCTGGGCCTAACCAGAAACATTTCTTCAGTTGCTCCTATTTAGCTTTGATCAAACATTTAAATGAGGTGCCCAAGTCATTAATATTTGCAATAGTAAATATGAAATAGAAACAGAGCAGGTCATAAAGAATTCTAGAGAAGTATTTTTTTCTTCTCTCCTTGAGGTCCAACAGCATATCAATAAAACTGCTTTGCACCAACCTCTACATTCCATTTTGCTTATGCAAGTGTCATGTCTTGTTCAGGTTTATTCTTAGAAACTCTAGAGTCTTGTTTATGAATACTAATATATTTTATCAAGTGTCTTATCCTTGTGCTTTGTTCTTTGAGCCCAGTAGAATTTCCCCTCACTCACCCTTAAAAAATTATAAATAGGAATATGTATTTATCAATTTAATGAATTTGTGTGTCTGTCTAGCTTTTTACAAATCCAATGCTAATTTAGATGAATGGAAGAAAAATATTAATAGATGAACCAATAAAGCCCTCTGGTTATAAATGAAGCTTTGAAAAAGAAATAAAAGTGAAACCTAAGTGGAGCAAATTGCATGACCGGGACCTAGTTTTGCATCTAAACTTAGAAGCAGTCATATTGGGTACAAAATTACATAATGGGTACAAAATAATGTAAGGAACCCCAACCAAATCTATACAAGACACAAACAAAACAACACAAAACCACCACCCGTTAATTTTTACAAGATCAATACTTAAACATCTATGAGGAAAATCCCTGGTTTATGTCTTAAACAAGAACTGGACACATCACCTGATAATAGAACTTTAAACATACCTATGGATGATAATAAAAAAAAACCTTTAATTTAATTAATGGGGAGTGGAATTTTTTCTAGCATGAGATAATGCCCAAAAGATAGGCTGCCTTGAACTGTAAATATGGAAGAGGGCATTCTAATAATGAGAAGAAACTTCAATTTAACTTTGCACCCAAATTTTTACTCAAATAAGATTTAAACTTCAGCAATAAGAATTAAATGGATCTATCATCATTGTGCTTTTTTAATGTCTCAGTCTATATCACATAAACAATATTTATCATGCATCAGTGAGCTGCAACAGTTTTTGTACAGCTGTACTGTTACACTGCCGGTACATTGGCAATTATGCCCAAACTCTCTATACATGGGGAACTTTGTGTTTGTTGATCACATCTACAATATTAAAAGATAACTGATTTCTGAGTGTCTGACTGATTTATTCACTGTGAATTTAGAGAAATAATTTTCAAGGAGACATATCATAGCAAGGGACTTAGGTAACAGGTTGTTCAAAATGCCTAATCTTAAAGTGATAATATAAACAGGATTCATAGGTGATATTTTTGTGGTTAATATACAGCTGAGAATAGACTTTCATCCTCAAATATGTAGCCATTTAAAACAAGTAATTATTATATAGTCTGATGAATTATAATTAATCCTATTTATTTTCCTGGGGTTTAGAAACTGACACAAATCCACTGTCAAGATTCAGATATATGGCACTATATACCCCATATTAGTTGTGGTGACAGCCACACAGTAGCTAGCTGTCAGTACCAGCTGCTCATTAGGACAACTGGTAAAGTGTGCTCCATTGACTTCAGACTCAGAACAGAAGAATTAAAGTGTACTAGTGTGTAGAAAATTACAATATCTGTGCTGCGTCTAAATCTCTTTGAGGTTTTGGAAAGTGAATTTCACCCAAAGCAAGCCTACGCTTCTAATCTACCTTGAAATTGTTTTAGTTAGACTATATAAAGTATATTTGGTCCATTTCAGAGGAGGAAAGGAAATTGCTCCACTATTCAAACCTAAGCAGTTTATCAGATATGGAAAGTCATTTCTAGTACGTGAAAATACCCCCTGGGGCACATTCCTCTACAATATGCATCTTAAGTAGATAGGAAGTCACATACCATGGCATTATATTATAAAATAGAATAATGACCTACTTTAGCAATGATAACCAAAATTGAAGTAATGGGGCCACAAAAATATGTAAAAATAAACACCTTTATTAAGTATTTCTAGCTCTTTTTTATAGAATCACAAAATTGTTTAGGTTCTAAAAGGCTTGTAAGATCAAGTCCAACCATTAACCTATGACAGCCATGCTCACGACAAAAACATGCACCACATCTACATGCCTTTTGAACACTTTTAGGGATGGCAATTCCACCACTTCTATGGGTAGTCTGTTCCAATGCCTGAACACCTCATCAGTGAAGAATTTTTTCCCAGTATCTAATTAAACTTCCCCTAGTACAACTTGAGGCCATTTCCTCTTGTCCTGTCATTTGTTACCTGGGAAGAGCAACTGGCATCCCCCTCACTACAACCTCCTGTCAGGTAGAGATCAATAAGGTCTCCCCTTGAGCCTCCTTTTGCCCAGGCTAAATGACCCCAGCTTCTTCAACTACTCCTCTTGAGACTTGTGCTCCAGAACCTCCACATCAACTCCCTTGCCCTTCTCTAGACCAGCTCTGGCACCTCAATGTCATTCTTGTTGTAAGGGGCCCAAAACTGAACACAGGTTTCAAGGGGCAGCCACACCAGTGCTTAGTACAGGTGGCCAATCACTGTCCCGCTCCTGCTGGCCACACTATCTCCTATACAAGCCAGGATGCCATTGGCCTTCTTGGCCATCTAGGCATACTGTTGCTTGTCAGTCATCCGACTGTCAAACAACACCTCCAGGTTCTTTTCCTCTGGGTCACTTTCCAGCCAAGACTTTCTCTGCCCCAAGTCTTTACCCCTACATGGTGTTGTTGTGACTGAAATGCAGAATCTGGCACTTCTTGTTGAACCTCATACAGTTGGCCTCAACCCATTGATCCAGCCTTCTTAGCATCTGTCAGATCAACTTAGTGTCATCTGAAAACTTACTAAGGGTGCTCTCAATCCTCTCATCCTCATCATTGATAAAGACATTAAACAGGACTGGCACCAATGGTGACCTTTGTGGAACATCACTTGTAACTGTCCCTCAGCTGGATTTAACTTCATTCACCACCATGCTCTGAGCCAGCCATTGAGACAGCTTTTACCCAATGAAGAATGCATCTGTCTACATCATGAGCAGTCATTTTCTCCAGGAGAACAGTGTGAGAAACCATACCAAAATTCATGACCTTTCCTGATCCTTAAGCTTGTCACCTTGTTGGAGAAGGAAATCAAGTTAGTCAGGCAGGATCTGCCTTTCCTAAACCAATGCTGGCTGGCCCAGACCTCTTGATTGTCCTGCTTGTGTCTCATGATGGCCCTCAAAATTATCTGCTCCATGATTTTCCTTGGCACCAAGGTAAGATTGACAGGCCTGTAGTTCCCTGAATCTTCCTTCTGACTCTTCTTGAACATGGTCACCACATTTGTTAACTTCTAATCAACTGGGACATCCCTGGTCAGCCAGGACTTCTGGTAAGTGATGGAGTATCTTGGTGAGCTCTTCCACAAGTTCCGTCAGTACCCTCAAGTGGATGACATCTGGCTCCATGGATTTGTGCATGTTTAAGTGGCACAGCAGGTTACTAACCATTTCATTCTGGTATTCATTCTTCTCCTCATCAGTAACTTCCAGCCCAGGGGACTGGGTACTCAGGGAGCAACTCGTTACTCTGTTAAAGACTGAGACAAAAAAAGAATCCTTATCCTTTTCCCCTCTGCATTCAGGAAAGGATGGAGATTCTTGTTATCCCTCTTTCTGCTAATGATGTACTTGAAAAAAAATGTTTTTGTTGTCTTTTACAGTAGTAGACAGATTAGGCTCTAGATGGGCTTTGGCCCTTCTAATTTTCCTCCTGCATAACCTCACAACACTCTTGTAGTTCTCCTGAGTGATCTGCCCCTTTCTCCAAAAGTATTACAATTTTTTTCCCTGACTACCAGCCAAAGCTCTCTGTTCAGCCAGGCTGATCTTCTTCTTCACAAACTTATCATTTGGCCCATGTGGATGGCCTGCTTCTGTTTCTCTAGGATTTCCTTCTTAAAGCCTATCCAGTCTTCCTGTACTCCTTTGTCCTTCAGATCTGCCTTCCAAGGAACTCTTACAACCAGTCTTCTAAAGAGGCCAAAGTCTGCCCTCCAAAGGTCAAGATAACAGTTCTTGACCTGTTTATTTCTTGAAGTATCAGAAACTTCATAATTTGTGATTGCTACACCCAAGACAATCTCTGTCACATCAGACACCAGTCCTTCTCTCTTCACAAATAGCAGGTCCAGTGGGGCATCTCCCATGGTTGGCTCACTCATCCAATACCTTTTTTACATTCTAAGCATTTTTTAGAACCTTGTGCTCCTTAATGTCTTTGTTAACATTCATTTGCTGGGAACAAAAGTCTTAGCTTCTGGGAGAACAGCTTAGAGCATTGAAGAGTAGTCATCATAATTTGAATATTTAGCCAAATTTGAATATTTAGTTAAATACCTTGTCAAATTAGGATCTGACTTAGAGAAGCCATTTCATGCAGTGCAAAGACTCCCTTCTCTAGGAAGCATGATAATACCTATATGCAAGCTAAGAAATTAAGATCACACTTCAGAGATGAGAACTGCTCAATGCTTCAGGCTTGGACAGCCACAAAAATAATCTTTACAGCTTAATTACAAGATCTGGTTGAAATACATTGTTCAGGAAAATCTCCTAGAAGTGAAAGGGACAATGAAGGACTTCTTTCTCATTATTTGAGATTGCTGAAATCAGAATTTTGAAGTCACTGACAGAAAAAAAAAAGATGCTTGCACATATTATTCTGAGGGAAAGTTCAGGACAAGCAGGAGAGCGTGTAACCAGTGCTGTAAATAGCAGAACCTGGACCTGAAACTGAAAATCAGGAAGGATAAGAGAAATGAAAAAGCCGTTCTAGAATTGACAGTTCACTAGTTGGGAGGAAGGGAGGAACTTAAGAACAGTATTAGAAGGGAAATAAAATATTCTAAACTTACTGAAATTACTTGAAATCTATGACGACACTGGAAGCTGTTGGGACAGCTGCCAGAAGTGAAACTTTTCTGAAAATATTAAGACCCACACAAGCTATCCTTGGACAATTTTGGGGAGTTTGGTTTGGAGAGTTTGGATGCAGAACATCTCTATGAAAGCATTTTAAACTTTCATCCTGCAATCTGTAGAATTAACGTTTTACCCCTAAATTGACGTATTTCTAAGTCTATAAATGATGAGCAGTGACATCTTGAAAATACAGAGGATCAGACTTAACAGTCCCGTAAGTCAAATGTCCTGTCTAAAGAGAAGCTGAGAAATCTTCCAACTTCCTAGTTTTCCTACCAAAAAACCCAAGAAACTAAAAACAAACCAAAAAAACCCAAACAAACAAAAAAACCACAAAAACCCCCAACAAAAACAACAACAACAACAAAAAAACTAGTGTCCCTCCACCTTAAATGTTTATATTTTTTTCTCCTAATAGGTAACAGGCATTACTCTAGTGTCTTTTTATACAAAAGAGCAGAGATACATATCCTTTTCTAAAGACAGCATTCCCTTTTAGAAGTCCTTCAGGAAGAATATCTAAATCAAATGCAAATGCTTATCTTAACAGGATGAATTTATAATGAACAGTAAGGAGGAGGAGACAGCATATCATATCAAGACTTAATTTGAAGTCAAACGCTTAGCTGGTTTTGTTCCTTCTTTCAGACTTGACATAAATCCAAGCAGGGAGAACTAGCATTAATGATGCTCTCATCTTTCATGTTTTATTAACAAGTCTTTTACAACTGGAAAATAAACAACGACAAAAAAAGGGGACAGGGAAAATTCTAAAAATCACTGAAGGGGGAATTGAGACAAAGCACAAAAAAACCCAAAATCAAGTGAAAGCTAGCTCTTACTTACAATAATTTCTTATACATGTCACTGCAATTTAAATAGCTCAAACATATACGAGCAAATGCAGTAAATCTGAGTTTTCCACTTTTAACCAGAGATGGGAACATTTGCACAAATGACAAGAATATTTTCATGTAAATCCCTACATTTTACAGTAGATAGCACTGTAAGTCAGATGATTAAATAAAGTTCAGAACTTTGAACTGCAAGTTTTACCACAGGTCCCACAGGCAAAAGAATGGCAGCAATAATTTCTTATGGGTTTCTCTGTGGCAGGTAAAAGGTGTCTTTGAACAGTCTAAGCAGTTGGTTTATAACACCCAAAGGAGCAGAACAAACTTTGATTGAATAATTTAGATGATATTTGAAACCCACATATCTCTAACTAATATAAGGACCTGCCCTGTCTCTTAGAAAAAAAAAAACAAAACAATAAAACAAATTACATTGGTGTTATTTACACTTTGTAACAAACCTTGAAGGCAGTATTATCTGTTTCATTGTTAACTGCCAGTTTGGGAAATCGGTATTTTAAAATTTAATTACTTTTCCCCTAACTTTTTACTTTAGGAAAACCATAAATAGACGTCTACAAGAAAATAAGAATTTAAAGTATTTCCAGTTGTAGCCATTCAGAACCTAAAAATACTTTTAAGCCTCTAAATGCAACTGAATGCTAATATCCTCCCTCATACACCTGGCTCAGTTGTAAAACACCTACCGGGGAAGGTATCATTCATCCCTTTTGATGGGCCATAACTGGCTCAGGTGTGAAAATTCCCTCCAGGGAAGTACTGGGACATTCACACACAGGCTTGAGGGTATTCATCCCTTCTTACTAATTCAATCACACTGATGTGAGAAGCAGCTTCATGACTTAGAAGGTGTGCTAAAACATCAAATGCTCTCGAAGTGCCCCCAGACTAATTTCTAGGGATTTCTATCAGAGGATTGTGGTAGCTCCATGCAATCAAAAAATCAGAAAAATAGTAGCAATGATACAGCAGTAGTCTTCCCAAAGTGAAAAAGATGGTAAAATGTAGGTATAGAAGAAGAAGTAGCATGCTCGCAATGACTGGTCCCTGATAAGTCACAGTTGTACTAATTACCAAAGAAGAGGAACTGCCTTGCCCTTAATGGGTCGCAGCTGTGACTAATAAAGATAAGTGTGACAAAAGGAGTGTGGCTGGCTGGTTAGGGGGATATTGGAGAAAGGGGACCTTAAGGAGGTGAGGGAGTCCCGAGGAAGAAGGAACAATCTAGAGCGATACAAGAAGACTGAAACAAGGAAGAGAGCTTCTGCAGTAAAAGATCTGCTGTGAGGTTGGTCTGGGTCTGATGGAGTCAGAGCCTGCAGTCATAGCTGAGCTGGGTGAAACCTGTGTTCAGAGTCTGCAAACCAACACTTGCAGTCATAGTCCAGCGGGAAATAGTCAGCAGTCAGTTTGCAGTTGGACCCTACAGTAGGAGCTTGCTGTAGCAGAGTCAGGATGCTTAATCCATAAAGAAGAATAAACTGGGATCCTTTTCATGTTGTTAAACATAAGTCTGTGTCTTGGTTCATTTTTACCCCTAATGAGAGGTCTGCTATAACAGTAAAAGTCTTGATTGATGTTATTCATGATCCCTCTTTGGACTCTGAAACTCCCTCAAAATACTTATCTTAGTTATTAAAGGAAACGGGTTTTTATCATGTGCATAATCATTAAACTAGAAGAATTTGGTCTTGTTCTTCACTTAATCAGAGCATTATAACCCAGAATTTGCAAGCAGATAATTTCAATCAGTATAATTTAACTGTCTTCACTTTGGCATAGAGACATGGTGTTATTTCCACCTCATTGGCCAAAATTCCATGAACTTAGGAAGCAAAAGCTGAATTTATTTTGCAAATTTTTTTTACAGATTGCTTTTCTCTTACTTTTCCTGTCCCACATTTGATTGTTCAGGTGTGTCCCCCTTTCTGTAAGTATGTATTTGGCACTTAATATCTCACTCCTTGGCTTTTAAATGCTAAAGATGCTGATTGTGAATAAATTTTCCTAAGGGAAAAGGAACAAATCCACTCTAAACTAATTCGATGTCTTCTTTTAAATTTATCCCTAAATCTCATGAGTTAAATATTAGTCCAGAAAGAGTTTGATTAAATGGAGGTTTTTCTCTTATTCTGTGAGATAGTAATAAGGAAGAAATAAGTAATAAATTTTGTTAACACATCTGGGGCTGGGTCATCACCAAAGATAGATGAACAAAAGTTGCCAATTTTCCATAATGATAGTTGTGAAACTTAGATGTGTTTGTTTGAAAATAAATGCTATCTAGAAATGAAGAGATTTCACTGACAGGCCCAATGCAGCTGAGAGTTTGGGGGAAATATTTTTCATTAAATGTATTAATATTTTAAAAATGTGCACCCACTTTTTTCCTGATTTGCATTCCTGTTGAGATTCTAATATTCAATATGCTCGATGACTCTTCAGCCTCTTTGAGACTAGGGGAGAGAATAAATGTTAGGGATTTGAAACAAGGAAAAATTCCTTACATCAATGATCATAGAATCATTTAGGTTTGAAAAGACCTGTAAGATCATTGAGTCTAACCATTAACTCAGCACTGCCAAGTCCTCCACTAAACCATGTCCCTAAGTGCCACATCTCCATGCCTTTTGGCATAAGTACTGGCAACCTATCTCTTCTGACCTCTGTGACTAAATAGCTGAAAACTTCACCTGTTCTTTGAGGAATCTTTCTTCTATCAGTCTCATTGGTTGCATTTCTGAAAAAACCTTTGGTCCACTGATCTGACTGCATCATGCTTGATCACTGACCTTATATAATGATGATTGCTACATGGATGGAACATTTAGTGATATTTGTACCATTTCATTCAAAAGGCTAAAATGTAGCTCCTTAGCCACAATGATGATTTTAGTAAGTTCTTTGCTTTAATTTTTCCCTGCTGGCATACAAATACAGTGAGACAGAAAGGGGCAACCTACAAAACATTAAGCATTTTTCTTATAAACATTGAAGGTCAGTCTCCTGAAGTGTTTTGTCAGAAAAGGTCTTACAGCTGAACGGTGCTAGTGTGTTTTAATGGAGTTAAAACAGGAAAGACTCCAAAAGAATATTATTACATTTCATAGAAATATAATATGCTGATTTGTTTGCAAAGCACAGATAATTTCTGTTAATTCAACCCTATTTCTAAATTAGAAATGAGCTTTCAAAATGGCTATGAAGCTAGGCTTAATTTGGAAGAAAGAATGTATGTTTTGATGATTTAATACAAAGTTTGTTGAAGGAAACAAGAAGGCTCAATATATAAGCATGAAAATATAACTTTTACAAAAGAGGAAGGAAGGGACTAAGGTGTCGAATCAGTTTAGGAATGTTTCAACTATTTGTCAGATTCTGTCAAAACTTCTAGTCATTGGTGTCTCTAGATTTGCCTTGAAACAAGTAGCCTGATTTCTAACAAAGTTTACTTACTGTGTGTGCAAAAATTGTGTGTGTGAAGGTACCAAGTGTTCCAGGTTTATATACATCACATTTTTTTAAATCATTACCTTTCTCAGAGTACTGTTTTAGTTACAAAATATGTCAGAATTGCTGATGTAAGTGAAAGAGATTCAAGACATTAAAATCTAGAAGAATACTGTCTTCTGGAGATTTCTTCTTCCTCTTCCTTTCATTTTTTTCTTTTAATAATAATTAAGTACTAGGTGTAGATTTTAAAGGTTGTAAAATAGTGGTATTTTCTATTAATTTTTATTTGGCAAATGGGACAGGATCTAACTAAAAGGCATGCACAACCTGAGCAGGTCAACCAATGTCTTTTTTAGTCAGTGAAACACAAGATACCCAGTTGAAACATACCTGACTGGAACATAAAACATCAAAACACAAATGTGAAGGTTTAAGTTCTAAGTATCCAAAGATAAGTGGTATAAATTCCATTTACAGTAACTACTTTTTGTAATAAGGCTTGTTAGTGTACCCGTCTTCAGATACTTCAACTGTCAATGTCTAAATATACTCCTATACTTCAAAGATTTATTATTTTGTCATAGTTAAGAGATTTTCATAGTGACAATACCAGGCACACCACTGCTACAGTGACCATCACAGCTTTGTTTCAAAGTGCAGAGGAAAAACAGTCTCACTCTTTCACAGTGGTGAAGCTTCTGTAAACCACTTTGAACTAAACTTCTGGAATAGGATTTCTCTGTCCAAATTTAGACGTCAGCATTCAAAATAGCTGTCTAGACTCCTTTCAAGTCAGTCACAAAGAATAAGCTTTCTTACAAACAGATGGATCTGACCCATTTACTCAACTACTCTGTGATGAGGCAACTGAAAATAGGTCTTCAAGTAAAGACTGAGTGCAATAAGCACTCCTGCTTTTTTGATTATTAAGTAGTTTGGAGGTTTTAATTTTAAATTAAAATATAAATCATGTACCAAGAGAAAGTTTATTTTGCCTTTTTTAATATTTAAGTATGTGTGTAAATGCAAATGAATGTCTAAGTGTTTAAGAGAGTATATCTATACTTCCCTCATATCTTTAAAAGGGCAGTGTAATATAAGAATTAAATTCCAAACTGTATAATGGAACAGAGCAATATGAGTGTCATCAGAAAATTTCACTGCTATATTATAGGCCATCTGCCTCTTTATTTTCTTTACAGATATTTACAAAGTTCTTTAGCTCTATTTTATAAGCAGAAATGCTTGTACAAAACACTAAAATATACAACCCTGAAAATTATTAAACCAGCATGTAATTTACCCACACTTGTATAAATGTATCCCTTTTCTTTATTAACTGCTATTTAACTACACATAATATCTATTCATCATAGAAGAATTTTCTCAAACTTAATATTTCAAAATGCCTGAGAAAAACACGTCAACCTTTTTTTAAAATGGCTTGAAAATTTAAAATGCTGATAGTGCTTAGGTCAAAGAAAAGGAATGTGCACCTATGTTGGGGATTCTCAGAGCAGATGCAGTGCTAAGATCCTTAGACATGCACAAATAGAATTTCAGCATTCCTAATTGTGACAGTAAGATATTATCATATATAATGGAGGATAAAATCCTCAATTATTTAAACTTTCACATTGACTTTTACTGAAAGGATGGTTAGCTAGCCTAAGGTGGAACTTCATGCTGAATTCCCTGCCTATTTGCTGGCAAGACCACTCATTTGGTGCTGACACACTGGGTGTCTGAATATGGCATTTCATTAAATTTAGTATAAAACCTCCTCATTCTGATCGACTTAGAATGTATTCCAGATCTGAAAGAGTGGGTAGTTAGGTGAAGAGAATAAAGAAAGCGAATTTCATATAAAACACAACTTCTCTTGGTTTTGCATTGCAAATGGTACTTAGATTGAAATTCTGGAGCACAATAAACTGCGAAATAACCTCAGTAAGACAAAAATCATCTTATAGTAACATTTAGCACAAACTAAAGTTATGGTCAGGAAGATCTAGAAAACACCTAGAAAAGTTTAGACCTGAAGTCAGCAGACTACTACAAACTCTCCCACAAAATTATTGCAAAAATATAAGTTAAAAATTATAAATATTTTATTAATTATAAATTATAGATTCTTGCTGCATTTAGACTGCTTCAGAAAGGAAAGGCTTCTCTTTCCCCCAGTTGGAGACTTTAAGAGGCAAACTCATTTCAGCTAAAATAGTAGAATATTAAATGGGAATAGCAACTTTGTTCCATGAAATATTTGACTTTTATTTTTGTTTTAGTTTTGAACTTCTAGTTCTTCCCTCAGTTAAAAGACTCTTGAAAGACTTTCGCATATTCAATGTAAATGCATTAATTTGTTCAGGTAAGGGCGTTTTGTGTAATTTCATTTAATTCTTGGGTCCAAGTTGCATAGATCTTGCTGACTGAATTACAGTGAACTATTTATTCTAGAACTAACCTTGAGCCTATTAAGGGAATAGTGGATTTAATGTTTCTCTGCTAGTATCACAACATGGTTTTGGGTTGTTGCATCATATTTGGAAGAAACAATTTGAAAGAAAACAAACTATCAACTATCAAAATACAGGTTGCAGACCAAGAGCTTTCATTTTAAAATGCCCACGTTCACACATTGTTCATTCAATCAATACTAACAATATAATGAGCAAACTGAGTGGCCAATCCAGGTTGCATCTAAAATGTTTAAAGTATAATTTCAACCAGAGTCATTTTGTTTTCAGGATGATTCTACTATTAGATCATCACACTGTGAAGCATAGTTGCATGATATAGTATACTAGATTAAAAAAAAAAAACAAAACCAACAAAAACCAAACAAACACCCTGGAATCTCAGCAAAACAACTGCTTTTGTTAAGATTATAGCAGCAATTTAACAAAAATATATTCATAGATCATAGTGATAGAAGAAAACTTTTGTTGTCCATCTTTCTACCAGTACAGGATTATTCTTATTTTATATTTACTAACATGCAGTTAGGAGAGAACAGCACCACACTATCTTAAGTCCTTGACAAACTCTTTAGGTAATTAACAGATGTGTTTAATGAGAAATTAGCCAACAAACCCTGTGGGAAAAGCATGGGCATCACTTGATGCTACAGTGAATTCCAGGTTTTGCTTTCTTTAGAATTTGCCACTTGCAAGGATGCTTGGGGATTCTTAATGACATTTGTTTTCTTGATTATAGAAATAACAGCTACAGTAGCCTTATGGATGCAAACAGTTAAATAGGCTTTGGATGAAATTTCTGTTAAATTTAGTTTTACAAGATAAATAGTCTTAAACCCAGTAATGTTTGAGGATTATAGTGCAAAGGACTGTGTTGAAACCAGATATGCTCAAGTGTCTGTAAAAAAAATTATCTACGCAAGCTGTCTATATCAGATACAAAGGGAATTTGCTTGACTGAAATAATTACCCTGTTGAAGTTCTTTCTCTTTGTGTGCTTTAAAGCCTTAACAATGAAAGGTCTCATCAGCTATTTGTGTTTGCACTATTGCTTAGGATTGCTTTGATGGTGCTTTAGAACTGACAAAGACTTTTTGAAGATGGATTCTCATGTTCAAAGAAAAAGTGACAAGATCATGCTCAGGTTGAAGCAATTGCTTCACAATTTCATAGTGGTTTTTTTTTTTTTTTCCCCTTTTAAATGAGCCTTAGAGAGATGCCAGGGTAACTTCTCTGTGGCAATACCACTCATAATCCAGAATTCTTGTTAGACTGAATTGCTACAGTCTCCATCCTGCTGTAGTATCTGAGCACTGATGATTTTTATACATAATATTATATATATATAATATATATATATATATATATATATATATATATATATATATATATATATATATCTTTCAAAAACATTTTGCTCTGGAATTTCCCAAGCAACTCAGAATCTATACTGGATAACTGGGTATATGATCCTTGAAACAATAAAGACCTGGTAGGAAATAGACCATAATTCATGAGTATTCTGACCAAAGAAAATTTGAATGGATGACACAAACAGCTGAATCCTAGAATGTTTATGCTCACAGCTACTCTGTTCATTTTTTCTAACTTTTTTTAAACTAAAATTCTTGAACATCTAAAAATGTTGTGAAACAGTCGCTGTACAAGTATAAAATGTTTCATTGCTGTGATACAAGGCTGGCTAAAGGACTCTTGCAATTTCTCTATAATAGTAGTAAATAAATTTGGAGAAGCTGGGAAATCCCTGATAAATATGCATATAAAAGGCTTTTCCAGTAAGCTTCGGATGGACTTTGAGACTAAAATGGAAGGTAAATCATTAGCAAGTTAAATCTCAGGACCTGCACTTCTAAACATTGCCATAAAGTAGTTTAGAGATTGAAATGTGATGTCAAACCACAAGAAATAGTGCAGAAACAGGTGCTGATCTACATTCATATTCCATCCTCAAATCAGTGAAATGAACATAGATGAGGTAAGAATATAGAAAATATCATCTAAGTCTTCAATATGCTAAGGAAAAAATTGAATTGCATTACCATATGAATATGAGACAAGAAAGAGAAAACAGAAACAAAAGCAGGATAAAAAAAAGGCAAGCTGAAATTTCTCTTCTGAAGAAAGATACAAATTCTGTTTACCGAATTACAATACAGATGAAATAAAATTTAAAAGAAAAAAAATAGGTAGACAGATAAAAATGAAGAAGGAAAATACAATCAACAAACCAGATGAGGTCATAAAAATTGGTTTCAGTTGAAAATTTAGAATTCCTTAGATAGGAAGAATCACAAATCCTCTTGATAATGAATGTCAAAGCCCAGGGCCTAATGTAGCCCCCAAGCCAAGGGCAGGAGGCTCCTCAAAGTGCATTCTCACAGCCTTTCTCCCAGCAGTCAGGTTTGAGACCATACAGCTCTGCCTTATCAAAGCTGACCTTAAACACAGACAGTTGAATCCCAGGAAGAGGGAGGAAAGGGTTTACAGAGCTTTTGCACCTTACTCAGGACTCTGAATATCAAATATTAAGCCAGATACAGAGTCAAATTAATTAAAACTTCTACAGTGTTTTGAAGGCACTAAAGACATTTAAGGGTATCTTCTGATCGTTGCTATGTGTTCTACTTCTTGGCTGGATTTTTTGAGACATAATTGAAAATAAAATGAGAGGAAATAGATAATAGACATTGAATCAATACTTATAGTCCAGTCTGTATCAAAAAACATAGAACAAAAATTAGCAAAATAAATCAAAAGTAAATATGGAAGGCAGGATGTTCTCAAGAGCTGTGGGAAGAAGGACTAGCAAAGTAGCTAGTCAGAGAGCAGGCTGCAAACTCGTACTTCTAGGCTTAAAAGCATGTATGCATGGCTACAGTAAGAGAAAGTGGCAGCTGTGCATGGCTCTCTTCCTACTCTTTCATTGTTACTAGGAAAATAAAATTGAGAGGACAAGACATCATACACTAAAAGCAAGATAAAAACCTTTGGCTTTAAACAACTTTGAAGCAGACACTAATTAATTTCAATGAATGTCTACTATCATTCTGAGTGTGGGTGGTTGGCCTAAGATGTGGGCTTTTGCCCTCCAGTCCTCTGAGAAGAAATTAGTACATGACCCATATTCTTTCAAAGTCTGATAGATCCTGAATTCATCCTTGATGTATTTACCAAAATTCTTAAACTCTTCGATTTTTTTAACTTCTACAGGCATATTCCACCTGTGGTGAGAATCAGTTTTTGTAAAAATAAATTTCATATTCTTTCATATGGCTAGAGTAAAATAGCTGATTAAACTTCTTCCCAATTAAAAAAACAAAAACAAACAAAAAAAACCCCTGAAACAGAAGCAGAATGCATATTTGGTGCAAAGTATTCTCTGTTCATAATGGCCTCCAGCTGTGATTCTGTGTAAACTAGGAAGATGGGCAGCTAGTTTAAGAGCACTGTACGCATAGGTCAGCGTAGGTTTGTTATTCAGTATTCAATCTAATAAGGATATAGAAACCACAGTGGAAAACCTGACTAGCTGGACAGTGTTCAATATATTATATTGTGAATAGATAGGGATAGTAATTATGTAAGTTCAATTGATAAATAATTAAAATTACTAGAAAAGAACAAGTAGCAGGTCCCTTTGGGTTTCCATGTAAAAGAAAAGCTTTTAAGTACACTGGGCTCATTACACAAAAGAAAGCAAGAGTGTGAGAGTTGTATACATAGTGACAAGATATTAATTCTGAAATGATAATTACATTCAAAGTCAGTAGATCAAAACTGAACTGTGTAAACAAATCTGGTATGGTTCCCCTCTTTATAATAGCTCTGTTGAGATTAGTTATTGGCAAAATTCAAAGGCTTAAAAGTTCACCAGTGATATGCATTCTACATTTTAAATTTGTACTTGAATATTAGCTTACATTTTTAATGTCAAGATAAGGTGAATATTCTAGAAAGTGATTATGCTTTATTTCCCGGTCTCTCTCACAAGAGAAGAGCCAAAGTTACAATAATATTTTAGATCATCACACGCCAAGTGGACACTCTTTAAAGCAGCCTGTTCTCCTTTTCTTTATTTAATCTTCATATGGCTCTCACCCAGCTTTTCTGACTATTGTTCCCATCAACAAAAAGCATCCATTTCATTAATTTTTTTCCACCTTCTTGTCTCCCACAAGGTTAAGAAGAATATTTGTGAATCTTTTTGAAAAGCTGGTGGACAAAAACAAGCTTGAGCTCTCTGACCCATAGAATATTTTGGTAGTCAAGGAAATAAGGATTTTTTTGCCATGTACAGAAGAAAGATTCCTTTGCAACTAACCAGAAAAATAGTGAAATCATATACATATTGCGGTTTTGTTCTAAAAAGAATCATGTACTGAGGAAGTTCCAAACCAAAATCATATTCACCCACTGTCATTAGTTAAATTGCAAAGGAATTCCACAACATAAGAACAACTGATAAAGTAGTGTCTCACTATTGGATCTACACCTAAATTATATTTTCAAGTTATCATCATAATTACTGAAGAAAATAGGATAGCCAGAATTTTTGGCTCATAAAGTCTACATCAACGTTTTATGACCAAAAGCTGCAAGGTACTTTTCAGAGGCCTGAGGAGAGGGGCCCTCCAAGAGTAGCTCATAGACACTCCAATCACTCTACTACAAAGTAGAAGAGGAAATCAAAATAACATGTCTGGATTACCTTGCAACACCATTCTGAGCAGGACTTTGTCCTTTCAAAAAGACACATCAGAATTGTTCTTCTCATTGGCATGAGAATATCTCCAGAGCAGGACATATGACAGTTATGCCCAGCCTTCCTACATTTCAAGACCAAATGTATCCCAGTAGCCACAAACTAATATCCCTGAACTGACTGTGATGAGGGAAAAGCCACTGAGATGCAGCATTGTGTGCCAATTTCTAGCAAATATTGAGGCTTTAGTGAGAATTAAATAACAGATAACCTGAACTGAAATCTTTACAAGATCCTGAACTTTGTCAATTTTACTTTGCGCTCTATAGTAAAAAAATATTCTTCTGTCTAAACCAGTAGAAGACACTTAGAGTGAAAAAAAAAGACAAAGTCAATGTTTTAAGGTATGGTTGACATTGTAAATGAGTGGCAAAATTTTTGGTGTTTGAGGCCAAGCAAAAATATTCAAGTCTCTTTGACTGGCAAAAACTGTACTGAAATAGAAAACAAATGATAGGACCTAGGTATTTCTAAAAATTAAGCCTCTTCCAGGCATACATATATTTCACTTTATCACTGATGCACTGCACCAGTCCCTTCCAGCAGCAAATGACAGAATACATCTCATACAAAAGAACTCTACAATTCAGCTATTTCTTTAAAAGAAAAGCCTGCATAAATATTTCACTATTGTAAATTCAACAGTTATCAAGACAGCACCAGATGTAGATTTATCCTAGAGGATTTTATATGTTTTGTGGCAGCATGTCTCATAAAAACTGCAATAAATATGATAATTTTTAATGTCTTTATGCTTTAGTTTCATATTTTATCAACTTATAAAACAAAGATTAAATGTATATGGATATTATACTCTCAGATATTGCTTTCAAAAGTGTTATAATAAGAAGAATATCAAGATTAATAGTTCAATAAAGAGTGAACAATTATCCTTCATTTGTTATTTGAAATATCTAAGTCTTTGACCACTAGATGCTATTGTCAAGAGAAATTAGTGGAATTAGTTTGATACAGTGATTTCACTTTCACTTTAATCTTTTGGCAGTAGTCATTCTAGATTTTCTATAGATAAGTTTACATGAAGATATTCAGCTTTCATGTTTCCTGTTGAAAAATCCTGATTCAGAGGCAGAGGGCTAAAGTGACATACTCTTTAGCAGGGGTGGAAGGGTGATGAGCAGAGGTATTCTTGTTTTCTTTCTAAGTTATCTGAGAGGACGAAGAGAACTTTGATCTTTCGGGTGAACTGAAATGCAAAGTGTAAGAGGGATGTAATTAATAATCTCCAAATAATTTCAAACATGTTGCAGGGAATAATTGACATTATTTTCACAAATGTTACCTGTGAAGGCTAGATTTTGCTTTTAGGATGTCCATGTTTTGGAACAAAGCAGACTAAGTCTAATTTGCACATTGATTATGTATCACATTAAAAATAAACCTGCACCACACTGTATGCTTGTATTTCTTGTGCCTTGATGAATGTAATTACTTGTAATAAAATCAAGGAACAGGGCTTTCATATTGCTGCTTTTGTAAAAGGGACACACTTGGTGCCAAGTTCAGATGTCACAATGTATGGTAGCATAAGAGTTCCAGGATTGTTTCACTGCAGTTAGCAGGGAAAGCACATGTATGTTGTTTCTACCAAGATTAGTGGCAGCTACTGTGCCCTCAGGTGAGTCATAGCCAGCTTGAATATGTTTGTCCATCTTGCTTTTCTCTCTGCCAGTTCAATCAGCAGTTTGTAATCAAATCTTTATTTTGGATAATAAATCACTGATGAGTAAAGGCCAAGAAAATATCCTCCAGGATTTCTCACAGCCTCCAGATGCTGGCCTAGTGATGTAATCAGTACATACCTCTGCCAGGGCTTAATCATTCATAAAACCATTACAGACTCTGGGATGCTGCTGGACCATATGGTCAAATATGGGTCCTTCATAATATGTAAATTTCTTAAAATTAAATTCCCATTGTGTTCTTCAATACTACAATTTTCTTGCCTTTGGAGCACCTGTTCTACCAGCTGTGGTTCAGAAGATGTTGCCTTACAATGCAAGAATGTCCAAAAAAGTACAAATAACCTTGTTCCAGAAATAGAGAGAGAAGGTTATTGCATATTCCAGATCTCTAGCCAGTGTAGGAGATGTATTCTTAGTGTTAGTTTACATATATATGACAATATCTATACCTTTGTGAGAGAGTGAAACCTTACTATGAGGAGTAGTATACACCAATTTATAGCTAATGCCTGTTTTTGAAGTGAAAACCTCAGGCTAAGTAAATGCCAGTGTACTGACTTTGTCTATTACCTCATTCAAGAAACAAACTTTCAGAGCACCTCCAGAAGTTGGGTTTTTCAGTCCAGAAAAGAGAAGATTGCATGGAGATGCCACAGCAACCTTTCAGTACCCAAGGGGGTCCTACTGGAAAGTCAGAGAGGAACTCTGCATCAGGAGCTGCAGTGATAGCAAAAGGAGTAATGAGTATAAATTGAAAGGAGGGAATTCAGGTTCTTCAGCTGAATTCGACAAGACACAGAAAATACACCATTTCATTTTTAGTTGATTCCAGTGACTACAACCCCTCTATAAAAGAAAATGTCCAACTAGTTTTCTATTTTGCTTTCCTTCATATTCCAGGTTTTCTCTTAGATTAGAGACCTCACTGTTTTCCTACAACTAGACTGCATATTTGTGTACAAATATTCGACATAACTGCATTTTCACAAGCAGTTTATGTTGAAACTCTTTTATTCACTACAAATCCAAAGTATTCTCACAGTTACCATTTGCAGTTCCATTGGTAAAAGCTGAATCCATTATTTCTAGATGTGAAAGTAAAGCACTTGGCTAATTAATCATATTTTGTCTTAACATGTCAGCTGCATTTAACTTTTTAGATTATTTTTCAATGTTTACATATTCGTCAGCATCATTTCTTATTATGCCAATTTTCCTTATCTGAAATTGTTGCTGATTGTGCTCATGCCTGTGAGAATTAGCTCATTCTCTTGGAAAAGATCATGGTTCATATAGATATACAGCAATTTAACAGGGATATTGGACTTACAGAGAGAAATAAATGTGCTTTCTGGACATATTAGATGGTATAACCCCAAATTATCCATGTTAAAATATGGGCATCTTCCTCATTTCCTCATTTATTTACCATTTTTTAGTAAAGGAATTAGGAGGTGCTGAGATTCTGAGGTATATGCAGCAACGTGTTATTGATATACTGTGTTTTAGAAAATGGCCTTAATGCTGTCTGAAAGATTTTATCTCTGCAATCTTCTCTGTGAGACAATTATAGCAGTATCACTAAGTTGACATACAATATGTTCCATTTCATCAGGGAATGAGCCGAAATATATTTAGACTAGAGGATTTTGCTACTTTATCTGCCAGTAGTATAGGTAAAGCAAAACTTCTGCCTAGATGGATGCTCACATCTGGATAAGTGAATAAATACACGGATAGGCGGAAGAAAGACTTGCTACAAGTGGTGCCCATTTCCCTGTTGACTCTACCAGCTGCCATGAGGGGTCTCTCACAAATGAATGCATGCAGAATATTCTCCCATGCAGAGAGAATATCTGTAGCAAGAGTGTGAGAAGCCACAGGCTTCTCAGGATTATATCAGGAGCCGCATAGACTCCTGAACATACTACAGATCTAAACTTAGTTCAGCTCTTCATATACAACTTTTGAAAGACACTGCATTGCCTCTTCCATACCTCTTGTAGAACTAAACTTTGAGTCATTCAACAATTCACTCAGTGCAGGGATATTATTAATAACTCCACCAATAATGACCAAAAATCTGCAAAGCTAGCACGAGGTTTTGACAGATTTATGCTGATAGACTTTTTTTTTTTTTTAATGGATAGACTTAGTGCAGAATAAAGTCTAGAGGTGTGAGATAGAGCTAGTGTTCCAGAAAGACAAGCATGGCAATGACGACTGTCTGCTGAACAGTTAAGAATGAAAGGTCAGCTGCATTGAGCCAAGCATATGGTTTAAAGCACACCTGAGTACAATTTAACTGCCAGCTCTTCTGAACTTTTAGCCAAAAAAAAGATAGAAATGAAAGAATAAATCTTTCTTAAGGAAGATATCATGGCTACAGTCAGAAAAAAAAAGTCTAAGACTGGGCTGAAGTAAAAGATGACCAGCTCATACCACCAGTGGTGCAGCAAATATTTTTACCATGCTCAGCACTAAACACCTCTATATAGCCCCTAAATTTGACTCACAACTAGACAGGCGGATGTTTAAACAGCTCACAATGAGAATAGTGATCAAAAAAACTTCCACTGACTGCACTAAATCGCCATGAATCACACTGGGGAGAATGTGTTTACATAATTATATGTATACATACAGTTCACTTGCCAGATAATGCAGACTTTCAGAGGGAGCCATATGAGGCCTGTGTTAACATTTACTAGAGATGAGGCAATTTAAATTCTTGGTCCTTTACTAATCATTCAACTCCACTTGAAAAAATAAAAAGTAACAGCTTCACTTGAACACTAATGTTACATGCTGGGAAGTGCTTTATTGCGGCTTGTAAAATTACCTTTGAGAGAGCAGAGTCTAAATGCAGACAATAACAGAGCCATGGATTTAAAGCATGCTTTTGTTTTGGAAAGTAGCTCTAAAAATGGCATCTTGCGGGGGTTCTCTCTTCGTTATCCCTACCACTCCAATTTAGCTTTGCTTAAGTGTCAAGTAAGAAAGATGTTTTCCTCACAGTTCCAGGCTGTGTGAACTCACCCTCATGACTGCCTTGACAGCAAGTCAACCTGTGTTGCTTCCTGCTAACATATCAGTGCCAGTTCCACTGACCCAGTGGGAAAGCTGAATTACATATAACTGTAAATAGGCACAGGGATTTATGAAGCATCTTTGGTTTTAACTCTGTCACTGGCCCGTGTCCAAAATCAATCTGGGGGATATATAAGAGAAGAAGGGAAGTGACAGAGGAGAGGCTGTCATCACCAGTCAGCACAAAGGGAAGTCATGAGAAGTGCAGTGAAAGATGCTAAAGTGGAGAAGGGATGAGGCAGGTCCACATCTGAGCATGTCAGGCTTCAGCATGTCACACTGAAGCTGAAGTCACAAGACTGTTGCTAGATGGGTAAATACATGCTAAAGAAGACACACCAAAACCCCAAAGGAAACAGTAGAAGATGAGAGGCAAGATATCTTGGCAGTTGTTAAAGAATTGCCCTCAACAGCTGAATGAGATATGACATTGTTTGCCACTCAGAGCCCGCCATGAAGGGAGATATCAGAAGATAGGGTGATAGATATGGATGCTAATCTGCAGTGAAAGAGAGGTGTTTGTGTGATCACAAATAACTAGAGTACTGGCAGACTACAATCAGTCATTTGGACATCACCATACCTTGTTTCATTTACACTTACTGTGACATGATCTCTAGACTACAAGGGATGCAAGAGAAAAGAAAATCAAGAAATCTCATGTTCATTTCCAGGAGCATCCCACAGACTAGCTGGAGATTGGTAGTTAGTCATTTAAGATATCTAAAACAGAGTACATCATCTGAGCCATTCCAACATTCCTGCACTTGACTAAAAGAAAGTCTAGCATGATTAGCCCAAATATGTATATTTATATTGTAGAAGCATATGTAATATTGCACTTACTGTATGATATGCTAAGGCTGAAAATTCCAGTTTGAAACTCTGAGTCAGCTTCCATTTAGTCTCTTGAGCTGCTCCTACAGGACTAATATACATAGTATCTGGGCCCATAAAATTACATAAGGACAATTGGCCCAGAACAGCCTATATCCATTTGATTAAATTCTCTTAGCCTCAAAATAGGACTGTCCATCCAAGTAGTTTTTCACAATGTTAGCTTCCAGATCAGTGCTAGGAATTGTTTGGATGAACACTAGTTGACCCAGGTCAAGTGCAAACCAAGGAGCCTGATAAAAATTTGACCCTACGGACAATAACATGCCAGCTCTCAGTTCTGTTCCCCATCACTGTTTATTAGTATCGAGATATAATTAGAGATGTACTTTTGCGGTCTGAAATCCAGGCCACAGTCATTTCCAAACTGTGGGTTCTGAGATCCAATGTCCCTTTCTCCTCTCAGCTCTACCCTCACTCCCATTTTCCCCTTGTTCCCCCAAGACAAAAGTGTGGCAGTGCACTTGAAGCAGAATTGCACTTGGCTCCTCATATTATTTGAATGGACCACTTTAAGGCTCATTTACTTTAAGTACAGCATGACCAGCTGGGTTTGTTGCAAACTCTTCTTGAATTCCCTGCCAAATGCATTTACCCTTGGAAAACACCTGTCTTCAGTCTTGCCAGTACTCATCTGTAAGTCCATGTGTTGTCAAATGACTATTAAAGCACTAAAAAAGAAGGTCTCTTCAGACATTTAGGTGTTGGCAGGTAGCTTGAAATTATTAAAAAAAAAAATTACTTACCTGTGTCTAAGCAAAAGACAAGGAACATCACTTTTCTGAGCAGCAGGAAAGGCTACCTAGTATCTTAGTCCCCTTCACAAGGGACAGGTCTTGTCTAAAAGTTTGATTATGTTTGAAGATAGGGCTTTCTTCGGTTGCAAGCTGTTTAAGAAGTCTTCTGTATCTTCTTTCAGTCTTGACCCTTCCCTATGTTTCACAATGGTCACACGTGAAAACAAAAAATCAAGCAGATAAACAAAAAAGCCTGGCACAGTTACAAACACACGCACCCCAAAAATCTTTAAAACAAGCAAACAAAGTTAGAAGAAAAAAAATCCAAAATCAAATCTACTCATTCTCAATACTTCTAGAAGACACAGGAGTCATACCTACTCTTTTACAAGTCACATTTTTTGAAAATACATTTTTATATTTTCATTTCTCATTTTAAATCATGAAGAAAGCCACTGATGGTATAAAGAATTATTTCTGCATTTCTGATTTTCATGGGGTTTGCCTAATAATCAAATTAACAGAACAATTTTCCAGGCAAGTGGCAAAAAAACATGTAAAAATATGTTGTTCTCTAATTTTCCTTTTTTTTTTCTATTTAAATCAAGTGATAAGTGAGTCCTGATAAACTGAACAACTTCACTTAGAAGCATGCACAGTGAAAAGCTAAAAGCTTTTAATTAGACACTTGCTCAGTAGGGGTGAAAGTGTAATTTAAAAGACTCAGGGCAAAAACTGAATTGTTAGTTTTATATTTTAGCACAACCAAGCTCCAATTAGACTAAATTAGTTAACAGGTTATTCATTAGCCTTCAATAGAAATTTGGATGCACGCTGACTCCAGGTTATTATTTGCAGCAAAATATATACCTATCTTAAAATAGCCACGTATGACAGTTTAAACAGTAGATGCAGAGGTTACTTGTAGAACTTGCGTTGGGAAGTCAAGGTTTTATGAGTTCAAGACATCAAGTCAGAAAATAAATTAATTTATTTATTCTTAAAGATATTACACTAATAACTCTACATTTTCTAGACCTGTAATAACTCACTTTCTCTTAAAGGAATACCTATAATAGTAAACCTAGGCATGCAGTATTTCCACTATTTCAGTGTTCTTTTTATTTTGTAATTTACACGTAAACGAGCACCTTTTCGGATAACAATAAATAACAGCAAGAAAGTACAAAAGTAATAGATTGACAGGGATCACCAAGTGTGAACCCCCTTTGCAGCAGAACACAACAAAATTCTCACTCTTGGCAAATATAGGATGAAGGTAGGATGGTATCATACCTATTTGCAACCTAGAGAAGAAAATCTTGGTTTCACCCAAGTCAAAGGCCTTTTTGACTTTACTCAAGCCAGCAATATAGCCTCAGTAAATATGGAATGAATGTTAGCTCCTGGAATGTATCACTCACATGTTCCACTTGTTTTTCAGACTTCTCCAGGCATGAAAAAAAGAAGTCTACTACTACTGTGCTGAACATTAGACCTCAAAGCAAAGAAAAAACACTGACCAGGCATCACTGTGGCTGGCCAGTACTGCTAGCAAATGGTATCTCATTTCTATTGTAATTGGCAAATGGCAGGTATGGGTAACATAAGCAATGTCTCCTGTGATAAAAACAAATAATAGTGAAAAATATACTGCCAAGATATCATGGAGAAAAAAATTTTGGGATGCAAACCCAAGCTCTGGAGTTCAACTATTTATACTGGTAATATCTCAGAGGAAAGCTAATAAGTTCTTTTCTTAAATCTTACTTAGACAAAACAATTCTTAGGACTGTGGGAAGGACTGAAAGTTCTGGTCTTTTGATCTTCTGATAGTGCTAAGTTTTATCCTTTCTTTTTATGTGATCTCTTTAATTTGGATGATAGAAGATCTTTTTGTTTAAACATAAGGCTAAAAAAATAAGCATTTCAGAAATTACACTACAATTTCAAAGTACACAAATGGATTTAAGTAATGAATCCTGAGGACTATGAGTCATGTCATGCTTCCTTGTTATTTACACTGATGTACTATCTTGTAGAAAGAAACATATATTTTATTTAAAAATAGGACAAGCTAAATTATCTTTCAGTCATCCTACAAGTGTCTCAAATGGCAATATTAGTCAGAAAAGCATGCCACATGACATAGAATATATAAAATAAAAAATTAGAAGCTCTTATTAGTTTAATTGCCAGCAGAACAAATTAAGATAATTGATCTCAAAGTATCCATACAATCCAAAAGCTATCATTCTCCTGTGGCTAGGCACCAAACTCCAAGAGAATTCCATGCCAGTATATATATATAAGTTTTGAGCCTGATCCAATAAGCACAATAACAGTCAATGGAGAAAGAGGACAATGCATTGTCCTTTGACACAGTCAGTAATACCTAGGAAATTACAATATCTATCAAATTGTAATGAGTTTTCCCAAATGTTCAAGTGATTTCTCTTCTTGATAAACTAAAGGGCTATCTCTAAAAATTTTCTAAGTGGTTTCTTAAGTAGCTGCTACCTCCCTAATCCTCTCCAGGATGCAGCAAGTATGGTATGTTTATTTCCACAAACATTGATTCAGACTAAAAAATGAACACCTTTCTGCTACGCTTGCATCATGTTTATGATAATTTTCTGCACACATTCAAGCAATTGAATTTCACTTGCAGAAGTGCCAGCAGGATCTAATCAATTCCCATTAAAGTCAGTGATAGACTTTCAGCTGCCAGCCCCACATCAATCTAACATTCAAGTATTCACACTAAAAGTGATGTAGTTATCTGGGAAAGGAGAGCTATTGAGTTAACGAAGGAAGCAAGATTCTTCTGAAACTTTTAAGAGCAATTTTGAAGAAACGAAAATTCCACACAGGTATATAAAAAAAACCTGGTTTTTGGTTCTGTCTACAATTGTGCCTCTCAGAGTGTTGATGACATAAAGCTACTTATATCAAAGATAAATTGCCAGTTTCTACATCGGTTGTAGCAGTTTATCTCAGTTCTGAGAAAATGTTTCCAAATGCCTTATGAGAGACTTGAGTCAAGATGGACATTTCACAACTGGAACAGAACACTGAGTTGATTTAAACTAAAGAGAATCTCTGTGAAATGACAACATCAATTCCATACAAAATGCCCAGCAAAGTTGAGAAACATATCTTGAAAGGCTTGCCCAAAGCAAGTGGTGGATAAATTCCTTCCTGTGTTGGGTGAGGATCTCAGTGAAAAAGGGAGACTTTTGATCTGTTTTCTGAGAATATTTACATAGGGAGGATATTTTAATACTATTCTCTTAGTCTCTGCAGAGAAAATGCCTCTATTGTCTTGATTCTAGGTTCAGAAAAGAAATCCTGAAATTTTTTAAATTGCATGATCTTGTTATTATTTATCGACATCTGGGAGCATTGCTGGCATTAGATCTATTTGCCACCATATAGTGACATAAATGAAGTTCAGGAGAATCTTGTACTACAAAATAGAGAATGTATGAAATATTAATTTACATATATTGTTATTTCTCTATTGAGAGACAAACATTGTCTGCATTTTTTATCAGTCAACAGATATTAATCTGAAAGTTTGATCTATTTTTTATTATTTTTAATTTCTTTCAAAAACAGTTACTCAGTGGGAAGAATCAAAGGACAAAAGGAAGCCAGACATAGTAGAGTAGGCTGAGTGGAAGAATGCAAAGGCAAACAAAACCCTAAATTCTGTTAAGATTATTAGGGGTTATCTTGGGGACACTGGCCTCACCATCATACTGGGGAGTGGTATCCATGTCAAAAATGATCTTACTCAACTTTAGCAAAGTGAAAACATGTATTGTGCCTATGACTAATTTTGTCCTGATTTTATTTGGCAATATCTTAGTTTTTTCAACTCATCATTGTTTATGACCCAGACTGTCTTCTGGTTCTTTTAACAGTCTCAATAGACCATGTATACACAATATTTTTCTAAAAAGTTATCGCTTTCTTAAAAAAAAAACCTGCAACTGCCATGTAATTTGACAGAAAACAGAATTACTGCCAAAGTCCTGAAGAATGGTAAGGAAAGACAGATTTCATCCCTTGCTACATTCTTTAAATGTATAGCCAAAATAACAACACAAGTAAAAAGCCAGCAGCTGGGGTCTCTTCTCACTTACATTTTTATTGCACTATATGTGTACTTCCTTAAATGAGATCAGTTGGTTTATAAAGCGAATAAACCAGAATCAAATCAAAGTTCCAAAAATATCGTGATGTTTTATGAAAGACAAAAACTAAAGCTAAATGTCAGCTTCTAGTTAGGATAAAGAAAACTTTACATAGATTCAACTTAGCTATTTCTACAGGACAGCAAGGTACAGAGAGAGAAACAGGGGACCTCATGAATGAATGTCAATAAAAACATGAAACTTGATGATGAGAGAAACCACCATCTACATGCAAATTAACTACAATTTACAAACTTTTTTTTTTAATAGATAATTTGTATCTATGATAAAAAGATGATCAAGTTCTAAGGGGAGTCATATGAAAACAAAAAAACACACAATTTAATTAATACAAAGTATGAAATTTTGTATTATCAATGTTTCTACAATCTTGCAAATTAAAAAAACCAAAAACAAATCAAACAGACTATCTACAAAGTTATACATAATTCTTCTATATCCTGTAAAATCAAAATATGTGAAAGGGCAAATACAATATTAGTTCTAGTCCCTTAAAGAGAAATACCATGCACTCGCACAACAGCAAATTACCAGACTAATTAGTCACTAATATCTGGGCGTTAACTCCTCAGACCTCAACAGTTCAGTGATCCTGTTTTGGATGGAAAGGGGAAATGTAGTGTGTAGAAAGTTGCCTACGGAGCTTATTTTTCAAAGATGACACAAAGAGATGGGAGAATAAAGAAGAGCAGTGAGAGATGGGAACGGAACTGTTTTTCAATAAATTTATTATGCAATAATTCCACCATTTGATATAAAGTAGCATATGGCATGAAAGTATGTTCTGCAGATGGAATCCACAGTGACACAGACATCTGGCACCCAGGTATTTGATTCTGTGTATGCCAGCAGGCAGGGGCTTTCCAGAGCTTATTCACCCACTAATTTTTCACAGCAATGTCAGTGTTTTGTCCACACTTTTCTTTCACATGCTAATACAACATATTTTTTACACTACTTTATGTAGACATCTTGTGGTGATTCGGCCCCACGTGGCAGCTAAATTCTCACCCAGCTGCTTGCTCTCTCCCCTGCTTCAGTGGGACAGGATATAGTAAAGAAAGAGTAGGAATGAGAAAACTCATGGGCTGAACTAACGGCAAGCAGATTGCTTACCAAGCACCACTACAGGAAAAACAGATTGGTTTAGAGGAAAAATAACTTAATTTACTGCCAATTAATATATATATGTATATAATTGCTGTTTCAGATATTGAATAAAAGAAAGGATGAGAAACAAACATTCACGCATAGGGAAAACACTTTCCTTCTCCCTCTTCCAAGATCAACTTCACTCCTCCCCTATGTTATTGCTGCATTTTACAATCATGAGGCAAAGCATGTGCAGGGTGTTGTGGTGGTGTGATTCCCCTCCACGCACTTTCTGCCTCCTTTCCTCTCCTCTTCCTCTCTTCTCCTCCAGCCTTGGTGTTCCCTTTGCTGTTTCTCACTCCTTCCCCCACCTTCCTATCTCTCTCACTCTCTCTCCCTCTGCTGCCTATGGATCTTTGTCTTTTCCCCCGCACTTTCTTACGTTCCCAGAGGTGCCACCTTTTGGATGACAGGCTCAGCTGTGTCCCGTGGTGGATCCATCTGAGCCAGCTGGAAGCAGCTTTGTCCCACGTGAGGCTGCCCTGTGCCTCTTCCCTAAGAGCCAGCCCTGCAGTCCCTCTGCTGCCAGCACCTTGAAACCTGAACAGAATGCACTTCCATACTCTGCCAAACGGGAAATACGTTGTGAAGTTTGTTGGGGTCTTTCTGAACAGTGGGATTGCCTTTTTTCTGAATGACAATTATGTTGAATAGGTAAGTAGGAAAAAAAATTGCTATGGTTTATATTTAAGAAAAATCAAGATTAAACATATTTTTAATTTAGGTTGGAAACAGCTATGATTTCTGTAGCTTAATTTCTCAGTTTTGGATCATGCTATAGGGAAAATTCTACCACTCTCAATTATTGTCTCCATAGCTATTGCATTATTTTATATATTATAGTACTATACCCAAAGAACAAAATTCTCTGCCACTGTCTTTGCTAAAAAGCTCTCAGGGTCTTAAACTGCAGAGTCCTAAATTTTTAGTTTGAATATTGTTGACATGAGGCATTATTTGCCATATATCTGTGGCATCTCATAGAGCTGTTATGGTCCTTATTCCTCATCTGCGAGCAGCACAGCTCTGGCTGGATGACTAAGATGACAGAAAACACTACTCAGTATGCTGGCTCTAGCCTGGACAGCGTTAGATTTCTTCATAGTAGCCAGTATGGGACCACATTTTGGGTTAGTGCTGGAAACAGTGTAGATAACACAGAGATGTTTTTGTTATTGCTGAGCAGTGCTTGCACAGGATCAAGGCCTTTGCTCCCTCCCTCTCACCCCACCCCATCCCACCAGTGAGGGGGCTGGGGTGCACAAGGAGCTGGGAGAGGGCACAGACAGGACAGCTGACCCCCAGCTGACCAAAGGGATGTTCCAGCCCATATGGCATCATGCTCAGCAATCAAATCTGGAGTAAGAGGGAAGAAAGGAAGGTTAAGAGTTCAGGTGTTTGTCTTTCCAAGTAACTGTCACTTGTGATGGAGCCCTGCTTTCCTGGGGATGGCTGAACACCTGGCCATAGGAAGTGGTGAATGAATTCTGAGCTGTGCTTTGTTTGTGAGTGCAGACTTTTCTTCATCTATTAATCTGTCTTTATCTCAACCCACAGGTTTTCTCACTTCTACTCTTCCAATTCCTATCCCTATCACAGTATCCTCCACAGTGTAGGAGGAGTGAGCAAGCAATGTGTGGGGCTCATGCCCATGCTTAAACCACAAACCCAATGAAAAAATTATGGAGAATTATGGACTAAAGAGAAAAACAGAGATGTTTTCTTTTGGACCAAATATCTACAGAGAAGTTATAATATCAGAAAAGACATTTGACTTTGCCCAGAGCACACTCTCTGCATGGCCCAGGATTGCCTTTTGCCAACCCGTTCATCATCCATAAACTGATTGTATTTATCCTTGGGCTTGGCTGTAAGATTGTGGCTCTATCTTGTGAAGATGCCATCTGCTTTTTACTGGCACTGGAGTCAGTGGTCTGGCACCCTCACATAGATGATATTTTCAGAAAAGAGAGCAGAGTGCTCAGTCCTGGAGTGCAAAGCTTGTGACAGACAGGGATCTCTCAGTGCAGGCAGGTGTCTGCCCTGTCTCCAGGAGTCTGGTTGACCTGTTGTCCATATAATATTGAGGGTTTCTCTTCTGGAGTACCCTCTGATTCGCTAACATTTCAGCAGCATTTCTTTTTCACAATTGTCTTTCAAGAGCCAGAAAAGGCAGTTTTTTAGTGGATTATGTTCTTGATTTGCAAGGTAAGATGTCATCTCTAATGTGAGGACAGTTTTATCAGGAAGATCAAAGATAATCTGTCAGGCATGTGAAAAAATAGTTTAAGACACATTTTTCTTTGGACAATATATTTTTTACTACTTCTTTAAGTACAATCAATATTGTATTGACAATTCTCAGTATGATAAGCCAGACTTTATGATTTTTTATGGTCAGCATTGTAAGTCATTGTTCGCAGTAGTTTAGCTGCTGGTGGATTTTCTCAGATGAACCAGTTTGAATTAATTTGTCTTATATGATGTGACTCCTTATATTATATTTTGTAACAAGAAAATGTGGATTTGATAACTTTTCTTGAAGCATTAAACTTGTGTTTGTTGCAGTAAGATGATTCAGGATTTACCCCTTACAATTTATTTTGATCTTGCTCTCTGACTAACATATTCATCACAAAAACACACAGAAGAAAAGGAATAACTGAAGGTTTAATTGCAAGTATCTTTTGCCACAAATCTCTAAGTATTAACATGGTTATCTAATCTAGATCTAATTCTAGAGATTGCTCAGTGGTTTTGGTTTTTTCCTCAAATCTTGCATCCATTTGGCTACAGCTTTACTAAGTGTGGGGATGATGTTTGCCATATGTAATATGGCATATGTAATTATGTTGAGAATTATAAATAAAATTTCAGAAAATTAGTTTATTCATTTCAACTAGAAAGAAGGAATAGTTTTGTCCATATAAAAATAATGGTCATACTAAACACTAATGTGAGCACAGGCTTTTATGAAGAAAGTATAGCATGGTAATAAAAGATTATACCTTATTTTGCTTTGGTCAGTGGGGAGAAATTGAGAATTAGAAATTCGTCACTTGCTCAATTCTGGGCATTTGACACTACAGATTTAAAACTCCTTTAATGTTTATATGAATGTTAGTGTTTATTTAAAATTACAGATAATTTCTATCTCAGACCTTGCAAATTTAAGCACCTTAAGATCCTGACATTTTTAAAGTATATATACTTTAAAATATATATAGGTTTATATATATGCTACTACTTTTAGTTTACCATTTGATTTTGCAGGTGTTAGTTGACTGCTCAAATAGCAGCAAGTGAGAAACACAATGTGCAGACAGGAGTAAAAGGAGTGTTTTCTGTAGCCAGACTGCCTTAAGCTGTTTAGAGAACTTCCCCTGTGGCTGGTTCAGATGAATGAGCATAATTAACATGAATCTCCAGTGGCATTACAGATGACAAATGGATGATTATGCATTGAAACACTTTGCTTTTATGTTACTAAGATCTGTTGCTGTGATTGTTAATTTTTT
The DNA here is from genome assembly GCF_052056855.1 of Sturnus vulgaris. Taxonomy (NCBI): domain Eukaryota; kingdom Metazoa; phylum Chordata; class Aves; order Passeriformes; family Sturnidae; genus Sturnus; species Sturnus vulgaris. Next base: position 74,122,983 of record NC_142245.1, read on the forward strand.
TCCTTCTCTCTGTCTCACTTTGGGGTATCTTAAAAATAACAAAAGGATTCTTGCTCACAAAATAATAACAAGTCAATGAGTTCTATATTAGGCTTATCATAAAATTCAGAGTTTACATGAATAAGGAGTTCTAGCTAATGAAACAGAAACTGAAAGATCAATACCACTCAAGCAAATACAATAAAGGATCTAGCTAGATTGAATACAATCTAGCACCACTGAGGTTTTGATGGCAATAATTCAATTTTTCTCCTGCAGAATTGGGATGATAGAAAGCAGCCTATATGTGCTGTAAAATAATGGCACGGCAATGTACGTAACTCCATAAGCAACACTGAGATCTTCTTTTTGTCAAATATGTAATTAAAGTGAGTCCAATTCAACTAATCAAAATATGTGGAAGCCAAATTTTTCTCAGAACCATTAAATTTTTTTAACAACATAGCTCTGGATCAATCAAGTAGACCAGCACTGCCATGAAAGGCACTTTGGTGGTAGAAGAGTTACCTAAGCACCACTTACTATTGTGCTCAGAGAGTCTAGGAAACAGCTCAAGAGAGCTGTTACCACAAGCAATACAGTTTCAGGAATCCAGGAAAAGCTGACAAAGACCCATCCTAGAAAAACAGTACTGGTTTTTCTAACATAATATACAGTACAGAGTCCTGATCAACATCAGTTCTTTTGCCAGAATGAATATTTCAATAAAATATTTGCCCATTAGAAAGAAAACAGTTGAAAACACTTTAACTTTGTGGAGAAACTATGCCTTAGAGCTGTGAAAGGGGAGATGAAATATAGCACTACTCCATAGGCCAGTATTTTGCCTTAGCTTCTTAAGAAGTATTTTAAATTCTCACTTCTGCTGTCTGTATTCTGCATTAAACTCATATAAGCTTGTAAGGAAAATTTGAATTTTCATGTATTTAAACCTAAGAAGGCAATCCTCCAAAATCCCATATAACATACAGCTTGCTATTTCTCTTTTGGAAACACGTATTTTGATTTACAGACCTGATAGTCTGTCTTTGAATAATTTTATTCCTTCTACTAGGAGGAGGAGGAGGAGGAGGAGAGAAGTTACTACCTCTCTCTGTGCTTTGAGTTTAAACTCTTTCGTGAATAATCTAACCTTTACTTCTAGTCAGTCAATTTTATTGGAAATCTCTTTTCTAGAATGGTAGACCCTCTGCTACTGACTTTTCCTCCTACGATAGAAAGAGATGACCAGACTGTGGTTTTATATTACTTAGCACTACAACCCCTGCTTCCCACTGTTGATTCTATAGGTAATACTTTACCTATAGATGAAGTTCAGGCTTCCATTTCATTACTTCTCTGCTCAAAATCTGGCTAACTAGGATAAATTCATTGGAGATCTGAGTTAGAATTAATCCATGCAGAGAAGGAAGTCTGAACTTGGGCCTCCTACTTTCCTCAGAAAATATTCTGTTACAAGGTATTTTAGAAAATACACCCACAGCCTCCTCCTCCTCTTTCTGTTCTTTTTAGGAAAGTATCAATGAAACTCTACAGCCTTACAGCTTAGTTCTGTCAGTTCATCTGAGAATACCATCTAGGCTGAAGTTTCTCAGGGGACTGAAATGAAACACTGAAATTCAACATCCTGGATGGACCTAGTCATAAAATAGCAATCAAGCCACTTGAAACCAGAACAATTTCAAAGATTCATAAAGATGCAGTTCTGGTCATATGAGCAACATAAAGACTTGCTATAAAATATGATCTGTCTTTACATGGTAGCTAAGTAAGATTTTTTCAGAGTGACAGCTTTACCTTGGTGGGTGTATTCAGTTTAGAACATACTATGCTTTTAGATCTGGCCCTTACAATACAGCAGAAAGCATGATGGCTTTCTACAGGGTAAATAAATGACTGAATAAACTAAAACACTTTACAAATAGGTAGCGATAAACTGATGGAGGAATTTAGTCCACTAAGTGAGCAATAATACTCTACTTATCTAGGAAGCAAGCATGCTTAAACATTGCAACATCTATAAGCTACCACTGTCAAAACAAATTAAAGCAAACACTTTCCTGCTTTGAATAAAGAGGCTGAGCAGCTACATGACTGCAGCCACTTCACTTAACACAGGAAGACACACTGCAGCAGTCAGCATTTGTAGAAAGCACATTTTTTGTAGATTTTTTTCCCCCACCCTTCTTTAATACATCTGTGCTCATCAGAGTTGGGGGACATTGGCAAAAAAAAAACAACTTGTGAGAAGATTTGTGCCAAATTAATTCCCTATGACCACTGCAGTTCCAATTAGGATGTTACACTGTAATTTTTTGACACTGCAAGTCCTAGTCACAGCCTAAGGCCTAACCATGTACAGATTTAACAAGGAATTTAATCTGTACACATGAATGCATTTATGCATTAAGCTAACCTAGAGCTAAGTCTTTACAGTCATATCATTAGCATAGTCACAGTCTTCTTCCAGCTGTGGTTACACTGGCTGAAAATTACTGTCACCAGGCCTAGAGGCAACTGTTTTCTTTCTGACCTACCATGTGAATATTCCCCAGGACATTTTATGAAAAAAAAAACCCAAAAACCAAAAAACTGCTTTAAAAATTTAGGTAATATATGCATGCTAATCTGGTTTATATGGACTAAAGTGATCCCATAAGCACCTGAATTGAGGGTATCTGAAGAGGCAGTAGCCTCTGGCCCCAGTGCTCTGGAAATGTGTGACTCTGGTTATCAGGGTAGCAGCAGGAAGAGAAACTGTGATGACACTTCCTTATCTTTTTCTCTCTGTAGGTTTAAGGAAGATATTGTATGGTCTGAGAAGCCTGTTCAATCTTATTTACTTATTTACTTACCCACTTTTAGTTAAGTCCAGTAAGAATTTTGATTTATCTGAAATTTCATTTTGCCCAGCTGAGATAAATGCCCTTGACACCCCCCACAAATTTACAGAGATTAGTTGTGAGAGACATCAATCAGAATAATCTTATGTGTAGAAATGCCACAAGATGATTATGCAAACAAAATCATTTATGGCTGTTACACTATAGAAAACTATTAATCGCCTCTGAAATTATGTTTTTATCTCATCTACATGATAAACCAAGGAATTATTTAAGAAATCCTAAAAATGTATAACCAAGCCATGCCAAATTATGTGGTAGTGCAATTGTGGCCAATTATAAACCTCAATATTAATTTTTGTGTATCATATAATATTCTATCCACTGTCTCATCAAAGATTCAGGCTAATTAAGAGGAAGACATTGTGGCACTGAGCCCAATTAGTTTTAGATAAGACATGAAGTGATAATATCTCCTCTCTAAATAGAGAAATGCCCAAATATAAGCATTCAAAGATGTTATGTCGTACTAATCCTTTTGAGCCAGAAAACAAAATATTGTGAAGAGAATAAGTTTGAAGAGTAAAGTAAAAATCAGGTGCTGTTTTAAACCTGAAGTAGAAATAGCCGGTTGTGTTGGCCTATATAAACTGAGAAAGAAGGGAAGATATTAACTCAGTTGACTAAGAGCTGTTGTGCTCAAGAATCTAAGACAGGAAGGAACAAAACTAGGCACACAAAGGAATTAATGTATTTTTTTAAATTAAGATTTTTAGTTATGAAATACTTATTATTCAGTTTTTTTAACTTTTTTTTATTTCTTCATTTGGACAAGTCAAAATCGTGAGCATTTGGTATGTAAATAATATTTTCCTGAAAGCTTGCAATGCAACAAACATTTGAAATTAAACCATTAGTAAAATGGTTTATAAAAGGACTTATTTTATACAACCCTTATGCTCCATTTTTTATTTTCAAATTCACTAATTGAAGATAAAGGATAAAGGATTTTGATAAAGTCCATTGCATAAAGCTATTGAGGAAGCTTAGTGATTGCTTGATGAAAAGTAAATTGTACTTATGCATATAAATATATTTATTAAATATTTAATACAATCAATGGTCAATTCACATATTTTATAAGCAGTTGCAGTGTCTTGAAACAGAGAGTGATTCCATCAGCCCTGGTCTAGGAATGCTTAAGCACATCAACATTTTGATAGGAGGAAAACTCACATTAGTAAGGTCTTCTGCAGTGAAAAAAAAAGTCCAACTTATTTAATGCAGAGTACTCAGAGAGATTTTTATATATTTATTCATCACCTGAGGGACATGCTCGCACTTCAAGATTTCAAATAGGTAAACAATAAAGAAGAGAAAAGACGTCAAAACTAGTGGCTTTTAAAGAGCTCTAAATGTCTTGGAGATACTGTTTCTGCATATATGCAAGAAAAATATGTGGTGCAGCATTATGTGATTTATTTATCTGATATTCTGAAATGAAGAATCTTTATTTTATTGGAGATATTTTGACTCTCCTAATGCATTGCAGTTAAACATGAGATTTTTTTTTATTACAGAACTAACATATTTCTTTTTTTGGGTAGGTATCCACATTTGACACTGCACAAAAGATTTGGAATGCCATCCAGCAAAGCTTAAGATGGGCCAGGTCAGGCACAGATAAATTCAGTGTCTCCATTAGCCACAAGCTGTAGGCTCCAAGAGTGATAGTTTCATGCTCCAAGAGCAATTGTTTAAGACACAGCACCCGACATGTCAGCTGTCCTACCCCTTCCCAATCATTAACCTTAGATAAACTTTCATTTTGAGAGCTCCAAACAGAAGTACCAGTGTTCTCTTACTTAATCCCCGCTGTCTGGTGTTCTTTCCTCTCGAAAATTACCCTTATTTTTATGCTACTTGCCTGCAATTCTATGAGCAAGAACATTGGTAATAACTAGTAAATCTCTTGTTCATTCATCCTGAATTGCACGGAGTGGATACTATGAGTAAAGGAAGCCAGGAATAATTTAGCACCTATTTATCATGGAAATAAGAGTCCTTTATAATCAGACCTTCAAAGATCAGAAGGATAATGATCTCAAAATAGGGCTTCAAAACATATCATTACTATGCGTCAGGATCCAGACAGATCCATCATTAAAATATGTATTACAAAATCTGTGCTAAAAATTTCATAGCATTGATCCAAGAGACTTATCAATCATTATGATCACAAAGGGCTACTCAAGGATAACTGAAGAAGTAGTAATGCTACCAAGGTAATGAATTCATGAGTGAATGAGTATTTGATGCAACACAGATGAGGTTTCACGTATATCTGAATAGAACCAGGCTTGAATATTGAAAAAAGGGTTGCTTTTGCTGAGACTGAGCTAGGAAAAAAAGTGCAGATGAGCTTACCTGGTTTTGAAACTTAATTGATATAAACAGAGAGTATAGAAGTAGCAGATGTCTTGCATAAGTTCAGACTTGGAAAAGTGTTCACATTAGCTGGTCTTAAAAAAATAAAAACTCATAATTGGGCAGAGAGGTCAAGATAATATTTTGCTAGCAAAAATGTAAATAGCAGAACACCAGAGTTTTAATAAGAGGCATTAAATGTAAAGATTTCCTCTTCCTGGTTTCAGGTCAGGCAAATGAAATTTTAAAAAGGAGACATCTATAGAAAGGTAAATGCAAACTTCAAGATTGCATTGAGATAAGTATTTTCATATTTAGTGTTTTAAGAATGGCGAAGTGTCAATTAGATTAGGCTTGTAGCAAAATTAATCTTAAGAAATATCAACATAATCAGGAAGATAACATCGTCTTGTTAATCTGGAGAACATACATTCAGCTTTTCCTGTTTCTTTGGATAGAAAATAATTTGAATATTCAAGTCAGTGGCAGCCATAAATGTCAGTAGCCTAGCATCCCATAGTTTTTAGAGTTATGTCTCTGTTGTTTTCCTTGTTGCATCACACCATAGAGGGTTTTTTAGTACCATTCAATAGCATAAAATCAAAGAATCATAGGAAAACTGAAAAATATCTCAGAGGTTAATTTGATTGTGTTCATGCACAAAAGAAAGACCTTTTCTCTAGTATCTTTAGTACTGGAGATCCCTCAGGCTTTCCAGGCAGCCAGTTTCAGTGTTCAGTTTCACTGGAAATTTCTAAAAATTCCTGCCAAATATTTTTCTTTTCTGCAGTTTGAGGCCTTCATTTCTAGTCCTGGGCATAGTGAATAGATTATCAAGTTTCTCTTTGAACCAGCCTTCTACTGTTTGTCTTAATTTTCTATTGTCTTCTCTAGCTTTAAATACATCAAAATGTCTTTAATGGTTCCCCATTCTCTAGAAATGTTTTAATTATGAAACTAATTAAAAGAAAAACAACAATGTTAAAACTGAAGCAGAAACATGCTAAAGAGCAAGGTAGACTTTACTTTCTCAGACTAAACAATTAAAGACAAACCATGAATCATTATTGGTTCACTCTGTGCATTCTCTATAAATAGTTCAAGCTAGATTGACCAAGGGTACAACATCTCATTCTTGCATAATTGGAGTACCTTCCAAGCTATTTGGTGTTGTTATGCCAACATGTTATGCCATGTTTTTGGACTGTCCATACCATTCTCATCCTTACCTCTACTCCATTGAAATGAGAGATGAGGACTGAGGAGAATTCACAAACCTGACTCAAATTTAATTTTATGGACCTGAAAAAATTTGGACAGGTCTTTGAATTATTTTTGACCTCAAAATCTTGGAGCTGCCAATGTCTATCTAGTGACAGCCTACAAAAAAATCTCTATCAAGTCTTTTTCACTTCCAAAGATACCTCTGTCATTCTGAGTGCATGTCCAGAAAATATTTAACAGCAAGGAAGGAAGCCATCCTCCTCTCATCCCATTACCAATATCTGCTAATATATCACACAGTCCATGTCCCACAAGCTCCATACAGCTCTGCTTCCTGCATCAGTATCATTCTTATATCCAACTCTTATACTGAAATATGCAGATTTTTACAGATCTGGTGCTGTACTCATCACTTTGAAAATTCTTTGCACTCCTTGGAAATAAAACAACTGACAACAAACTGAAGCAAAACTGACAAAGGCATTGGACCCATGTGTGCCCTTTTCTATTACTAAAGAGTTGTTCTAACGCAGCTAAGATAGACCAATGAATTGGTTTCTTTGACTTTCTGCTGCTTTGATATCTAGCACACTACAGGTTTACTTTTTGTTTTCTTCCACTAGTATAAACTTGGGATAGCACTTAAAACAAAAGGGGCTTGACCAGCATGAAAACACGGCAACTTTGTCTCACAGCATTAAAAGTGTCTCTTGTCCCTTCATTTTCTTCTCTATTGGACATTAAGTAACAGGCAATAAGTTAAGTAACGATGATTATAATTTACAAGCTTGGGAATTTTTCTTTTATAGTAACTCAGTAAATGTGTGAGGGTTTTTAACCAAGGAACTCTTTCTTACCCATTGCTATATTTCTGCATTTACAGTCTTGGTAAGAAATTAATTGACTCCGATCTTTGAGATTATCTGAACAATTATTCTGAACACTTTCCCAAACAGCCAATGCTGTGAGTATACTCAAACCATATACATACACGTTGCATGGGAATACATCCACTTACTGTGCAATGAATAGAGCAAAAGTTATGACCGAGAGGGCAGGCTTCTGCTTTTCATCAAGCAGATTCAGTGCACACATCCTCATTGTAGAGATCTAGCACGTGGCACCACAAAAGATGCATTTACCTAACAACTGAACTGTGAAGACCTAAATGAGTAATTTGCCTGATTTTTGTAAGGCACTCCAAAAACTGTAGTTCATTAAACACTCAGCTTGGTTTAATGTAGAAGGTTAGAGGCAGCACCCATACATAACCTTGCACAACAGTTGCTTAGTAATCATTCAGCATGTGTTTTCATAGCATGAGTCTCTGAAAAAAATATATAATTCAATTTCTCTGCAAGAGGGTAATAAGGCTCGTGAAAGGTTTAGATACTATGTCTTATGAGGAAAGGCTGAGGGAGCTGGGTTTGCTTAGTCTCAAGAAGAGGCTCAGGGAAACTGCATTGCTCTCTACAACTTCCAGAAAAGAGGTTGGAGTGAGATGAGGGCCAATCTCTTCTACCATGCCTGTAATGAGAAGATCAGAGGAAATGGCCTTCAGCTAAGAAAAGGGAGATTCATATTAGGTATTAGAAAATGTTTTTTCACTCATTGGCATTGGAATAGGTTGCCCAGGATGGTGGTGGTGGAGTCACCATCCCTGGAGGTGTTTAAGAGGTATCTGGACCAGGTGCTGGGTGACAGGGTTTAGCAGTTTAGGGGCTACAGCAATAGTGCCAGGTGAATGGTTGGACTGGATCCTAAAGGCCTCTTGCAACTAGATGATTCTATGATTTTATAAGACTGCAATCACTCAGTTTAAAGGATAATATTGGAGACAGCAGAAACAATAAGTGGAACATTATTGATATCTTTACAAACAAGCTAAAGTAATTTCCATGATGAGAAAAGAGCCTAGGACTTAGCTAGAAATATATGAATAACTAATAAAAGAGACTTGAGGAAGTTTAAGTGTTTTACTATATAAGTATGCCCTGTCCTCAATTTATCTGTCTTCAGCTTTATTTATTTCCATTTCTAAGACTGATAAGCCTGTCTGCATTTGAGAAAGTTACAACACTTTTTCTTCACAATTACTCTTACTAGGTCCCAATTTTCTTATGCTGTACAGCGCTACAGGGGTTAAAAATTTTTCACTAAAAATAGCAAAAGGACTGAGTACTTTCAATCCTATAGAAATAGACTATGACATTTTATATTACTGCATTTCATTAAAATTATGAACTTTTGTTTCCCTTTAAGAACTCGAATATTCACATGTGATCTCAAGTAGAAATAGTAAGTGTTGTCATACTTTTAATTATATGAGCAATATGAGGAAAGGTGCAGAGATAGACTTCTATTAGTCTTTTGTCTTTCTAACTTTAAAAATTATTTAGAGAAATAAATACTATAATCTATCATTCAATCTAAGAAAAGGTCCTACAGATGTAAAGGAGAGAAAAATGCCTACAGTACGCACACCAAAATACCTGTTAAAAATGCTTTAAAAATATATTCTTAAATACTTGTCTGTAGCTACAATAATGAACCTCAGCACATTAACCTGCTGGTTAACCAGACTGAACACTAAGAACTTAATGTGACATGAGCTCTCCCTGAAGGAAACGTATGTGAGTCTCATAGAACACAGCAAATAAATTAAATTAAATTAAATATTCTTGAGAATACCTTGCCTATAATTTCACTATCTAATTCTCTCAATTATTATGTCTCAGTTTACCTCAACCATCAGAATTGTACTTTTGAACTGTCAGAGATTTCTACTTTCTGTAGAAGTTTTCATTATGGCAAAATCTCAGTTGATTAAAATTAGCAGTTTCCTACATTATTTTGCTTCACTGACTATTCATAGTTTTAGAAAATAATGTATTTTACAGTATACTGTTGTTAAGCTTCAAAGAAATAAAACACTAAGCTGACTAAACTGATAAATTTTTTGGTAATTTTATACAGCACAGAATCATTATGCTTATTTTTCTTGCTAACTACAAATGATAATTATATTTCAAGCCACCATAAAAATCTATGACAACAAATAATTCTGCAGTCATCCAGCTAGCACATCAATAAACTAGTTTCATTATAGTACCACCAACTGCAAAAGCCATAATAAGAAAATACAGTATATTTGCCAATATCACAAATGAGATTATATAGCAGTCTTTTCTTGTAATGCATAAGACTTTTTTTTCCAGTTTGATATATAAGTCAATTTTACTTTTCCGTTTACAAGTTTTCTTTACATAACAACTGCAAGAGAAGTAAACATTATTAAATTACCTCTAACGCTGTGAGCAGAATGTGGGAAAAGGCTATTACTTACTTATTAATCCTGAGTTATGTAATCACAAAATAATAGAAATATAGTTTATGTTTTGAATTAGATAATGGATAATCCACTAATGTTCTGATGGGACATTTGCCTATGAATGGTGACAAATGTACTAAAAGTTACCCATCTGGAGTATGCATACTGCAAGAGTTTTAATTATAAGAATAATGCACTTACTCATACTTGTTGGTACAATATCAGCTAAAACAGAAAACTTAAATATTCCTGAAAAAATATGCACAAGCACAGCACTAGAAAAGATTTAATACTTAGCAGATGGCTAGTTCTGCAGAGATGCTTTAACAGATGGTTGGCATGAAGGTCTGAAAAAACATTTACTAGAGTTTGGAAGTCTGAAAGTTATAATCTTACCAAACAAGACTCTATCCCTATGAAGGTAATGTGTGGCATCACACTGTTGCAAGTAAATAATATGAGGTTTTATCTCATATCTAAAGGCAATAACCAGCACCACTTTCTAAATCCTAGCACAAAAGTTTAAAAAGTCCATAGCTTCCTTATCATTTGCCATTGCTTGGTTTGTGACCAGTGAAAGCATGTGTGCCCCTGCATAAACTTGGAAGCAGACTTTTCCTCCTAAATTTTCAGAATCCTCCTGACTGAAGTGGACATGGTACTCAGACCATAGATATCAACTCAAAAGAAGCATCACACCTTTCTGGGGTGCTTTATTGAGTAACTCCATTGTTAAAGTTGCTCCAGCGTAGGGTAGAAGATGATAATCCTTGACATCCCCAAAGATTTAATGGCTTGGGATTATTAGATCTTTTGTCAATTCATCCTCATGAAAACTCTTTGTTTTAAAGGAGAAAACATAAAATTTACATACAAACCCACACAATTTTTTACATTTTATGATTGTGCATCATTTCTATTGACTCATCAAACAAACAAACAAAGACTCAGTAAAATGTAATTATGTGAAATTTCTGTTGAAGCTTGCTATATACTTGCAAAAATCACCACAGAGGTTAACAGAGAGGTGAGGTTAACAGAGAGGTAAGCTGTATTCAATACAGCTAAATTTGACACCTCTTGCCACAGAGAGAAATCTATAAAGCAAATGGAAGAATCTTTACTAAAATAAAAAAGTGTCTATCAGTAAGAATGAGTTTTAGTCTATTTATTCCAAAGGTAGTATGATTAAGCTTTAGTTATATGGTCATTTGAGATGTCCAGTTTTTAACAATCAACTCAAACACAATGATTTCTTGATTTTGTTTCACAGTTGTGTCTATGAACAAAGCTACCTCTCACTACAAGAAAAACATGTATTATTTTTTATTCCTAACCATTAGAATCTGCATGTATTCTATGTCCTGCCTTATAAACCTTAAGAGCTTTTTGGACACTGTCCCTCATTCTTGGGAAACAGAGGCATTATTAGTGCAAAAGAGCTCTGAGCAACCTGATCTAGTCGAGGATGTCCCTGCTCATTGCTAGGGATGTTGGACTAGATGACCTATAAAGGTTCCTTCCAGTGCAAACCATTCTATGATTCTGTGACTCAAACTGAACACAGTAATGTTCATTGACAACTTAACCAAAAGAAAGTAAAGAGAAACCACGTGATAGGACTGTTGAAAACTGTCAAGTACTAAATCCAAACAAGTAGAACTCCTGAGCATTCAGTAATGGAAAAGATAAAAAAGGCCAAATTCATTACAAGATTTAGGTACAAAGATCTAGGTGACCTCACATGATCAATCCAACAATGCATGAGTATATTAACAAATTGTAATATGTTCTCTCACGTGACTCATTATAAACAGATACAGGCTGTGATGGTGACAAACTTAATTATGTTATAGACTATTTTAATTTATAGGTTATCATAGAAAAAGAAGGCTTTAAAGAATTATCAACATTTACCAGATAAATTTTAATTATAACTATAATAATTACAGTAAAATCTATATTAGATACTTGATAGTTAAATTTTCATGTTGCATTGTGAAATCAGTTATTCTTCACAGTAAGTTTTAGTCTTCTCAGAAATTAAAATTGTGTTGTATTGAATTTTACATTTATCCATTTTTTATTTTGATTATTTAGTGAAAATGAAAGATTCACTTATAAAATCATGCAGTAGCTACTCTTAATATTGTACTCTAATAAATACTGTTGTATTGCAAAAATATTTCACAAAGGAAAAGCATTTCACAAAGGGATGGATCTTCACTGATTTTGTGTGTCCAAACTAGCCATCAATATCATCCCACTTTACACCAAATATTTTAGGCAGATGAGATGAATTGAGCTCTGAGGGTATCTATATTTTTCACTGTGGAGATATCCTAGATCTCACTTAGATCAGATATGAGGTGAGCAAAAAGGAGGCTGATGCAAAATGTGAAGAACAGTATGAAGACATAGTGATAGGAAACAGTTTTTACAGAGAGGTTGGGAACTGGAAGAGCTAAGAACATTGCATTGCATTGTTTTATTTCTACATATATGAACACCTGCATGCTGGAAATAAAAAAAAAAAAAAAAGCAATTTCAGAGATGCACAAACCCAAAAAATCCTGCCTGAAAAAAACTCTATGATCTTAAAGCATCTCTAAGTTGTTTTCCATCAAGTCCAAAAATGCTAGCACCCAGAGAAATATTGGAGTGTCACATCACAATTCCCAGACCCAGTTCCCTGGCATTCTCATTCCCCGTGAGTGATGCTGCACTGCGCCATTATTTCCACAGAAATTTGCACGTAATCACACTTACATTTCTAAATATCAGTATTTCTGCTGACTTAATAGTTAGGCTTCTGCTAAAGTGTTTTAGAGTGTATCCATTTAAAAGAATCTTTATGCCTATAAAAAGACACTCTTTGCTACTTTAACTTCCTGAGTTGTAAAGTCAAAGAATGTTTATAACTTGATATATAAGTGCTTGAGAAAACAGTTTTCACTCTTTGCGCGTCATTCTCGTGTATTGACTGATAAGTGTTTCACTCAACTTTTAGCACGTATTCTCCTTCAGCATATGACTCCTATACTGGTAATTTTTAATCTGTGGAAATATCAATGGCAATTAATTACAAAGGAACTCCTTGTTTATGTACTGAACATATATAATTAGAAAAAATAATTGCAATATAACAGAACCGTTATAAAATCAGATTTACTATTACTTTATTTCACTGAGAAAGATTATATAGGAGTAGACTATATTATATCTGTTATGATAAAAAACTACCAGCAATGCATTTCAAACTTATTTTATTTGATCATGTCAAAGTGCTTCATGAGCAATTAATTAAGTTTTACAGCAAGTCTCAAAGGTACATTAGGCAGAGTAAAATAATTAATCCTTCTGTTCTTTTCTGTTAGGTCCATTAGGATTTGATTTTGAGTTTAACTGTCCTTGTTATTGTCTGCTATTGCAAACAAACTCATAGCTCTTCAACTTTCCACCTGCCAGATCTGAGGAAGGGATTTTCCCTGATAAGCCACCACGTATGTTATATGTCACAAGCTTTTCCATAGAGAAATACACACAAAATAGGGAATGTTCTGCTCCTAGTTTGTTTATTTGTCCTTATATATTTGTGTGACAGACTGGAATGTATTGATGTGATTGCAGAACACATTTGTAACAGGATTATCGAACTACATGGACCCTAAGCAATTTTTTTTTCTGATTGAATTGAAATTATAGTCAGAAATATTCCAATTTGGAAAAATTGTTTCAGAATTTCAGCAGTCGTCAGCTCATTTTCCTCTCACCATCAAAACTTCACATAATTAATCTTGCTACTAATTAAGGTATCATCCACTAAGAGAAGTAGTGTATTACAGGAGACCAGGGCTGTGTGCATCATAGAAAATACAGTTCAGGTAGCAACATAGAAACCATTTCTTGTAAGTGCCATTTCTTTATATGCTCACTTTCTATCTTTTTGGTTCAAGGCAAGGAGAGACATTTCCTAATAACTTCTACAGAATTAGCAAGCTTTATAGAAAATGTTAATCTATTAACATTTTTGTCAAAAATAATTTTCAGCTGAATAATGTTTGATATAAATGCTTCTGTCCAAACGTATATCTGATGTTTCGCATGCAGAAGTACGCATAGATAACTGATTAACTATCAAGAATATGAGCTCAAAATTGGATTGCATGGATCTTGGTGCTTGTAGAACCAGCTTCTGGCTGGATTCTGGAAATAGATCTTTACAGTTCTACAACTCACATTTCAGTATTGCTGAAAACACAAAATTTATAAATGGATAGGGAGAAAAGGAGCTGCCCCCGAACACTCTATTTTGTCTAATCCCTTCAGAAGAGAGAATGGAATTAAGAAAACTAATATATGTGTTTGATAAGAACTTTGCTTTTACTTCATCCTGCCAAGACTAAAAAGATTCTTTTGTAATATCCCACAGTAAACAGTTTCAATATTTTGAAGCACCATTCAGCAACCAAATTTCAATTGCTCTACAAATGTTTATTACCAGAAAGATGCCAATGTAACAATCTCACAAATGTTATTTTTGAGATGACTGTCATAGATCATAAATGAATCATAAAAAATCAGCATCTTGAAAGCTAAATTTTATATTTGCAAGGTAAATGGTGAATTACTCAAAACAGTATTTGACAATTGACTTTCTTCATACCTTTCCTAAACAACTTTGAGTATCACTTTCCTGAAGGTGAAAAAAGTCAAGCAAAGCAAAATACTTTAAAAATACAATTTTTCCAACATAAATTACACCTATTTTGTTAAAAGGCAAAAAATATAAAAACGATATTTATGATGTTCAGGAAAATCACAAATATTCTTTGACAGAACACACATTCTCCCTTCAATGAAACAAGTAGTTGCCACCGTTGGCAATACTTCAACAGCTTGTAGCTTGTTCTCATGGATCATGCTCAAGGATCAGGCTTTTCTTCCCTCTTGCTTCCCACATTACCTCAACTTTCCACCTTCACCTTTTCATCACCAAACTGCCAGAGTAAAACACCACTCCCTTGCAACCTTAGCAAATGCCCTCTCTCTTGCCAGCCATGTAGGTGCCAACAGATCTCCTGCAAACACCTGTAGAAAGGCAACCACCTGAGCTGCACTCAGAGATACTCAGACTGGTAACTCTGTGAAAAACCTCACCTCACATTTCACAGAAGTTCATGTAGCTAGCACGAGTATTAATTCATGTAGCACCAGCTCACAGAGTTAATAGCACTTACATCACGATCTGGCAACTTACTTCTTAAAAAAGAAAACCAAAGCCAAAACACACACGCACAGAAAAACTCACAAAAAAACCCAACCAAAAAATGTAACACATTGGGTTTAGCCCAGTTTAATTTAGTCATAGCATGAACATAATACTAATGGTTTTGAGCATTTTATAGTCTGATAGTCGGATTAGCTCAAATGGAGCAAGGGATAACATGGCCACTGCAGTTGTGTTGTATGCATAGTTTTGCCATCCCTCATCCCCCAGCTTCATTTTGTTCAGCTTCAAGTATCTAACTAAAAAATATAAATTATCAGCCTTTTGGGGAAATGCCTGTCTTACCTGGCAAAAACAAATGTCTCTAGATCTGAGAATTACCTACAGTTGCAAAAGGCTTCTTCATGCATTCTTTCTGAAGTTGCAA
The DNA here is from genome assembly GCF_052056855.1 of Sturnus vulgaris. NCBI lineage: Eukaryota > Metazoa > Chordata > Aves > Passeriformes > Sturnidae > Sturnus > Sturnus vulgaris. The sequence continues at coordinate 74,138,465 of NC_142245.1, forward strand.
TACTGACAGAGGCTTATTAATTTGCTTAACTAATCCTAAATTTTAAAATATACTGATTTTCAGTGGAAAGACATAGCTTCTCTTCCAGTCTCTACTTAGTTAGAAAACATTTCATTATATGCTTAAAAGAAATTGAGAGGTAAGCATATCTATAGTGTATATTCATTGTTTGTCCTCATAACCTCATGTTTAAATATTAATTTTATAGTCTTAAATCCATTTGCTCCAAAGGTTCCCTTGTTGCATTTGTTATTCCACATTGAACTGAGGTAGGTAAACTAAATATTTTCCAAATAAAAAATTAATAACTGAATTTACCTTCAGGTCCTGCTGAAGCCAGCTATGTGCTTCCTGGCTATGCTACACTTCTAGCTAACTGTCATATGCATACTAACGAGGTCTGGCAAAGCATGAACGACTCCCAGTGAATGCAATTGTGCAGAACCATTGTTGTTCAGTCAATAATGAGGGCAAGGGAGCAGGAAGTAGAAGAAAAAGGTTATGGCAATGGGAGACATTTTTCCAGTAACTAAATTTACAATAACTTTTAAAAAGCAAAAGATGAAATGAAGACCAGCAGAGGCCATTCCTTTTCCACCAGAAGTTCTCTGACTCTGTCTGCTGAATCACATCGAGCATAACTGTCTCCCTTTAACTCCTTACATTGAGCCCTAGCAGGACTGAGGTGACTCATTCCCTGCTTTATACAGCCACTGTAACACAAAATTAATTTCCCCATGCACAGCTTTGACCTTCAAAGTCTGTTCTAGCTATTAGAAAGCACTACCTCCTTTTATGCCATCTGATATATAAGTGACTGAAGATTTTTCGAGGGAGTTTGCTTGCTGTCCGGCAACACATATCTATTAATCCACCTGTTTCACAATCTTATCCATATACGTGAGCACCCATTCAGTGACTATTCTTACAACTTTATGTATAGATTCAATATAATGCCTACCCATAATTCTCCTAAAGTCATAAAGAGCATGGCGTGAAATTGAACCTGATTAGCAGAAATTTGTAAATTAAGAAAAAAGCGCCCAGAATTGTTCATTAATAACAATAGAAGACAGGTTTAGATTCCAATGAAAATATTATTATCATAAAAGTATAAACATTTATTCAAAGCTGTGCAGAAAGAGGAATATTATTTATTGTACCAGTATAAGACTAAAAACGTGCAAGTTTTTAGTTACCACCATTGACAATACTTCAGCCGCTTTGTAGCTTTGTCTCATGGATCGGGCTCAAGGATCAGAATTTAAGCACAGTGCTAAAATTTTGATAGTGTGGCATCTCTACAAAGAAAGAGATTTTCATCCAACAATTTAAATAGTCTTAAATTTTTTGTTTTGGGTAGGGCAAACTAAGATATAATAGAACGTGCCTAGTTTTAAATTAAAATAGTGTCTTCCTGCAAGAGAGAAAGCATTGGTCTATATTTTGACTTATTCTGTTGTCAAGGGCATAAATATAACTAAAATAATCAAAGAAATTGTTTCAATAAAATGTTGAACTGACTGTGCACACTGCCAGTGTTTACCACAATAACACACAGCCCAACAACCACTTATCCTTTGAAAAGGCAGTGTTGGTAGCCTTATCCCTGCACATCAGACTCCACCCTGAGGACATGGGCATGGCTTTGGGGAGAAGGAGACTGGCCCTGATGTGGCATCACTGGGGCAGGGACTGAGGGCCCTGGGGGCTTAAAGGGGCCCCGGTGGAGGGATGGACATGGTGGGTGAAACCCAGGGCAGGTTGGCAGGGACAGCAAGAATTAGCAGTACCCTCGGGATCCTGACAACCCACACCTCAGTGCTGGACACTATTTTCTATGCAAAATCGTGACCAGTTATTGCAGCTCTTCCTTCTGGTCTTTGGTACTATGGACAGCACCTACAACAGCTGTGTTTGTGTATAGCTCAAATGGGGAGGAATTCTCCACAGGAAACTAATGCCTGTGACTATATGTTCTTGATATATCTGTTCTTGATTTATTGTAGTACCAACATATTCCAACTGCAACCTTTGGCAGGACAAATCCAGATTCAGTCAAAAATTTCTCAGTTCTCACCCCCTCCAGTCCTCACACCTTTTATAACAGAAGATACTGAAAAAGCATTCCTCTTTTTCAATTCACACAATCACAGTATCTTTTTTTCCCACTTAGCTGTCAGAATGCATGTAGTGAAAAGAATAGGATTATACAGATACCTTAATCACTTCACTATTTTGTTTTTGGCCATAGAACTGTAGTATCTAATTTATCTTGTTTATAAATTGGGTTCATTTTCAGATGAACATTTCTGCCTCTTCTTCCCCAATGCTTTCTCACTCCACTTTTCATGCAATTTAAATGAGAGACTCAAGGATGGATTTCTTGATTAGTTTATGCAAAAGCTGCATGCAGTGTTCTGCATTGTTCATTGCTAGTTGAGGGATGGAACAAAAACAAATAAATATGCACCTCTCACTAAAGCTAAAAATAAAATATATCTTTTTGCAGTTGAGTTGGTGAGTCTCATTTAGAGTTATAGGGCTTCCCTCCCCAGCAGTATTTGGGTATTTGCTTACCATGGATTGCCTGCCTTGCCCGTACACTGCAGTGGTAATGTTCCATGGGCCAGTTTTAGGACACCTAATCAAACATCTTAGGTTAAAAAGTATTTAGAGAGATTATACTCCTACCATACCTTCAGACAGGGTCATTAGAATTATGTGTGGACTTAAACTCATCCATAAAAGGACCCAATGACCTCTCGAACATTATGGGTAGTTTCACTTTTAATTTGGGCACCTCCACCGATCCTTTGAAGAAAGATACACTATATTTTCACCATTATACTAAACCATCAAGACCCTCACAAGTATAAACTAAGTATGCCAAATCACAGAAAGTGTTTTTAAAAAAATGTAAATACATTTTCATCTCCTGGCTTATATATCAGTTATGTGTGGTATGTTTTCCCATCACTGTGTGACCATAACCAAATTGGCATGTCATAAAACTGGACTGATTTGAAAGAAAAAAACAAACCAACATTTCTCTCATCAGAAGTAGTTCTAATTAAAATAAATTTTTCCATCAGATTTCCAAACTGACTGTTCTAAAACTATCTACATTTTAAAAATACTAAGTATTTTCTTGTTATGAAGAAAACTAAAAAAATTCCTGTCCATCCATGCTCTCCTTTACATTTCTAGTGTAGACTGAAGTGAAAACACAGATGTACTGCTCAAGTAATCACTTTGAAAAAAGTATTCTCATAAATCATTCTAAAAATTATTTTTCCTTCACTAAGAGTACAAATAGCAAATCTGTATTTTGTGACAGCAGTTCATGAAAAATACTAACTTAAATCAAGCTAGTATAATCTAAAATACATAGAATGCACTAGCTTTTTATTTCAAAAGTGTCAATGACTACAAAAATTCACATTAATTTATGGTATTTGAAAATAGAGTCTCCAGGCAGTCAAGAACAACCACCATAGAACTACATTCATCACCATAGAACTACCTTCATTTGATTGAACGGAGTAAGAAAATGCTGCCAGTAACTGAATGAACTTCCTTTAAAATTATCCTCTGGGAATTTGTAGATCTAGTCACTTGAAAAGCCCTAACTTGCAGATATCACATATATCTCCTGCTCAACCTACATATGATAGCAAAATGAAAATGATTAGGAGAGACAGAGAACCCAACAGCCTTGCATGGTGATATTTTGTAGGAAGGAACAAGGCACGAATCTCACAAAAAAGTCTCTGTCACCTTTGAATTGTTGGTAAGAACAGATAAGCTCTCCTTCTGTCCTATTACTCATCCCTTTCTTTTTCACTTAATCATTCCATCTTAATCACTCTTCCCCCCAATTACCTTCTCTTTAATGCTACTGACTGTCCACTCTAAAATGCCCATCACTGAGCTATAGGATGATGTGGCTACAAGAGCTGGTAAATCTAAAGATGCACAGAGAGAATTGAAGAGCAGCTGCTTTTGCTGTAACAAACCCCTCTTGAAACGTATTATAATATACTTTTCTTATCTTTAAAAATAGGTCAACTTTAATTTCAAAATAGATCTCAAAAACTTCAGAATCAAGACACAATTGTCTAAAATCTACTTGAGTTTCTGGAAGCAGAAAACCTGGACATGCAAAAGAAAGCAAAGTGATGAAGAGTGTCTCTGAGAGATTTCGTTTTCTCTCTTGAATAAACTGCCAAAATGACCTCATTTTTCTGAGTCAGTTTTCCTTAAATTGCATTCAAAATCTCACTTTCTTAAAACTGTGAAAAAGTAATCTGTTATACATTTTTACTTATGGCAACAAAGAACACACAACCCAGTAGTTTACATCAGCTAAGGACCAAATCCCACGTTCTCTCACTCTGCTAACCAGAAAACAAGTCTATTATGTAGAAATAAACCCCTTTTTTCTACAGAAACACAGGAAAAAAAATTTAAAAGAAATTCAGTGACCTAAGTAAATGTAACCAAGCATCCCCTAACAACAAATGTGAGGCACCCCTCAAAGATCCATAATGAAATACCACAAAAGTTTGAGTTAAATGCTTGTGCAGGAAGAAAGACCTCAAGAATGTTATGAAGTTTAACAAATCCCGTCAAGCCAAAATTAAAATAAGTTCCTTAAGGGAAGTAAGAACGCTGTGCATTTTGTACTTTTCTAGAGCACTGGAATGGGTTTAAGTTCTGATATAAGAGCTGATCCCAAGCAAAGTTTGGAGTCAAAAGCTGCAAATGGCCTGTACCACCACATAGTTTTCCTGCTCTGGTACAATAATCTTCTAGAAGATCCACTCTCCACAGAGGTTACTGCAATTTCTGGCACATCCTCACTTTCCAGGGAGCAGTAAAGCACTGTCTGCAGTGTCTGCTAACACCTCTCATAGCTGTCATATAAGAAAACTAAGAAAACATGCGGAAATCTTTTATCTCTGACAGACTTTTAAGCGACATCAACAAATGATTGTGGAATATCAGTTTCATGAGCAACGCAACAGAGATTCAAAAAGGCACTGTAGAGACACTATGGCATCTACCTTCTCTGACTGAACCAGGTACATTTTGGGAGATGGAACTGTTTCTCCTATTTCTTAGGAAAAAAAATAGATTCAGTAAATTCAGTCTTGTGTCTCTCATGCATCTGGCTCTTTTACTGTTGAGCCCTTAATTACCATCACTTTTACGGTGCATAGATCTAAGGCCAACTGAATGTTTGATTGGGTTTTCTCTCTATCATGGAAACACAGGAATATTACACCTTTGCATTCAAAATCTCTGAGAGAATTTCTACACAGACACTTCAGATATAGATGATAGAAGACAAATTGCTAAAACTGTGCCTGACATGAACTTTACTTCCAGCATAATAGCAATGCTAACTGTCCCTACCTCGTACGTTCCGGGATCAGATCTAGCACAAACCAAACTATTGTCATTTCTACTGAGCTGGCACATGAGATACCCATATGAAGGTTCCTTATGTCACTGTGCACCTGGCTGGGTGATCTGATTTATAGTTTCATATGTAGTTTTCCATGGTTTGACACCTGACATGCTACGGTCAAATGATTGACTCAGTTTTACAGAATTTCGAGATAAGATATTATAACAGTGCTCAAATGCATGTAAAAGTAATGCATCCTTAGGCAGCTTTGCATGAAAATCCCTACGGGGCAATTGGATACATCATATCCCTAGTCGATTTCATTAATTCCCAAATTTTTTTAAGTGTGTCTTTTATCTTCTTATCCAGCCAGAATTTTCTCTCTGCTGCCAAATCCCAGCAGCTGTATTCAGTTTCATTCAGCAGCTGTATGCAGTTTCATAGTTCTCTTTGGTGTTTTGACAGCCTTGTCAAGTCTGTTCTCACAGACAAGGATGTTTCTAGCCACAGTAGTAGCTGGCAGCTACCTCAGTTGTGGCAGTGAAAACCAGTATGTGTTGTAAGGAGGGTCCTGAACTGCACCTGTCACAGTCAAGTGTATTAAACTGTAAGTAATGACAACTGAGTATAATACTCCTAGCTCAGAATTGCTCCAGCTAAAGCCTGAACACATGATTTTCCACATTTTTACTGTTACAGGAATAGTAATCCCAGATGGAGAAGGGATGAAGATCTACCCAGACACAGATAGCAATCTAGTCTGATGCAAGACCAGAGCCCATAACTCAAAGCCTTACTTTCATGCCTAAAGAGTGGATGCTCCTGATTCACAAGGTTACCGTGAATGTTCTGTAATTGGGAACAACATAAGTTTCTCAGGTTTCTAAAAGTCAGACATTATATGCTAAATAAATGTGGGAAGATTTACTTGACATATGTACAGTCATTTGTTCAAGGACCTCAAAGGTATTTAAAAATATTGCAGGTCTCCAGGCAGTGGACTCTTAAACACAAGGAACCCCATCAAAGTATTTGGTATGGGAAAAATAAATAGAAATTCAGATCTGGTAATTTTCTCCTTTGTTAGTTTGGGGTAAAAAATCATAAGGTTTGAGATTCTATTTACAGAAAATGAAATAATGCTTGCCTAAAACTACTGAGAAAGGGAGGTATATGTTTTTCAATATTTTCTTGGTGGAACATATCAGTTTTCTGAACCTCTTATTTTGCACAAGAAATGTTCTTCAATATCTTTATCTTTTTATCATCTTGTTTTAAAGAAAACCCATGGCACTTTAGTAAGTTCCTATGTATATTTACGTACATGGAGATTTCTTAATGACAGCTTTGTACTTGAGTAGTTGTCATGGAAGAATTGTAGTTATTGCTGAAATGTCATGATTCAGTGAATGCAGCTGTAACAGTGGCCAAAGCCCTGAATAGATCCTCTCTTTACTCATTCATAAAATACTAATCTTCTTTTATGTTTATTCAGAAAAATAAAAAGAAAAAAAAGGAAAATATAGAGATGTTAATGAGCAAGAAAGACTAACGGAAGCATTAAGTGTTAATCAATCTGTATTTTTATCTAGGCACAGCAGGCTTAAGATTTTAATGCAAATTATTTGTCAACAAGACTTTACTACCACAATTGTACATGCTAATGTAAAGCCCATGGATATTTGTTCTAAGAAACACTCTATTAGTGTTGGCTTTCTATCATCATTGTTTTTTAAACAATTTCACGTAAAGGATTTTTTTCTAATGATTGCAACCTGTATCTACGTTTTTAATAAGAATAAGAGCTTATGTAGCTGAATGCAGTGGTAAGTCGGGCAATAGTAAAGCTAACAGCAAGTTGCCAGATGTAAAGAGAAAATAAATGATGCTTATAGCTCTGAGTTGAGTCATGCAAAGATAAAAGAGATATGTATGTAAGAAAAACTTGGCATTTAGGGACATGAGAGAGGAGAAATCCAAGGGATGAGGGCTCTAGAATGACGTGCTGAAAAGGAGGGGGTACAAAAGTATGTGATAGACATTTGAGGATGACAAAAAATGCTGCCAGGAGTCCACTGACAAAATTCTGATCTGGAGGTAGGGCCACAACATTCTCTGGCTTATTGTACTTTAGTTGCCATGAATATGGCAATTTTCATAACTGTTTGTTCTTGTCCTGGTGATAGACCACAATTGCAGCACAGTACAACTTCACAGAAGATCATAGCAAATATTAAAACATGTTCCTTGATCCTTGAATATTATCACTCTGATGATAATGATGGCAGTGTCTGTAATGGGTGGAAGCACTACCCAGCCCAAAGCTCTGCATTCTGCTGGACTCAAGGAGTATGAATTCAAGTTATGAGCTTAAGTAATGGGTGAAGAGAACGTATTTGTAACATTCTGTACTCAGAGGGAAACAGTAGTAGTTGTGATTGGCTGAAGCATCTGTCCTGAAGATAAATGTTTCTTTTCCTACTTTCCTTTCTTTTTTCTTTTATTTCACTAAATACAAACACACTCCTATACACTGCTTTTCATATTGGAAGAAAATCAAGCTGAAATATTTGGCTCAAACTCTTATTTTAGCTTTGTGACCATACAGTTTCAACATTTCCTTTTTTTTCCCTAACACCCTGTCTCTCAGATAAAGGCTCACTGAATAACTTTGAAACTGTGGAAAGATGTTTCTGAGAGAGACCTCATAGTGTATATTCAGAAAAGACGAGTCCTGAGGAATTTAAAGATTCAGGTTTCTAATAATAAAACATTACTTTTTGTCTGGTTGAGACATAGTTGTGGAGTAATATAGGGTATTAAATGTGTTTAACAGACAAAAAGCACTGCAAGTAACAACTCTAAGATGTAACTGATTTTTAAGCGATCAATCAGAGGTCATGTAATTCAATGGTCAGGCGAGCATATGAGTTATGGAAGGTCAAGAAAAATCCAATGGCACAATGTGAAACTGAACACAGAGAGGGTATGGCTGAGACATTGTTTTGGCAATTAATTGCTCACCAATTGTTAAACAAACTGCTTGTTGCACACAAAGAGCCACGTCCTTTAAGTAATTCACATCAGTTTAAAATATTATCACAATTTTTTATTCTACCTCTAGTATTACAGCTCTGAAATAAATTTTTTGAAATAAATTTGTCTTTTTCTTTATATATTCTTCAAGATCCCTTTGATTGCCTCATGGAATTAAGGGTGGAGCAAGCATCCCTATTCTCTAATGAATCAACATCTTCCAAATGGAATATCAGCTAATTACAGGTCTCTCATTTTTAGGACATGTTATAGCTCCCAGCAAGCACTTGGAGCGAAAAAATAAGGAAACAAAACACGCTTGTTACTGAAGTTGTGTACAGGCTACAAATATTCTTTCTTATTGGCTTTACATATTTTATCCTATTCTGCAGAAGAGTGAGTTTCAGATAGACATGCAGTTAACCATTAACTACAACTACAGAACAGAAAAAAGGTCAGTGATTATGCCATTACCCAAGACTTCCTCAAAAAAAAAAAAAAATCACTGACCGTAGTCCTTGTCCAAATTTGCAGTACAATCATTGCAGCAGCAGGTTGACTGCAGCTGTGGTTAAGTCACTGTCAGCAACAATAATCTCATTGTGCTAGACAAGATATAAAAAGGCGAGCATAGAAAGAGGAAATTAATAAAGAAGAAAGTTAAAATATAAACACTAGCACAATGATTTGCAATGAACACCATTATTTGAAGAGAACTAGGGGTTTATTGTGTTGTAAATACAACAAAAAGCCTCCAGCTCATGTGAATCACTTGTTAATGGGACTATTGTGCCATTGTAAATTACTGTAAAGTAACATTATCACATGCATCATCCAAGCCATTTTCTAACTATTCATCAACATTAACTGTCATTGTGAAAAGACAGTTTCCTGTGTTTAGAAGCTATGGTTATAGATATACACAAGCCCCAAGAATTACAGTCACATATCAATTCAGTTCAGATGTTTATAGAGTATCCCCTTGTCTCTACACCATTGTTAGAACAGAATTATGTCCGAAAAGATGAACCAGAAATAAAAAAATAGAGCAGACTAAACCAAAGATGTGCAATAGTCTGAATTACTGAACAACACCACCACCAAAATACAAAAACAGCAACAATAACAAAAAAATTAAAAATACAAAATAAAACCCAGAAAAAACAAAACAACCCGTGATGTAGTTAGTCCTCTGTTTGAAATATTCCTGAAATTTACAAGCCAATTTCTTCTCAAATATTTGTAAGGAGATAGATTTATGTGTGGCTGGGTTGAGGAAAAGGGAATTTACATAAATGATAATATTTTGCTTGTTTTTCTTTATGAATTAGAAAAAGAAGTGAATGAATGTTCAGTGACAAAACATTAGACATGCCCTGACAGCATCACATAAGTGGTCTCCTCTGCCTAGAGGAGGTACCATAGGAGATGCTATTCATGATAGCTACACAAACCTAACCATCTCCCAAGGCCCTCAAAGTGCACATTACCCTTGGATCACCAGCCATTGGATTAAGGGCCTTGGAAGGCACACAGTTTTCTAAGCCTTATTTATATATTTATAATTCTGGAGTTGGAATAAAAAATCAATTTTTTATCTGTTGGTATTTCCAGCATTTCACCACTTGCTGCCTAAAAGCCATACCTTTAAAAAAATGTTTCAAGCCAATCTTGCACTTCCTTGAGCTAGTTCCAGTACAATAACTTCGTCTAAGTAGTGATTCAGTATTTATATAATCTAGTCATTTCATGATTTTACAAAAGTTCTAATTTCCCCAAATTGAGTCTGTTTTACTCTTGATAGTAATTGGCTAGTAATCAGTGAGTGATCTCCCAGTCTTTATCCCAACCCATGAGCTTCTCACCCTATCTTGTACCCCTTATGAGGAGGGGGAGTGATAGAGGAGCTGGGTAGGCACCTGAAAGATAGCTGAGGTCAACTCAATACATATGGGTTCATATCTCTGGAAATAAACTGAGTTGCCTCTGGGTGTAAGCAGGAGCTCTTATCCAAACATTTTCCCATCAAAAGCATATGCCTTTGTTCATTACATTTTCCAGAGTTAAATGTTCAATTATTTCTGAAGAGACATTAGTAGTGTCATTCAATGTTGTTTCCTGTGAACTACTAATGGTCTAACAGGAATTAGAGAAGACCTTTAAAAAGAGACAGATATTTCCCATATAGATATGTCCAAGATTCTTGCCAGAAATATCAACAAACTAGAAAAACTGACATGTTGAAGGCTTTAAAAGGGTACATTTTTCCTATTCTTTGTCCCACGGATTTGATGGGATGAAAAGCTTTTTTATGTCTGTCCCACAGAATTGATTTTTCTGCATCACCTCTCATCACATATCCACTTCTTTTCCCTCTTTCAACCAAGAAAAATAAATTGAAGGGAAAAAAAAGGATTAGGGAAAAAAAAAAACAAGAAAGAATAAAACACCTTATAAAGTACATTCTGTATTTTTAAATTCTTGACAAAATTTCAATTTTCATTTCTTAACCTGGGAAATAACACATAATTACATTCTTCTTACTATCACCCCAACACACCCCAAATGCTAAAGTGATACTTTCTAATACTGTAAATCTGAGGGTATGTGTTCTGAATCTAAGGCAAAAATTATACACAGACCACAAAATAAATTTTATTATTAGAGTAGCTCTATGTTATTTTTATATAAATGGAATTTGTTTTCAGCTGAGACACATCTTTAATTTTCAGTATGTTACTGTTTCTGATCAGTGGAGGTAGCATACTGCTGAGAAGAAATGCTAAGGGTCTTTATCAAATGAACCTCAGGAAAGTATGAGGGCAATGCTACATTGCGTAGCAGTACATTTCATCAAAATTTTACAGATGTAGACTCAGTCTAGGCTATAAAAGCATCATTTTAAGGCTCAGTTGTTAAGCAATTTAATATTGGGTGGTGTTATAAAAGAGAAGGCTACACAGTGAACCTGTATTTTCAATCAACTACTGTTGTCTGTTGACATTTCATTTTGAAGGAGTTATTTTGTAGGCAAATGTGAAATAATTTTCCCAGAAAAAATTGTGATAACTAGAGCAGCTAGGATGGAGTAAGAAGAGAGCAAGTGAAATTTACCTTGGCTAATGAATGGACCTTGAATTAAGGAAAGTAATACAACAACTCATTTATATGGATAATTTCAGAAAGGAGCAACAAAAGGATTTTTGCAATTATTTTAAAGATTATTTATGTATTCTGAGAAGTTTAGGCAAAAATTTTTTAGCATAAATATAAGAATGACTTCACCAAACCAGTTGTTATATTTCATTTTAGTAATGGTTTTAAGTTTTTAAAATGTTGTCAATGTAGGTTCTGGTTTTAGTATTATACGGAGTGCAACACATTCTGATCAAACTTCTGTTTGAAATTGCAAGACAAATATCAAATACATTTTAAAAATGTCATCTCCTAAAAGATATTTTCATGAAACCACTCATTGTGTTGGCTAGACTTGTAATCTAAGACCATGATGTTATAGAGAGCAGCTCTGCAGAGAACAGCCAGGAGGTACTGGTGGATGGAAAACTGAATATGAGCGAGCAATTTGTGCTCACAGATCAGAAAGCAGATTGCACCCTGGACTGCATCAAAAGAAGCGTGGCCAGCACGTCAAGGGACAAGATTCTCCCCTTCCACTCTCCTCTTGTGAGATCCCACCTGGGGAACTATGTTCAGCTCTGGGGCCCCCAAAATATGAAGGACATGGACCTTATGAACCAAGTTCAAAAAGGGCCACAGAGATTATCAGAGGGCCAGAGCATTTCTCCTTTGAAGACAGGCTGAGAGAGTTGGAGTCTTGCTGCCTGTAGAGGAGAAGGCCACGAGGGGACCTTAGAGCAGCCTTAGAGAACTTAAAGAGGGACTACAAGAATGATGGATGAGGACTTTTTACAAGAGTACATAGTGACAGGACAAGAGGGAATGAGTTTAAACTAAAAGAGGATAGGTTTAGATTAGATATTAGGAAGAAATTCTTTACTACAAGGGTGTCGAGGCACTGGAACATGTTTCCTAGAGGAGTTGTGGACTCCCTAGCCATAGATGTGTTCAAGATCAGGTTGGATGAGGCTTAGAGTAATCTCATCTAGGAAGAGGTGTCCCTGTTCACGGAAGGGGAGGTGGAACTAAATGAGTTTAATGGTCCCTTCCAATCCAAACCTCTCTATCATTCTGCGATACTGATGCTAGTCAAATAAACATTGCCCCAGAGGACCAGTTCCAGGCACTGGGGCAAAAGAGTCTAGTTCGTAAAATTGTAAGAATGGTCTTTAATGCAGTTTCAATCTCAACCAAGTATCAGTCTTTCAGACAATTCCTGGATAGCATCTTGAATTTGAAAAAGAGAAAAGAGTCACAGATCTTCAGACATGGCCGGCACACATGTAGGTTTTTGTCCTGTGCTATCCAAGTTCAACACCATTGAATGAACATGGGTATTTGCCACTAAAATTTTCCATCATAAGTATAGCCATTGCAGATCAGCATTTGAAATTATTTGATAATATTCATCCCTCTCAATAAGAATTAGGTATCCCAGCCTCAAAGCTTTCAGAAGCATTTCAGAAGCTTTTTTTTAATAAGGCTTATACATAGCTCAGTGAAAATGCCAATGCACTTTTTGTCTGAAAGACCAGACGAAAGATGTCTTTATTTATTATATTTACTCTATCAGAAGAAATTTAAGAGATTAAAATAAGTATTTACTTGCTTGGAAATAAAGCAACACACTCCAAATGAGCATTATGTTCACTGTTTTGACACCCTATCTTGCTGTATGAACAGATATTCAAAACACTTCCACTGAAATCTTTCTTACATCTATCTCTGCAGCACCTTATTCTGCACATTTACAGAAATGGAATGCTGCAAAATATGGATTTTCAGTTTGATCCAAATCAATATCTGTGTTTCTTCTCTGCATTTGTTATGGCATTCATATTAGTCCAAACCCAGGATCTCAGTCTTCTGTCTTGTTTCTGGCCAGAACAGGGTTAATTTTTGCTGTAGCCAGGAGGGGGCACAGTTAGGACTCAGATGATATTCTAAGGGCGGAAAACAGATAATCTTCATATTGCTAGAGTCAGCTCCATTCCTCTTTCATTGACAGCAACGCCAGTGAGTTGGCACACGACAAAGGGTGCACTCCATACACATTTCTGCCCCAGGGACAGGCAACTGCTCATTATTTTGATCCCCAGAGATTATCTCTAGCACAGCTAATTCGCTCAGACACTGGATACCTCTCTCCAGGGAGTTCCACTTGCTTGGGTGCATTACTAGATCATCCTTGAGAGAATACCTTTCCCTCACGATTGACAGGAGTTGCCTCCAGAGGCTGCGGGTTTCAGTCGTCTTCCCAATCCCCTTATCAATGCCCAAATTCCAGGACAGAGATCCCAATTGCTTGGCTTCACCATCTGCTTTTAAATCATGGGCTGCCATATCCCAACATCAGAGCAGCCAGGTTACCAGGGTCTCACTTGACTGGTGGCTGAAATCCTTTTGCATGTCTTGCAGCTAACCCAGGGATAGAGATCGAGTGATTATCTCTGGCCCTGCATCTTCCTCCTGTTGAAAGGGTCCTGCTTCTTCATCATCCCTCACTGAGTGAACTGATTTGATTTTGGATTTCCTTTTCTGTATTGGAGTGACTGCTACCAACCATCACAGGTTGTTCCTCTAGTTCAGCTGCAGTTGTTTGGCCACGGTGCTTTCCCCCTATTCCCCCCGAGGATGCTGTCTAGTAATGAGCAGTGTCCAATAAATAGTAGTCAGGGCCCAGGTCATTGCATACGTTCCTGTCTCTCTGGAGCTGCCACAGAATTTTTCTTTCAGATATTGTGTTACTTAATCCTGTAGCTTTTCAAGGGTGAGCTTCCAAACCACTGGAGCAGAATAATCCTTCAAAAGCTGACCCATTTTCTCCCACCTTCTATGCTGCTCATGACTATCTGCCCTTGGGGGAGATCTCCGAAGAACCTGCCTAGAAATCTCTATCTTGACTCCAAACACTGAGGGGGCCTGGCAGATTTAGTAACAAGAACATGCTTTCCTTAACATCCAAAGGGAATTCAAGAATCTCAAAAGCTGTTGCAACAGGCCTGAAGGAGGAAAAGCAGGGTGTAGGGGAGAGCTGAGGAAAATCATCCTCTCCTGTTCTTCTCACTGGCTGGGTACAATAATCAATGGAGCCTCAGAGGTAGTGCCTGAGGTAAGGGCAGGAGAACAGCATTGTAAACACATCCCAAATGACCCTCACTGCCCTTGTCACATCCTAAGCTGGTGTCTCACAATACAGCAACAAAGAAATACTGATGCCTCTCTCTGCTCTGAAAAAGAGCTATGGGATGGGCACCTACAGGAATATTTGGAAACACATGCAGGCTTAGGTACTACAACCATGTGAATAGACCAAGGAACATGTGTCCAGTGGCTCTGAACATAATACAAGATATTCTTAGAACAAATTTTTTTCCAACCTGCTCTGATCAGATCTGCTGTTATCTCAACCCTTCAAGTCCCAGGCAAGGCACCAAATTACTCTGTCATTATTTAGGAATGGTATTCCCCAATTCAGCAATCCCACTGAAACCATGCACTGCCCATTTAATCCTTCTTCTTCTCTCTCTCTCCCCATGTGGGTGGCTGAAGAGAAGAATTGAAGGCACAAAACTTAAAGGCCACAGGCTGAACTAAGGACAAGCTACTGGAAACAGCAATGAGGGAAAAAGCAATTAACAGTAACAGCTATATTATCACTAACAAAGTGTGCAAGATAAGCAAACGATTCACACACGGCTGCTTGGAACTGGCATCACTCCACCTGAAGGAACCCCTTCTCACCAGAAGAGACTCCCTTCCCCTGCTCCTGGCTATGTGAGGGGGTACAGAATAACCTCCAGGTCCTGGCCACACGCCCTCCTGGCTACAGGAAAGATTAACCCTGTCCTGGCCAGAACCAAGATAACTACTTAAAATTAACATTTTATTTGTTTATACTGAAGTCTCTAGAAAGCTGGAAAAATATGTAAAGACATGGACCACTAACTAGTAAATCTGCTATATTTTTTAGAGGTACGTACTGGCTGAATCCTAACAGCTCCAGAAAAAGTAGTGCAAATCACCAAGGCAATGTATGACTTAGAAGTTTCTAAAAGCTACAAAGTAGGTTGTTGCACAAGAGACTAAAAATAGCTGTTATGATTTATCAGGTCCTGATTCCTTTGGGGCTGTTAGAATTTGGAACAGGAATAAAAGGCCTTTTGTAGAATCTCTCCTTTTGTGTTTGGCAAACATGAGAAAAACTTCATTATTTTCTCAATTACCCATGAAGATTGTTATATACTCATTTCATAATTTGGAGCATAAGTCTGTAAACCATACATACAAATGGTGAGTTTTCTAACAAAAAGGAATATATATTTTGTTTTAATGTTACTTTAGGCAAAAAAACCACATCTGTAATGCAAACTGGTAGACAATAAGCAATTTAGGGCTATGGCAGAATATCAAGAATGACACTCTCCTTAAAGCATCTCATTACATCCAGATGCTGAAGAGCTGAAGAACACAATGCCTAATATCATGCAATCATCTCAGACAATGAAGATTGAAAGCCTGAGCCTGCAATTCTTGAGGCAAAACTTTTATTTTCTGAAAGACTGCAAAGTCAAGCCATATGTTTCACTGACATTTTCTTCTGTAGCTCCATTGTATTTTGTTTTGTATAATATGTTAAATCAGATCTTTATGTCCTGAATGTAGTTTTCTTGACTGCTATCCAGCTACCGTTGTTTTGCTATGCCTAGCAGGTACTACACAGAGCTGGGATGAGAGAAAGGCATTATTTCAGAGAAAAACTCTCCATTGTCCTTTGGATCCTTAAAACGAGAGAAGGAAAAAATCTAACACATCTTTATATTTATCATATGACAGACAAAGCAAAACTTGTGGCTATCAAAAAGCAAAGTAGAAAGGCCTGGTGTTTAAGAAAACTGAGCTGGTGTTTGCTGCCTGCAGGGTGTAAGGCAGATACCAGGGCATGGATGACAGCTTCTGTTTTCACTTACTGCTTGCAGAAGATTGATGACAAGTACTTCATGAAAGAAAGAAAGAAAGAAAGTAAAATTGCACTGATCCAAGATATGTGCACAGTATATCCACACAACTCCTCATAAATGTTTAACTGAGGCTGTGTGTCCATAGCTGTTTCTCTCTGCAGCAGTACAAGTGGAAGCAGTTATTCTCCTGTCTCTGCCCTACGCTTGTTTTCACATCTGTGCTGCTCGCTTGCTTTTGTAAATACAACTGTCTGTAGGGCCACAGAGTGAACTGGATCAGCAAATTGAAACAAGCTAAAATACTCATACTGAAAGTAAAATGCTGATGGGAGTTGGAGGAGGAATTTTCATTTGTGATCCAGTTCAAAGGCAGGAAAGACACAGAGTTCTGCTACAGGCAGGATAACGTGAAGTATAATATTGTGAAAAAAAAGGACAAATAAAGTGTTCGTCTGTCATGAGAAGAAGGTAAAATTATGTTCTGCTGTATGGATCAAATTATAACCTTAGTTTTGTCAGAAAATGTTGTAAGGATAATATTTTTAAAGTCATATAAGCATTTTCTGTTTTATGATTTTCAAGGAATATGCATTCTCAGCATGATGCAAACCTTGCCTCTATTTAAGCAGTAGCTTAAAAAAGATGATATTTTATGAAAGTGAATGTACTGAAGAATTCCCCTTTTTTGGAGGTCATCCTATCCTCATTTTTCTTTTCAGAGAAACTGCTTTCAAAATTATAAGTAAAATGCTTACCAGCTGGAAGAAGAAGGACTCTAACAGTGTGTGCATGTGCTATGAGGATTCTAAAGGCATTTATTTAGACAGATACTTCTCTGCCATGTACTCCTGCCCCCCTCAGTCCAGTTATTGGAGACTGATACTAAACAAAAAAATTCTTCCAGAACAATCTTCAACCTTGAAATATAATTTACATAATTCATAGTTTTATGTTATAAAGACCAATACCTTTATTTTTGAAAATATCTTGAACTTGTGATGTTTGTCAAAGCTTTAATAGACCCAACTTTCACTTTAATTCACAAAAATTAAAAGTAACTTTCAGCTTGGTAACTATTATAAAGGATTTATCTCTACAAAATCTGGACAGATTTCAGATAAATATATCTTTAACAGATGGTGATTGACCCTGAATTCTACCAGTCAATGCTCAAAACATAATGCTTTATAGAACCTTTAAGAGCTGATTGTTTAGAAACCTTCACTGAAGCTACAGCACAGTATTTTAGTTATCATCAAAGACCATGGCAGAGAACATAAAACAGATTTTACCAAGTGTATTTCTTCATGACAGAATACACTCACACATTATTAATATTACACTGCAGTTTGATTCTCTCAGTGCTCAGGCCTGAGCCACAAGATATCTACAAAGTACTAGAAATATATGAACTGACCTTGCTTACATATATTGGGAAGA